>NW_027397063.1:35669934-35679295 GCF_003265705.2 Callorhinus ursinus | reverse complement strand
TGTGGGACAGTGTGGTCTCAGGACCCTCGGGGTCACAGAAAGACCCGGGGTGCCTGAGTGCAGCAGAGCTCCCAGATATAGGAGCGGGAAACCGGCTGCAGAGATGGAGCTGAGGAGTGGGCTTTCACCTTGGGGTTGTCATAATCCATGATTCGTGGCACAGATGGGCCACTGCTCCTCCAGCAGGGACCCAACAAGCGGCAGATCTGGGGATACTCCCCTTCCTCCCCCAGGAGGAGAGGCGTGGGAGCACACCACAGGGATCTGCTGGGTTTGGAGACTCCACACAGGGTCGGGTGCCAGAGATAGAAATGCGCAGTCACAGGCCAGGTGAGCACAGAGTGCGGCTGGAGACCGGGGAGACAGGAGTGATTGACTGCTTTTCACTGGGGGCACACTGAGGAGTGGGGCCCCAAGTTCTCGGCTCCTCTGGGGCAGAGATTGGGAGGCCGCCATTTCACTCTCATCCCCCAAAGCTGTAAGGAAAGCTTCCAGGGAACAAAAGCTACGGAGAGCAAACCCGAACAGATTACGAAGCCCAGCCCCAGCAAGGCCAGAGCAATTCCGCCTCTGGCAAAGACAATTGGGAACCATGGCAACAGGCCCCTCCCCCAGAAGATCAGCAAGAACAGCCAACCAAGACCAAGTTTACCGATCAATGAGAACGGCAGAACTCCAGCGCTAGGGGAATACTGCACATAGAATTCATAACTTTTTTACCATGATTCTTTAGTCTTTCAAAGTTCATTTTTTTTTAACTTTTTGTTTTTGATGTTTTCTTTTTCCCTTTCTCAACCAACATCATATCAAACCCTTTTTAAAAAAATCTTTTTTATTTTTCAATTTTGGAGTCATATTCTATCCCTTCATAGTAGTTAACCTTATTTTTGGTATAAGTTGTTCTCTCTTTAAAATTTTGGGATACAGTTTCTTCTGACAGACCAAAATATACCCTAAATCTCTAGTGTATGGCCTTGTTCTAGTCTCCTGCCTGATCACATTCTCTCCCTTTTTTTTTAATTCTTCTTTCTTTTTTCAACCAACTTCTTATCTTATCAATTCCTTTTATAAAATCTTTTATAATTTTCATCATTACAATCATATTCCATCCCTTCATTATATTAATCCTTATTTTTGTACATATGTAAGTTTCTCTTTCTTTAAAATTTTGGGAGGCACTTTCTTCTAACAGACCAAAATACACCCAAAATCTTGTGTGGCACTGATCTATGCACCAGCCTGATTTGATCATATTCTGATGGGTTTTTTGTTTGTTTGTTCATTTGTTTTTATCTTTTTCTCTTTCTTTTTTTATTCTTTTTTCTTTCTTTCCCATTCTTTTCCCCCAGTTTCAGGTATCTTCTGATTTGTTTAGTGTATATTTTTCTGGGGACATTGTTACCCTGTTAGCATTTTGTTCTCTCATTCATCTATTCTCCTCTGGAAAAAAAACCAAGATGGAAAAAATCACCTCAAAGAAAAGAACAAGAGGCAGTACTGCCTGCCAGGGACCTAATCAATATGGCCATTAGTAAGATGTCAGAACTAGAGTTCAGAATGACGATTATAAAGGTACTACCTGGGCTGGAAAAAAGCATGGAAGATATTAGAGAAATCCTTTCCAGAGAAATAAAAGAACTAAAATCTAACCAAGTCGAAATCAAAAAGGCTATTAATGAGGTGCAATCAAAAATGGAGGCTCTAACTGCTAGGATAAATGAGGCACAAGAGAGAATTAGTGATATAGAAGACCAAATGATGGAAAATAAAGCAGCTGAGAAAAAGAGAGATAAACAACTACTGGATCACGAGGGCAGAATTTGAGAGATAAGCGATACCATAAGACAAAACAATATTAGAATAATTGGGATCCCAGAAGAAGAAGAGAGAGAGTGGCAGAAGGTATATTGGAGCAAATTATGGCAAAGAACTTCCCTAATTTGGGGAAGAAAACAAGCATCAACATCCAGGAGGCACAGAGAACACCCCTCAAAATCAATAAAAATAGGTCAACCCCTGACATCTAATAGTAAAACCTATGAGTCTCAGAGACAAAGAGAAAATCTTGAAAGCAGCTCAGGACAAGAGATCTGTAACCTACAATGGTAGAAACATTAGTTTGGCAAGAGACCTATCCACAGAGACCTGGCAGACCAGAAAGGACTGGGATGATATATTCAGAGCACTAAGTGAGAAAAATATGCAGCCAAGAATACTATATCCAGCTAGGCTGTTATTGAAAATAGAAGGAGATAAAAAGCTTCCAAGACAAACAAAAACTAAAGGAATTTGCAAACACGAAACCAGCCCTACAAGAAATATTGAAAGGGGTCCTCTAAGCAAAGACAGAGCCTAAAAGTAACATAGACCAGAAAGGAACACAGACAATATACAGTAACAGTCACCTTACAGGCAATACAATGGCACTAAAGTCATATCTTTCAATAGTTACCCTGAATGTAAATGGGCTAAATGCCCCAATCAAAAGGCATAGGCTATCAGATTGGATAAAGAAACAAGACTCATTGATATGCTGTCTGCAAGAGTCATTTTAGACCCAAAGACACCCCCAGATTGAAAGTAAGGGGGTGGGAAACAACTTACCATGTTAATGGACACCAAAGGAAAGCTGGGGTGGCAATCCTTATATCAGACAAATTAGATTTTAAACCAAAGACTGTAATAAGAGATGCGGAAGGACACTCTATCCTACTTAAAGGGTCTATCGAACAAGAAGATCTAACAATTTTAAATATCTATGCCCCTAACATGGGAGCAGCCAGTTATATAAGCCATTTAATAACAAAAGCAAAGAAACACATCAACAACAATACAATAATAGTGGGGGGGTTAAAGACCCCCCTCACTGAAATGGACAGATCATCTAAGCAAAAGATCAACAAGGAAATAAAGACTTTCAATGACACACTAGACCAAATGGACTTCACAGATATATTCAGAGCATTCCATCCCAAAGCAACCGAATACACATTCTTCTCTAGTACCCATAGAACATTCTCCAGAATAGATCACATCCTAGGTCACAAATCAGGTCTCAATGGTACCAAAAGATTCAGATCATTCCCTGCATATTTTCAGACCAAAATGCTTTGAAATTAGAACTCAGTCACAAGGGGAAAGTAGGAAAGAACTCAAATACATGGAGGCTAAAGAGCATCCTACTAAAGAATGAATGGGTCAACCAGGAAATTAAGGAAGACTTAAAAAATTCATGGAAACCAATGAAAATGAAAACACAACTGTTCAAAATCTTTGGTATGTGGCAAAAGCAGTCCTAAGAGGAAAATATACAGCAATACAAGCCTTTCTCAAGAAACAAGAAAGGTCTCAAATACACAACCTAACCCTACACCTAAAGGAGCTGGAGAAAGAACAGCAAATAAAGCCTAAACCCAGCAGGAGAAGAGAAATAATAAAGATCAGAGCAGAAATCAATGAACTAGAAACCAAAAGAACAGAGGAACAGATCAACGAAACTAGGAGCTCGTTCTTTGAAAGAATTAACAAGATTGATAAACCCCTGGCCAGACTTATCAAAAAGAAAAGAGAAATGACCCAAATAAATAAAATCATGAATGAAAGAGGAGAGATCACAACCAACGCCAAAGAAATACAAACAATTATAAGAACATATTATGAAAAACTATATGCCAGCAAATTAGATAATCTGGAAGAAATGGATGCATTCCTAGAGATGTATCCACTACCAAAATTGAGCCAGGAAGAAATAGAAAACCTGAATAGACCTATAACCACTAAAGAAATTGAAGCAGTCATCAAAAATCTCCCCAAACAAAAACCAAGGGCCAGATGGCTTCCCAGGGGAATTCTACCAAACATTTAAAGAAGCATTAATACCTATTCTTCTGACACTGTTCCAAAAAATAGAAATGGAAGGAAAACTTCCAAACTCGTTTTATCAGGCCACCATTACCTTGATCCCAAAACCAGACAAAGACCCCATCAAGAAGGAGAATTACAGACCAATATCCTTGATGAACATGGATGCAAAAATTCTCACCAAAATACTAGCCAATAGGATCCAACAGTACATTAAAAGGATTATTCATCACGACCAAGTGAGATTTATCCCTGGGCTGCAAGTTTGGTTCAACGCCCGCAAATCAATCAGTGTGATACAATACATTAATAAAAGAAAGAACAAGAATCATATGATCCTCTCAATAGATGCAGAAAAAGCATTTGACAAAGGACAGCATCCTTTCTTGATCAAAACTCTTCAGAGTATAGGCATAGAGGGTACATACCGCAATATCATAAAAGCCATCTAAGAAAAACCCACAGGGAATATCATTTTCAATGGGGAAAAACTGGGAGCTATCCCCCTAAGGTCAGGAACACGGCAGGGATGTCCACTATCACCACTCCTATTCAACATAGTATTAGAAGTCCTAGCCAGAGCAATCAGACAACCAAAAGAAATCAAAGGCATCCAGATTGGCAAAGAAGAAGTCAAACTCTCACTCTTTACAGATGATATGATACTTTATGTGGACAACCCAAAAGACTCCACCCCAAAACTGCTAGAACTCATACAGGAATTCAGTAAAGTGGCAGGATATAAAATCAATGCACAGAAATCAGTGGCATTCCTACAAACCAACAACAAGATAGAAGTAAGAAAATTAAGGAATCGATCCCATTTATAATTGCACCAGAAACGATAAGATACCTAGGAATAAATCTAACCAAAGAGGCAAAGAATCTATACTCAGAAAACTATAAAATACTCATGAGGGCGGCCTGGGTGGCTCAGTCAGTTAAGCGGTTGCCTTTGGCTTAAGTCATAATCCTGGAGTCACTGCGAGTCCCGTATTGGGCTCCCTGCTCAGCAGGGAGTCTGCTTCTCCCTCTGACCCTCCCCTCTCTCATGTGCTCTCTCTCTCTCATTCTCTCTCTTTCAAATAAATAAATAAAATCTTTAAAAAAAAAAGAAAACTATAATATACTCATGAAAGAAATTGAGGAAGACACAAAGAAATGGAAAAACGTTCCATGCTCATGGATTAGAAGAACAAATATTGTTGAAGATGTCAATGCTACCTAGAGCAATCTACACATTCAATGCAATCCTTATCAAAATACCATCCACTTTTTTCAAAGAAATGGAACAAATAATCCTAAAATTTGTATGGAACCAGAAAAGACCCCAAATAGCCAGAGGAATGTTGAAAAAGAAAAGCAAAGCTGGTGGCAATTCCGGACTTCAAGCTCTATTACAAAGCTGTCATCATCAAGACAGTATAGTACTGGCACGAAAACAGACACATAGATCGATGGAACAGAGTAGAGGGCCCAGAAATGGACCCTCAACTCTATGGTCAACTAATCTTCGACAAAGCAGGAATAAATGTCCAATGGAAAAAAGAAAGTCTCTTCATCAAATGGTGTTGGGAAAATTGGACAGCCACATGCAGAAGAAGAAAACTGGACCATTTCCTTACACCACACACAAAAATAGACTCAAAATGGTTGAAAGACCTAAATGTGAAACAAGGGTCCATCAAAATCCTAAAGAAGACCACAGGCAGCACCTCTTCGACCTCAGCCACAGCAAATTCTTCCTAGAAACATCACCAAAGGCAAGGGAAGCAAGGGCAAAAATGAACTATTGAGATTTCATCAAGATAAAAAGGTTTTGCACAGCAAAAGAAACAGTCAACAAAACCAAAAGACAACTGACAGAATGGGAGAAGATATTTGCAAATGACATATCAGATAAAGAGCTAGTATCCAAAATCTATAAAGAACTTACCAAACTCAAAACCCAAAGAACAAATGATCCAATCAAGAAATGGGCAGAAGACATAAACAGACAGTTTTGCAAGGAAGCATCCAAATGGCCAACAGACACATGAAAACGTGCTCAACATTGCTCGACATCAGGGAAATCCAAATCAAAATCTCAATGAGATACCACCTCACTCCAGTCAGAATAGCTAAAATAACAAGTGAGGAAATGACAGATGTTGGTGGGGATGCGGAGAAAGGGGAACTCTCCTACACTGTTGGTGGGAATGCAAGCTGGATGCAGCCACTCTGGAAAACAGTATGGAGGTTCCTCAAAAAATTGAAAATAGAGCTACCATATGGTCCAGGAATTGCACTACTGGGTATTTACCCCAAAGATACAAATGTAAGGACCTGAAGGGGTATGTGCACCCCAATATTTATAGCAGTCACGTCCACAATAGCCAAACTATGGAAAGAACCAAGATGTGCATCGACAGATGAATGGTTAAAGAAGGTGTGGTGTATATATATACAATGGAATATTATGCAGCCATCAAAAAGAATGAAATCTTGCCATTTGCAACGATGTGGATGGAACTGGAGGGTATTATGCTGAGCGAAATAAGTCAATCAGAGAATGACATGTATCATATGATCTTACTGATATGAGGAATTCTTAATCTCAGGAAACAAACTGAGGGTTACTGGAGTGGTGTTGTCGGGAGGGATGGGGTGGCTGGTGATAGACATTGGGGAGAGTATGTGCTATGTTGAGCGCTCTGAATCGTGTAAGACTGTTTAATCACAGACCTGTACCTCTGAAACAAATAATACATTATATGTTAATAAAAAAGAAGAAGCTAGCAGGAAGGGAAGAATGAAGGGGGGGAAATTGGAGGGGGAGATGAACCATGAGAGACTATGGACTCCGAGAAACACACTGAGGGTTCTAGAGGGGACAGGGGTAGGGGGATGGGTTAGCCTGGTGATGGGTATTAAAGAGGGCACGTATTGAATGGAGCACTGGGTGTTATATGCAAACAATGAATCATGGAACACTACCTTAAAAACTAATGATGTAATGTATGGTGATTAACATAATATAATAAAAAAAATCAAATGTCTAAGTGAGATTAAAATATATTCTAAATATAAATGCAAATACATATTAAAATCATCATATATGTGTATTCTTAGACACAGCCATACTACTTATAAAAATTAACCTAAAAGATTAATCAGAGACATTAAATTTGTTATGTTTTAGTAGTGAGTAGATAAAACTGTCTGCATATCTAAAAATATGGCAGAAATCTTTAAGTAAATTTTTAAATATTGCTTTTGGAGAATATTTTGCTGCCATCAAAATCATCTTACAGAAAATGTTTTAAGGAATGTATATATATATATATATAAATTATAATAAACAGACTACAAAATATAGAAAATGTTTTAAGGAGTGTATATATATATATGTATATATATATATGTATATATATATATAAATTATAATAAACAGACTACAAAATATCACCAAGAGAATAATAGTATCCTTGTAAATGAACAAAATAATTTCCAAGGTAAGTCATGAAAAGTAGCGATAACATTTAACAAGATGTTAACAATAACCAGTTTTGGCAGTTAGTCATATTGCTGATTTTTCTTCTATCTCTTTATTATTATTATATTATCTTTATTATATTTTTATTATTATTTTTTATTTTTGTATTTGCTAAGTTTACAATATTGGATATGAATCATTAATTAGGAAACAGGGTCCAAACAAAAATTATAATTTAAAAATTTAATTTTTCACAAAATTCCTCCTGCTCTTCTTTTTGTTAAGGGAGTACAGGTAGAGGGGAAAACTGAGTCTTGAAATGTAACATTTTCTATGTAATGTCTGAAATAATGAACTAATGGAATTCTATCACCTTGAGATTCATGCTTCTCTACAGTTCATGGAAAGGAACACGGAAAGCTAATGCTCTTCTCCTGGTTTCATGATCACACATGCAAGAAAAGTATGACTAGACCTTCTAATGGGAAAAATAGGTCCATTCAATTCTATTTGTATTCTATTTATACCTCTGTATTTAAAAACCAGGACAGATACTCTTCCTTACAAACAAAACCTCTTAATTATATCAGAACAAGGTAGTTTAATAAAAATATAATCTCCTGAAATATTCCTTAATCCTAAACGTGAGAGTTGGATTGTTTTACAAAGAACAGAATGCTAATGCATCATTCACAGTTTCCATGCTAAGCAGAACCCAATTTTAATCATGAACATACGTTTGAAGGAATCCTACTGTTTCAAGAGAATGACTCTTGCTGCATCATTCTCTGTTGAGATAATAGCGTAGTTCATTTTCCAGTCAGGTATAATCTTTTGCTTTCAAGTAGATATAGTATTAATGACTTTCAACCTGAAAACCTGGCTAAAACCTATTTCATGATTAATTAGTCCTTTTAGAAACTCAATTAAGTGCTAAATGCCACACAGTAAAATGGAGAGATAATGACTGACAGAATGGAGAAACATGGGTGTGCATAAATTGTCTCTGACCTGATTTAAAGACTTAAACTGAAAATTTAACATCAAAATGAATATTATAATAATGTGTCATGTCCATCATTCTCTCAGCCAGGGTAGCATCATCAGGTTTTACCACAGCATTAATACTGACATTGTTCCATTAAGTTTAACATTTGTTTTAGTCAAAGTACACAGTCCTACAGGGTGAGATATTGTAGTTGTCTTAGAGGATATCCGTTTTCATAGTACTGTGCAGACTTTTTTGTTCTTTGGTAAATTTTACTTTGAGATATTTTCAGGATGATAGTGGACCATCACACTGAAAGCATAGAATCAGAATCCTGGAAATAACTGCTTGATGAGACTGTTGGCACTGAAAAGAACGTTAGTCATTTTGTCCAATTTTTCATTTTTTTTTAAATTGCCATACTCAGGTTCAGAGAGGTTTATTTGTAGTCGTAGTCATACAATACTTTTTAATGAGTTTATTTTAATATCTGGGTGTCTGAACCCCAGATTCATCTGGCTTCCTTTAAAAAAAAAACCTCTAAAATGTGTGTTGGTTACTTCTTTCATAAAAATAGAACCTTATATGTACAGTAATTGTCAGATGCCAGATAAGTTAATAGTTTTAGTTTATTTTACCTACACTCAAATATAAAAGTGTTTCATTTTATTTTTTAACCTTACAATGTTGGACATTAGTCATTTTTTCATTATTTTTAATACATACATACATGCCCTTTTTTTACTTTTGCCCTAATATCCAAAAGTAGTGCTTTGTAGCATTTAGTTTGAAGTACAAATTATAAAAATGCTGATGACATCCAATTGGGAAAAATAGCAAAGTAAGAATAAAAGCAAAATCACCATAATATTTTATTACCCATTACCTGAATACAATTAAAATTAATTTTGTAATGAATTTCACTTCCTTCTTTCCCTTCCCTCCTCCCTCCCTTCCCTCCTCCCTCTCTTCCTTCCTTCCTCCCTCCCTTTCCTTCCTTCTTTCCTTCCTTCCTCCCTTCTTTCCTTCCTTCCTTC
>NW_027397063.1:35351180-35669924 GCF_003265705.2 Callorhinus ursinus | reverse complement strand
TTCCTTCCTTCTTTCCTTCCTTCCTCCCTTCTTTCCTTCCTTCCTTCCTTCCTCCCTTCCTCCCTTCCTCCTTTCCTTCCTCCCTCCCTTCCTTCCTTCCTTCCTCCGTTCCTTCTTCTCTCTCTCCCTCTTTCCTCTATCAAATCTATCATCAAATCATCCATCTATCCTTTTCTGCCTTTTTAAACTTTTTAAACTTACTCCTCAAAAGAGTATTATTTTAAGGCTTAATAGTTCATTTTATATTCAGTCATATTTATAATACAGAAAAATATACATTTCATTGGAATGAAACAACCAGGAAAAAATGGCATTAAGGTCTCCAAAAAGAAACCTTCAATGGATAAATACAAACTAACGTAAGAAGCTTTTAACAAAATGTAATTATTGTGGTAAAATTGCAAGCAACAAAACTTATGAATCAAATAAACAATGGCAATTTGGAGGAAATATTTAAGGAAAACCATTGGCTTGGGGCGCCTGGGTGGCTCAGTCAATTAAGCGTCTGCCTTTGGCTCAGTTCATGATCCCAGAGTCCTTGGATTGAGTCTGCTCAGTGGGAGAGTCTGCTTCTCCCCTTTCCTCTGCCCTTCTCCCCCAACCCCCACTCATGCTCTCTCTTTCTTTCTCTCATGCTCTCTTTCAAATAAATAAATAAAATCTTTAAAAAAAGAAAAAAAGAAAACCACTGGCTTGAAGATAACATTGCTGGCTAAAACTAGGTTCTTAGTGTACAAAATTAAATCTTTTCGTCAAAGACTCAACTAGAAGATCCAAGGTCCTCATTGAATAAGTGCATTTGGCAAACATTCTGGACATAAGAATTGTCATTAATGCACTTTGGTCCTGCCTTGTGGATAGAGATTACCATAGCAGATTCTCATGGAAGATCATTTAGCTTAGAACTTCTAAAACAATTAAAATACCTTTAGTAACTATAATATAGAGGATACTGGATTAGATGGATCATTAGTCTCAGCTGATATTTGTTATATTTTTAGCATATTCTTGGAATATGCCACTTTACCACCTATACAATTTCCCTACCATCACTTAAACAATATCGATTAGCTAAACCTCAGTTGTAACTGTCCATAACAAATACATTCTTATAAGAGTTCAAGATAACATTTTAAGGTGTGAGACTGTGCTCAAAAAAATATTAGCAATACCTTTTTAGTAATAAGATTGTGTATGTGTCAATTATAATTATAGAGGTTGGTTTGAGTCTTCTTATTTCTTAGCTACTCAACTCAATACAAAATTATAGCTTCTATTATACAAAAATAACAAATACAAATAATTAGCATCCTTGAACCTCTCAAGATTGCAAGTTGGCAGGAATATTTGTCAGACATTACAATCAGGTATCCACTAGAATATGAATAGAGAATACAGAATATTTCTCTTGGTACTTATGTCAACAAGCTCTAAGGACAAATACTTTGGACAGTTTCCAAGAAATATTTTTCCTAATTGTTGTTAGATTGTCCAAAGGGAGTTCTTAAAATATGAAGTCTTTTCTAAAAGAGAGTTATTTTAATTTAGTTTGAAGGAGTTAAAACACTGGTTACAAAAATAAGTTATGCTCTTGACTCTACATTACCTTTCTTTGAACTTAAGTTTACAATGTGAATGAGCATTTCATAGGCCAGATTTAACTAAATACCTTTGTAATCAATAATCACAAAGTACTCATTATCTGTATTTCTTCTAATTAGAACCCACATTCTAGAAATATGTTGTGCATGAATTAAATACAAATGAATTTATTGACATTATAGTATTTAGGATGGTTTTTACTGTATGTATGCTGATAGTTTAAGAACTGACCAGCAGGCCCCAAATTGCAACAGGAGGTTTGAGTTAACACATTTACAAAAAACAGTATAAATGCATAGAAAAATAGTAAGGGTTCATGAATAGTATTTCAGTGAAGTCATAATAATTTTACAGAGTATAGAGTTACATTCTCATATATAATATATAGAACAAAATATGATTATTTAATAAAGTGAAATGTTAATTCACTTTGAAAGAAATAAGTAAATAAATAAATAACCTTTGCTTCAAAAGGTAAAAACAAGTATCGACCTTTTTATCACTGGAATCAAATTCCTCATAGTTTAATTTAAGGATTATATTTTTGCCACAACTATTAATTATTAAAATCAATTTTTGTGGTTTCCATTTGATTATTTATTTCTATCATTAAACCATTTATGTTTCAACTGGTTTAGAAAATGTATTTAAATTCTCTGAACATTCAGACTAGTATAAGAAAGAGACAGTGTTGCAATATTTTAATCAATATATTTGAAAATTATAACTGCATATTTAACAATTTCAAATTTTACTTTAATTCTTACTTATTTGCTCTTTTACAATTTAGCATTTACTGATGAGGATATGGTTTTCACAGGAATTAAGGAATTTGTCCAATATTATATAGGGTTAGCATGGGTGGTTAAGTGGATTAGAAGAGGCATTTAAACATATTTTTCTATCTAATTTTGAAGAGAGTTAGATCAGTATGGCCTCGCAGATATTTATTTTATACTTTGGATTATAATCCCATACTATTTTATTTCCTTATTAATCTTGTTCCAGGTTTGGCCATTGGGAGTTCTTTCAGTTGATTCCTGTGCCCCTTTGACATAATTCCATCTCTTTTTTTGCATTTGTTTGTTGTTTCTCAGCACTTACTTTCTGGCAATATAAGTTGCTCCAGGCTGAACTTATATATTTCCTGCCCCTCTCCTAGAATTGCCAGTTTCTTCAAAGAGCTCTGGTTCCTTTTATTGGAAAATAGTATTAGAAGCTAAGATGATTGCTACAGTATGGTACTAGTTGCTACAGAAGTGCCATTATTTCTAGGCCACTCAACTGACAGGGCAAGGAATTGTGTGTGTGTGTGTGTGTGTGTGTGTGTGTGTGTGTGTGTGTTTGTGTGTGTACATATATATCCACAAACACTTGTATTTGTAATCATCTGCATCTACTTTAAGCTAAACATAAATTCATATTAATGCATCCAACTTTAATCTATTTCAACATGGATCTTTCTAGCCTCCTCCCCTTGTTTATCTATAACTTCTCACTCCAATAGTGTAAAACCAGACTCTCACCATGTGGCATCTATTTACTTATTCATTTAATTCCGGTATAAATATATAATGATTTCAGAATTCTTAACCTTTACCCAATAGGAAACAACTTTATTATGTAGAATACAAGTCTGTAGTCTTTCTTTACCTTTGGCTTTCAAGGATCTAAACGTTCTGAAGTTATTTAGCTCAGTATCACTTCCCCCACTTCCTTCAGTAAAGTTGTTTCCTATATCTGTAATGCATTTAGAATCTTTTGTCATATTCTGCATTCCATACTGAGATCTGCTGACCTGCTAAATGATTTTTTTAATTGCATATATTAAGGTTTATTCTATCCACTGTAAAGTTCTATTGGTTTTGACAAAGGCATGGTGTCATATACTCACCATGACACTATCATATAACAGCTTTACTATCCTAAAAATATCCCTTGTGCTTCACTTACTCTACCCTCCTTCTCACCTTGAACCTGTGGCAAACCACCGATCTTTTAAATGCATGTATAATTTTGCCTTTTCCAGATTGACATAATATAATAATATAAAAGGTAGCATTTATATACTAGCTTCTTTGATTTAGCAATATGCATTACAGATCAAACTGTCTTTTTGCAGCTTGGAAGGGCATTTCCTTTCCTCACTAAATAACACACACTGTATAAACATACCATTGTTTATTTATTCATCCACCCATTGAAGGAAAGCTTGGTTGCTTGAAATTTTTGCCAATTATGGATAAACATTTGCATGCAGATTTTTGTGTGAACATAAGTTTTCAGCTGAGATGTTAACTATTCCAGGTGATCATTATTGTGTTCAATAAGTCCCTGAAGATAGGACTTTTTCCGGAAACTAGAGCTTGGAATAAGATCAAAGAGCAACAAGGTTGGGAATGAGGCTTTCCAAAGAGATCAAAATACTATGTTTTCTGAGGATAGGGTTTTTAACAAGCTCCCAAAGAGGTAAATCCTTCTGTTCGCTGTGAGTCTGCCAGCCCTCCTGACTACCACACCATGGAGTTGGGGAAAGGAGATATGAATAACTCCAAGCAAAATGCCAAAGATTCCACTGTTCTTACCAAGTTTCACTAGTTTCTCTTGATAAATGCTTTTCAACTTTTTTTCTGCGCCTTTGGTTATTTGCAAAAGTTCTAAAATGTTTGATTATCATATCAAACATTTTTGTTTCTTACGTGAGAGTAAATTCACAGAGGTCATTAGTTCAACTTCTGAAGGTCCCACACCACTTTGGTAATCTCTTTTCTAATACTTTGCCAAATATAGTGGTCATAAACCAGAAATATGCTAAAAAATCTGCTTCCTAACATTCCTCTAGACATATAAATTCATCCATCATACAGTCTACCTCCAAAGTTACTATGAGTGACACTTTAAGCATTTCTCCAGTGGGTATAATGGGTTGCCATCTTTCCAGTCTCTGATAGTAACTCATAAGCCACCAACTGCTCAGCTCCTAAGTCAAAGGTATGCCTTTTAGTTATAATCATTGTTGTTGTTTTGAACACCAGCAACTCACTCCTAGGTACCAGTTTCTGAATTGGTTATGACAGATATCATATTAAGTTATTTTCCTTGACAAATGATCCTCAGTCTCAATGGCATGAAACAACAATTTTTTTGTTTCTCTACTTCCCCCAGGGTATGTTGGCAGGAGGAGTTCTTCTCATGGTAGCCATTCTAGATTCAAGCTAATGGAGTTTCCATTGCAACAAATAATTCAAAATTGACAAGGACATGGGGACTTACTTGCTCAGAGATATACACCACTTTTGCTTATATTCCATTGGCAAAAACAAGTCACATGTACATAACCAACTTCAAAAGAGGAAATTGCAATCCAACCATGTACCCTTGAGAAAAGGAAAACTTATAGCAAGAATAGTGGAAATATACTCCCAGAACCCTAGCAATTCATTTATTTAATCATTCATGTTAGGAAGTAGACAGGATAGAAGATTTGCATTCTTTTGCCTTTTCTGAGTAAGTCTTGTATCTGCACTGCTAAATCAGGAGAGTAGCTATTACTGTAGAGTAGCTCTAACCTAGAGATGGAAAAATGTATTTCATTTCCAATGCTGGCTTAAATAGATTGATAGCAATTGCCCAGGGTGGTATTTTGAGAAGTATTGTGAAACCTCTTCAAGGCTCAGTGGAAAAGATTGCCATGATTGATTAGTATGTTTCAGATAAGCAAAACTATTATAGACATCTGAAATAGGTAGTTCAATCATGCTACTCTCCAGAGCTCTAAGCATACAATGTGAACAGCCATGCACTAGCTTTAGAATAATAGAAATATTTTAAACAAAATACCACGTCAAGTACTTACAATATTTTTATAAAATTTATAGTGATTATAGATATCTCAAGAATAGAAATATTTGGCATCTCGTGAACAATAAAAAGAAATACTATCATACCAACAGTAAAGTACTAATTACAGATAGATTCATATGCATACATATAATGCATATATATGTATACATATATATATTTATTTAACATTAGCTTTCACTTGAAGATTAGAGAATGTTTAGCTGTATGAAATTAACAACCATCAATTGAAACATGATAAATTATTTGACATTAGTTGAAAAGTTTCTAATACTGTTTAATCAAACCTATCTAGAAAAAATTTTCCCAGGACAACCCTGGACTGAGAACAAAAGATTATGTTGAAAAAGAAAGTATTCCTCTTAGCTCTATCTCCTTCAACCTTTTGTACTTATCTCTGTGTTGATATTTGATGTGTTTACCCCCAAAAGATTTTACAAAGGAATCCCTGCCAATAATTTGCCATTCCCTTGCATCCCTTCCACTACTACTAGGCAAAATTTGGTCTCTCATGAATGAGAGCTGCTACTGTCACATGGTCACTAAATTTGTAGATGTTTAAGTAAAATACCTTGAACTGTATTGAAAATCCCTTTCCCTTCTAACAGTGGGACATTCAGATTGAACCATGTGGACTCATCCCATAGAATGAACTATTTACCTGAATGCTTTTCTATCCATTTGGCAAAAGGACCTGTGTTGAAGCCAATCCATCTCTTTTCCTTGCCTAAATCATATGGTGAATATAACCTAGTATTAATCTGGATCTTCTGAAGAACCGTAAAAAAAGTTTTAAAATGTCCATTCTCACTAGTGACATGGACATAGGCATACATTAAGTTCTGTATAATTGAACAGATCTTTAGTTACATAACCATTACTTATATTACAATAAATTTACCTAAGTGGTTTTATCTAGATTGGCATTTACCATAATTATAAATTAATTACTTTTTTTTGTCAATCACATGGTCTTACCAAATAATATCCATGTTTTTGCAGTGTCCCGTTCTATAATAGGCCATGTATAATGTTAAACTTAAAAAAAAATTGGGAATGATTCATATAAATATCCATTACAAAAAGACTTCTAGGAATTTAGTCCATTTTCTTACTTTAATAGAAAAGATAGCAAAATCCTCCAAATTAAATGACTTGTCCAAAGTCACAAGTTACTTAGTGTAGGGCCCAGACTGTAACTATTTTCTGACGCTAATTCAGTACCAAATATTCCCTGAATTTTTTTTTATTTAATTGATTTTAAATTTAAAAAAATATCAGGGGAATATTTGTTTCAGAGGTAGTGTTTAGTGATTCATCAGTTGCATATAACATTCAGTGCTCATTACATCAAGTGCCCTCCTTAACGCCTACCCAGCTACTCCCCTGATATTTAAGTTTAACAAAAGTTTTATACTTTATCCTAGATCTATGGTTAAAATAATTGGCATTTTGTATAACATCTTACCCCAAAATGTCGTTGTATAACACAATACATTATGTCATGAGTGTGACAAAATTTTGACCCGACACAGTAAGGACAGCTTATCCCTACTTAACAATGTCTAGTATAAGATTTGGAGGTCTCAAAGGGTGAGAATGGAATATTTGAAGGCTATTTCACTCAGATGTCTGGCAGTTGATTCTAGCAAGATTCAAAGAGCTGGGGCCGGGCACAAGTTCTCAAGCAAATCTTTCTATCCCTGTGTGATCTCTCAAAATGTTATCTCCAGCATGGTGTCTTTCATGTACTCATAGTTCTTATATGTTATCTCAGGACACCTAAGACATGGTGTCTCAGGAGGGATACTCAGGTGAAGCCACATCACATTTTATGACTTACTCTTGTAAATCACTCAGTGAGATGTCTGACACATTTTATTTGTCAAGGTTATTACATAAGTCTGCCAAAGTTCAAGGGGAGGGCATCTGAATCTTCTCTCTTGATGGAGGAGTTTCAACTTCATATAATAGGAAGAGGATGTATGATGAAATATTTATTGATATATCTGTTTTTGAAAAATACAGTCTGAAATGGTCCTCTGGTTATAATAACTCAAAACCATCTCACATTGAGGGGCACCTGGGTGGCTCAGTGGTTAAGCGTCTGCCTTTGGCTCAGGTCATGATCCCAGGGTCCTGGGATCGAGCCCCACATCGGGCTCTCTGCTTAGCAGGAAGCCTGCTTCGCCCTCTCCCACTCCCCCTGCTTGTGTTCCCTCTCTAGCTGTCTCTCTCTCTGTCAAATAAATAAAATCTTTAAAAAAAATAAAATCTCACATTGAAAATACAGTCATCCCCTCCACCAAAACTCCCGAGTCTCACTTGTTATGGCATTATCTAGGATGTCCAGAGCATCTATAACTATAGCTCCTTGAAAACAGTCCTTTTAAAAGTTATCAGTCCCCATGCACCCTACATACAATGATGGGACAGATAAAGGAAAGCTGCTATAGATCCTCCAGTTCAAAAACTGGGAAACTGAAGGCACTTAAGAGTCATGGGTCCAGCATGGAACATTTTCCCAAATCTTTGATTAGGGTTTGTTCCTACTGTATGGTAAGATCTCTTTGTGTCTTGGCTCTGCTAAGTTACATAAATACATAATACACAGTAATGGTATGATAAAGGAGCAAGACAGATAGAAAGCATTGTTATGGAGTTAATATTTGTGTCCTACCAAAAGTCATATGTTGAAACCCTCATATGTTGACCTCCCGCCATGTGATGGTATTAGGAGGTGCTCCTTTGGGAGGTAATTAGGATTAGATGAGATCATGAGAATCCTTATAAGTCCTTATAGGAGTCATGAGAGGGTTTGCTTCCTTTCTCTGCTCTCTGCCATGTGAAGATACAATGACAAGTCAGCAGTCCAGAAGAGGGCCCTCACAAGAACTTGATTATGCTGGTACCTTGATCTTGGACTTCTAGCCCCCAAAACTGTGAGAAATAAATTTCTGTTGTTTATAAGCCACCCAGTCAATGGCATTTTTGTCATAGCAACCTGAGCTAAGACAGACAGACAGAAAACAAATAGAGAAATAGCAGGTCTATTTCTTGTAAATGGATTAAACACTCAGATCAAAAGATGGAAATTGGTAGAATAAAAAGAAGAAGAAAAGGAAGAAGGGGGGAGGAGGGGGGAAGAGAAAGAGGAGGAAAACACAATCCAACTAAATACTGTGCAATAGTTGGAGATTCAATACTCCACTTCCAGTACTTGGTAGATCAACAACAATTAGAAGGCTTGAACAACACCATAAAGCAACTAGACCTTATAGATAGCTATAGAATACAATTATGTGGAAATTAAACACATATTTGGGTGAGAGATGCAATGGGGAGTGATTGTTAATGAGTATAGTGTTTCTTTTAGGAGCGATGAATGTGTTTTGAAGTTAAATAATGGTAATAGTTGCACAACTCTGTGAATATACTTAAAACCCCTTCAAAAGGATTAATTTCATGGTATGTGAATGATATTTCAGGAAATCTGTTATAAAAAGTCACTTACAACTTATTAATTACATGACAAATTATACCATTAACAAATAGACAAAGGATCTGAATAGACATTTCTCCAAAGAAAGATTCAAATGGCCAATAAGCACATGAAAAGATGCTCAATATTAGCCATCAGACAAATGCAAATATAATCACAGTGAGACACCATTTCACACCCATTAGGATGGCTGTAATAGCAGAGAGAGAGAAAACAAGCATTGGTGAGGATGTGGAGAAAGCAGAAACCTCAAAACCGCTGGTGGGAATGTAAAACAGAGCAGCTGCTGTGGAAAAGAGTTTGGCAATTCCTAAAATGTTAAACATAGAGTTACTCTATGACACAGCAGTTCTATCCCTAGGTGTATAGTCAAAAGAAATGAAAATTTATGTCCACACAAAACTTGCACATGATTATCTATAGTATCATTGTTTATAATAGCCCAATATGGGAAACAACCCAAATGTCCATCAACTAATGAATGGATAAATAAAATGTGGCACATACATACAATTGATTACTATTTGGTAATGAAAAGAAATGAAGTAGTGATAGACACTACAAGATTCATGAATCTTAGAAACATTATGCTAAGTGCAAAAAGGCAGTCACAAAAGACTATTGCATAATTCCATTTATATGAAGTGTCTAGAATAGGCAAATCTATAGCAACAGTAAGTAAATTACTGGCTGCCTAAGGCTAGGGGGTGTGAGGAGGTTATGGCAATAAGGAGTAACTGTTAATGGTCCAAAGTTTCTAAATATTCTAAAACTCATTGTGAGGTGGTTGCAGAATTCTGTGAAAACAGCAAATAATCTAGAAATGTTCAGTTTCTAAATGGATAAATTATATGGCATGTTATATATATCTCAATAAAGCTGTTTTTTAAAGCCTTTATTTTGGTCACATATGTGCAATTTGTCTTTACATCATATGGCATCCTCTGGGGCAGCTCAAAGGCTGGGGGCTAGATTTATCTCAAGGTTGAGAACTTCATACACTGAGCACCTCACTAAGACTCCTTGGGCTCTCTGTCCATTTCTATATATTCTGAATACATATTATTTCCAATATGACATTTTAATGTAGACAAGTTTTTTATTTATCAACCCAAGGCTGCCAAGATCCATGTTCAAAGAGAATGAGTGACCCAACAAATAGCACTAATCTTTTAATAAACTAGCCTGAGAAGTCACATGCTATCATTTCCACCATACTCTACTGGTTGGGGATGTCTTGAGACCCTGACCAAATTAAAGAGGAGAATCAGCATTTCTTTTTAAGAAGATATAGGATGCACATCTGAAAATAAGTTTATTTGACAACTACATATTTGGAAAATACAATTGCTGCAACTATTTAAGAGACATTTGATGTTGAAACTCTACCAGTTTGCCCCATATTACCAAGTCTCAAATTCTAACACACAATCTTGTTTTAAATTAACTTCTTTAACAAGATTTATCTATTTTAAGACTTGTGTCTTCTATTTTGCCTGTGGAGTTGCTTAGGAGGATCTCCTTTAGATTAAGGTTATGGTCTTCTATTAAGATCTCAAGATTTGTAGTCAGAAAACCTGAATTTGAAAGGATAGTGAACTTAGAAAAAGCATTTAGTAAGTTGGCTCTTCCATTTACTCACATGGACACGCGTTTAATATTTTTTCCTCAATGAGGTTTTCTTTGTTTTCTTAGGGGTGTATGCAGCCATGTTTATTTCACAAACATATTCAGTGTTTATTAGATGCCATTCGCTATTATTATCACTTTCCAAACGTTGACCAAATGAGGCAGGTGTACTATTTTCAGATGAAGAAATAGAGTCACATGAAAGTTAAATAACTTGTCCAAGCTCCCGGCACTAGTGCTGGGTTTCTGGCCTAGGCAGTATGGCTCCGAAATCTTCCACTCATCACCATTGTGCTATGCTGCCTTTCAAGAAGAAGGTAGGAGCATGAAGGATGCCCCAGGAAGTGCTGAAGAGATGGAGACAACTGCAGCTGAGGGAAGGAAATGATTTTCAGCTACCTGGAGACCATGCATGTTTGAGAGTCCTCAGAAACACCCTACAGGCACAAGGCCCTTGGATATTAAGGAAGAGACCTTGAGTCTGTTTGATTACACCAGCCTGGCACAGGGCACATACTGAATAAATAATAATGCCGGTAATCATTATTGTTTCTTCCAATCAATTCTCACTGCATGCCTGCCTAGAATTGCACATCTTTTGCCAAAAGGTCAAAGTTGAGTTTCCTACTTCTGCTTCAAGCTGGGATCAGCTTCTTTCCCCATGTTTCTCTCCAAACCCCAGGACTCACATCATCAGGAGAGGGGCCATTCCTGTGCAGCCTGGTAAACTTCTGGGAAGTCAGATGAATGCTGGGCCCTCCTCAGGTGCAAGGGAGAGCAGACATCTTCCCAGAATGGCTCCTCCTAGGGGTAGTTGCTGAAGAGGCAGGCTAATTGACCTGCTTCCTCAGTCATTTGTGGGGGTGAGGGGGGGGGGGTGAGGGGGTATAAAAATAATTGGGAAAATTCATTTAGTTATTTGAAAATAATTAAAATAAAACATGTTAAATTGAATTTCTATATGTTGGGAAATATGAAGCAAAGACAACAGAAAAATAGTTCCTCTCATTGGAATTGTGAACAGAAACATCTGAAATGAAGTCAGTACTTAGGGTACACTAAAATGGGGCCTGCAGGCCATTGCGGAGGTTAGTCCTATGCATGTTCACATCTAAATAACTAATTATTTAAAGCCAACTTATATAAGTTGTGGCTTTTGCCTTTATAAAGTCTGTCTTTCTCCTTCCCATTCAGAGCACGTTCTTCTGGAATCTGTTTCCTGGTTTTGAAATCCTTAAAACCTCAGATAAACCTTCGGTTTGTTTTATGACTTCAATTCTTTCTTTGAAAAAACTGAATATCAACAGTATTAAAAGTAATAAGAATCAAAGTTTTTAGTTTTTGATTTAATGTTTTAATTTTTCAAGGTCCAAATTTCATTGTTATCTCTATACACACAAATACCAACACTCAGTTGCTTGATAAATATGGTGAATAGTCATCAAATATTAAAAGATATATGTGTTTGTGTTGCAGAGAGGTAGAAGACAATTCTTTCTCAGACAATAAATATTGCATAATAAAACAATTTATAATAAAGGGGAGTTTCTTAACCTGATAGAGTCAAATCATAGTCCTTAGTACTAGAAAACCTAAAAGTTTGGAAATTTTTGCTCACCTAAAAGATATTTATTGTAACAAAAAAAATAATCTGCCAAATGTCGGTTAAAATAAAATAAATCATCTATTCCTATTTTGTTGAGGGTTTTTTATCAGGAAAGGATGCTGTATTTTGTCAAATGCTTTTTCTACATCTATTGATAGGATCATGTGGTTCTTATCCTTTCTTTTATTAATGTGGTGTATCACATTGATTGATTTGAGAATACTGAACCGTCCCCTACAGGCCCAGAATAAGTCCCACTTGATCGTGGTGAATGATTTTTTTAAATGTATTGTTGGATTTGATTTGCTAGTATTTTATTGAGAATTTTTGCATCCATGTTCATCAAGGATACTGGCCTGTAATTCTCCTTTTTAGTGGGGTCTTTTTCTAGTTTTGGAATCAAGGTAATGCTGGCTTCCACATAGAATGATTTTGGAAGTTTTCCTTGCATTTCTAATTTTTGGAGAAGAATAGGTATTAAATCTTTAAATGCCTAGGAAGCCATCTGGCCCTGGACTTTTGTTTTGTGAGATTTTTGATTACTGATTCGATTTCTTTCCTAGTTATAGATCTGCTCAATTTTCTCTCTTCCTGTTTCAGTTTTGGTAGTTTCTAAATTTCAAGGAATTTGTACATTTCTTCCGGGTTGCCCAGTTTGTTGGCATATAATTTTTCATTGTATTCTCTTATAATTATTTGTATTTCTGTGGTGTTGGTTGTGATCTCTCCTCTTTCATTTGTGATTTTATCTATTTGGGTCCTTTCTCTTTTCTTGTTCATAAGTCTGGGTAGGGGTTTATCAATTTTGTTAATTCTTTCGAAGAACCAGCTCTTAGTTTTGTCAGTCCATTCTATCGGTTTTTTGTTGTTGTTTTTGTTGTTGTTTCTGTATCATTTATTTCTTCTTTAATCTTTATTATTTCTCTTCTTCTGCTGGCCTTAGGCTTTATTTGCTGTTCCTTTTCTTATTCCTTTAGGTGTAAGATTAGGTTGTATATTTGAGACTTTTCTTGCTTCTTGAGGTAAGCCTGTACTGAAATATACTTCCTTCTTAAGACTGTCTTTGCTGCATCCCAAAGGTTTTGGGCTGTAGTGTGTTCATTTTCATTTGTTTCCATGTATTTATTCTTTAATTTCTTGGTTAACCAATTCATTCTTTAATACTATGTTCTTTAACCTCCATATATTTGTAGTCTTTCCAATTTTTTTCTTGTGGTTGACTTCTACTTTCATAGTGCTGTGGCCTGAAAATATGCATGGTATGATCTCTATCTTTTTGTACTTGATGAGGGCTGATTTGTGGCCCATTATGGGATCTATTCTGGTGAACGTTCCATATGCACTCAAGAAGAATGTGTATTCTGCTGCTTTAGGATGAAATGTTCTGAATATATCTGTTAAGTCCATCTGGTCCAGTGTGTCATTCAAAGCCATTGTTTCCTTGTTGATTTTCTGCTTGGATGATCTGTCCATTGCTGGAAGTGAGATGTTAAAGTCCCCTACTATTATTGAGAAAAGAAACCATCAAAATCCTGGAGGAGAACACAGTCAAAACCCTTTTTGACCTTAACTGTAGCAGATTCTTACTAGACACATCACCACAGACAAGGTAAACAAAAGCAAAAATGAACTATTGGGACTTCATTAAGATAAAAACCTCCTGCACAGCAAGGGAAACAATCAACAAAACTGAAAGGCAGCCTATGGAATGGGAGAAGATATTTGCAAATGACATATCTGATAAAGGGTTAATATCCAAAATCTACAAAGAACTTACCAAACTCAACACCCATAAAACAAATAACCCAGTTAGGAAATGGACAGAAAACGTGAATAGAAACTTTTCCAAAAAGACATCCAGATGGCAAACAGACACATGAAAAGATGCTCAACATCACTCATCATCAGGCAAATGCAAATCAAAACAACGATGAGATACCATCTCACCCCTGTCAGGATAGCTACAGTTAACAACACAAGAAACAACAGATGTTGGCAAGGATACAGAGAATGGGGAACCCACTTGCACTGTTGGTAGGAATGCAAACTGGTGTAGCCACTCTGGAGAACAGTATGGAAGTTCCTCAAAATGTTTAAAATAGAACTACTTTATGATCCAGCAATCACACTGCTAGATATTTACCCAAAGAATACAAAAATATAGATTCAAAGGGATACATGCACCCCAATGTTTATAACATTATTATCAACAGTAGCGAAACAATGGAGAGAACCCAAATGCTCATCAACTGATGAATGGGATAAAGAAGATATATATATATATATCTACACACAAACACAATGGAATATTAGCCATCAAAAAGAATGAAATCTTGCCATTTGCAATGACATGGAAGGAGCTAAAGTGTATTAAGTGAAATAAGTTAGTCAGAAAAAGATAAATACTATATAATCTCACTCATATGTGGAATTTAAGAAAGAAAACAGATGAATATATGGGAAGGGGGAAAAGAAAAAAGGAGAGAGTGGAAACAAGCCATAAGAGACTCTTAACAATAGAAGACAAACTTAGGGTTGATGGAGGGGGGTGAGGGGAGGGATGGGCTAGACGGGTGATGGGTATTAAGGAGGGTACTTGTTATGATGAGCCCTAGGTATTGTATGTAAGTGGTGACCCACTGATTCTACTCCAGAAACCAATATTGCACTGTATTAGGGTACTTAAACTTCAAAAACAATCAATCAGTCAATCAATCAATCAACCATGACAATGATAAACCATCTTGGAAACAAAGATCATCAACCAAACAACTAATTTTAATCAATAAGCATTTTATAATTATATAATTTTATAATTTGTATAAATTTTATAATTTATAATTATTATAATTTTATAAGGTTGGGTGAGTACTT
This sequence comes from Callorhinus ursinus, assembly GCF_003265705.2. Classification (NCBI taxonomy): domain Eukaryota; kingdom Metazoa; phylum Chordata; class Mammalia; order Carnivora; family Otariidae; genus Callorhinus; species Callorhinus ursinus. The sequence goes on along the minus strand of NW_027397063.1, from coordinate 35,654,850 downwards.
ATGGATTAGTAATGAGGAGTTGTCAATTAAAATGGACCTTGGATATGAACATATAATACTGATTTTTTGCACCATACATGTGCCTCTCCATGCTATTAAGGCAGGCTTTTAAACTATGTTATGGCAATTTAGCAAAAATAATTTAAATTGTTTATGGAATCATTCAAACATTTTGGTTATTTCTAAGAAAATCAACAGTTGTATACTGTACATCTATTGCCTAAAATTGAAATACACACACTCACACTCACAATAAGGTTTTATGATAAACATAGTGTTATTACTATATATATATCTTACATATTATTTATGGAAAAAAATAGAATGGTTCTTAAATTCTCAAAAAATATTTTTCACAATTACAGTGTATTTTTGCTTCTCCAACAGTATTTTCATTGGTAATTATTTTTTACAGTATAATTTTATATATAATTAGATTTATTTTTAATCTATGAAATTTTATAAAATTTTGTTTATAGTTGCTTTGAGACATCTACTTTTGGTGTATACTTTGCCATCATTTTGTCATGGTTTTCCACTCAGTCTGTATACTTCTTTAGGGTGATAACTATGTTGTGTTAATAGTTCCTGTATCATCCTATACCCACATATATTTATCAAATTAATTAATTTGTACTTACTGTGTATGTGCTATGTTTTCTAGATATAAAAACTAAAGAAAAAACTGACTATAATTATTGTTTGATTTTTTAAAAAGGGTGGCAAAACTTTGAGGCTTCAATTATTTCCAATAAATTTTAATGCAAGATATAAAAAGATATATATTCAGCAGAGTAGAAAGTTAGCTACATCTACAGGTGAGTGGGGGTGGCATTGAGATGGAAAGTCATGCTATGTCACCATGTTGGTGAAATTATTTGAGATGTGAAAACATAAAAATCATTCAACAATATCTTCATGAAATAAATTATATTTCATTGAAATAACCTGAAACAAATCCAGGAAAAATTAAATCTGCTTATAGAGGCAGGTAGAAAATATAAGAAAGTGAAATATGTGGAAACTGAAAGATACTAGGGGAGATATTGAATAATGCAAATGTGTAAGGAACAGCATTTATATTAGTATCTATTGCTGTCTTACAAATTATCACAAATGGTGCCTTAAGACAACACATTTATTATCTCACAGTTTCTGTGGGTGAAGAGTCTGAACATTATTTGGCTCCGTCTTTTGTTTAGGGTTTCTTAAGACTGCAACCAACATGTCAGCCTTTATCTGGAGACTTGACTAAGAGAAGATCTACTACTAAGCTCACTTGGATTGTTGGGAGAATTATTCTTTGTGGCTGAGGGCACTGTACTCTACAACTAGAAGCCACCCTCAATTAGAGACCACTTGTGTTTTTGGTTTTTTTGTTTTTTGTTTTTTTGTTTTTTTATTTTTTTTTTGCCATGGGGCATTCTCCTTAGGCACAGTCACAACAAAGTAGATTGCTTCTACAAAGCTCATGAATGAGAAAGTGTATACAGTGAATCAGCTACCACTATAGTATTTTACATAGTATAGCATAATTATGGGAGTGCCCTTCCATCATTTTTGCCATAGTCTCCTGGTTAGAAGAAAACCACAGTTCCCATCCAGATTCAAGAGGAGGATGTTACAAAACAGTGTGAATATCAGAAGTTGTCATCAACTCAGGGCCTTTCCTACACAGCATTTGAGGATCAAGAGCAATGAGAATTGCTGGCTCATATGGTTGTTCTATTTTTAATGTTTTGAGGAAACTTAAAAATGTTCTGTATAGTGTCTGAACCAATTTTAATTCCCACCAACTGCGGACAAGGGATCCTTTATCTCGACCTCTTCGTTTGTTATCTTTTGTCTTCTTGATGATAGCCATTCTAACAGGTGTGAGATGATATCTCATTGTGATTTTGTTTTGATATTCCTGATAATTAGTGATGTTGAGCATCTTTTCATGCATCTCTTGATCATTTGTATGTCTTTGGAAAAAAGTCTATTTACTTCCTTAGCCAATTTTTAAAATCTGGGTTTTAGTTATTGAGCTGTATGAGTTCTTTATATATTCTGGGTATTTGTCTCTTACACAATATATGGTTGGCAAATATTTTCTCCCATTATGCAGTTTACTTTTTCATTTTCTGACTGTTTTTGTTTTGTTTTGGTCTGCAAAAGCATTTTAGAAAAGATAGTCTTGTCTTCATTTTCAAGTGAGGCCTTTCATCAAGGCCTTTTCACAGAAGATCTCCTGTTAAGTGCTGAATATTTGAGGGTCCCTGCTCTACCTCCTAAAGATACATATCAATTTCACAGAGTTTCTATTAAAAGAATGCAACACTTAACCAAGGTAGTATTATTTCAGGGGCAAATTGATAACTCTGAGTAGAGTTTTCCCTTTAGAATCAATACAAAATATCAAATAAAGCTGTGTATGTAAACAGCTTTAAAATCTTCCAGAACAGTTAATTTCCTATTATCTATTATTCGCAATAAAGTCCTTCATTCTAAAGAACTTGTTGACTAAATGCCAATGGTGGATACCATTACTGAGGTGCTGCATCACACTTCAGCACATGTTTGAATACTGTGGAGGATTGAATACTTATACCATAGCACCACCCCTACCATGAGTAAGGTGTTATACAGCCTGTAGGGACCACTTCTATTATAACTGATTATATAGAAACTTCCTTTCAGATGATATTTTTTGTTTCAGAATTTTTATTTGCTCCCTCCCCCCAAAGTTTCTATTTCTCTATAAAAAGTGTTTTAAAATTCCTGTCAGCAAATTATAGCACTGGTGTTGCTGGGGAATTGCTCTCTGTTGATTGAATTTCCTCCTGACATTGGGTCACATTTTCATATTTCTTCATTTACAAAATATTTTTTATTGTATGCTGGACATTGTAGATGTTATGTTGTAGAGACTTTAGATTCTGAACATTTTTTTATTTTATTGCTATTTCAGAAAACTCTTGCCTTTGTTGAATTCCAAATATAAACTCTCTCTTTAATAGCGTCTCAGATCTCAGTTATTTCTACTTAAGCCGAAATGCCTGGATTCTGTCCTATGTCTCGATATTTAAGGAGTCATCCAGATATTCGGGTAGAGTTCACACACAAAAAATGGACAACACAGGGCTCTTTTCCATGTGCTTGTCTATTTCCACTGGCTGTGATTTTCCCAAACTCTGTCCACTCTCTTCAAGACACAAAATCTATGGATTTCATGCCGGAGTTCTAGCCTTTCTGTGTAGTCGATGCCTTCCTTCAGGCTAAAAGCATTAAAACTCAATCTAATCCAAGCCCATTTCCTTTTAAATGCTTACTACTCTCAATTAATTGTTCTGTTTGCCATGCTTTCCTGTTCATTCAAGTAGGTTTTTTGTGCATCTGTGTATATTTTGACCATAGTTTATAGCTATTGTTTATAGGATGGTCAATCCAACATATCAAGAGTCCATACTTATATCAGGAGTGGAAGTTCCATGAAAAGAACCAGCGGTTACAGGATGCAATTTAGAGTTCCAGGGTTTTCAGTGCTTTGACTCTGTCTTTCTTGAATCAAAAAAAGTCCACAGGTGAATTAAACCAAGCATTTAAAGAAGAGTTAATACCTATTCTTGTCAAACTATTCACAAAAATTGAAAAGGAAGGAAAATTTCCAAATTCATTCTATGAGGCCAGCATTACTCTGATACCAAAATGAGATAAAGACACCACTAAAAAAGAGAATTACAAACAAATATCCCTGATGAACATAAATGCAAAACTTCTCAATAAAATACTAATAAATGGAATCCAGCAATACATTAAAAAAATCGTTCACCAGGGTCGAGTGGGATTTATTCCTGGGTTGCAAGGTGGTTCATTATTCACAAATCAAGACTATACTGTCTTCTTTTTTTTTTGTTGTTGTTGCTGTTCTTCATGAAATTAAATTCTACGAATAAAGAAATAATACTAATAGTCTATAACTGCCAAATGGGAAGATACCTCAATAATTTAATGATATCACTTTGAAATTGCTTAGTCTGAAGTTGCAGCCAACCTCATTCCCCTAAGCCTATATTCCCGAGAATTTCTTCAATAGATACCAAACTTTACTTTTTCTCTTTTCTTAATAATTACAAATTACTTTTGATGCAGGGAAAACTAGAAATTATTGAACCTGAGATTATACTTTCTTTAGAAACACAGACATAACAATGTAGTGCAAAACAGAAATTTAACTCTTTTCATATTATCTGTATGTTTTTAAATGGAGGTCATTAAGAATTCTTGAATAATTATTTGAATTTTGAATAAATAATCCTGTTTTTTCTGTATGTATTAATCCTTGGGATAGCTAACAAGTGTTGCTTTTATAGCAGTGATATGACCATGATGTCTTTTCACACAGAATTTTAGAATATTAATAATTTGGAAATACCAAGGAAAAACTTTGATATATTTAAAATGATTTAGGGCGCCTGGGTGGCTCAGATGGTTAAGCGTCTGCCTTCAGCTCAGGTCATGATCCCAGGGTTGTGGAATCGAGTCCCGCATCGGGCTCCTTGCTCAGCAAGGAGTCTGCTTCTCCCTCTCCCTCTCCCTCTGCCTCTCCCCCTGCTTGTTCTCTCTCTGTCTCTCTTGCAAATGAATAAATAAAATCTTTCAAAGAAAATAAATAAATAAATAAATAAATAAATAAATAATAAAATGATTTAAATTCTCCCTAAAAATTAGTCTAAAAATAGGAACAAATTACTTCTTTTTTTTTTTTAAGATTTTCTTTATTTGACAGAGAGACCCAGCAAGAGAGGGAACACAAGCGGCGGGAGTGGGAGAGGGAGAAACAGGCTTCCCACGGAGCAGGGAGCCTGACGCGGGGCTCGATCCCAGGACTCTGAGATCGGAGCCGAAGGCAGACGCTTAACAACTGAGCCACCCAGGCTCCCCGGAATTAATTACTTCTAATTCATATATAATAATTACTTGTTATTTCAATGATGCTTGTAAAATTCTATTATAAGGTAATGGACTAATGAAATATTAATAAACATTTTTCTCCTTAAGAGCAAATATATATTGGTGATCTTTTTGATAGGTACCCCTTTATGGAAAGTTTTCATTGTTATCAAATTGACACACCGGAAGGGGCTGGCTAGAGATTCAAACATGCCATTGTGCACATAGAGAAAAAAATCAGAGAATTCAGGTATTATGTCTGCAGTGGGAGTTTCAGGTCTTCTTCTTCTCTCCATTTGTATGCAAGGACACTTGTTTCCTGTCAAAAGTAGATTCTGTCCTCTGCTGCTCAGACCACCACAGACTATATAGTCTGAAGACAATTTAGTGATATTGCATTCACAAGAATTCTTAATCTGAGTGCTTGTCTTGGAATCCACTGGTCTCCACCACTCACATGCCTCTATAAGGGATTATACCATTTAACAAGGATTATGCTTAACTGTATTCAGAATAATTGAAGATACTTCACAAATTTATTATGATGATGATGCCACGGTATCACATTGGCAATTACCTAGTAATCTGTACTTAAGTGTCAATAGAAGGCATTGATGAATATATAGCATTGCAGCTCTGTTAGTGTCTTCTATTAGTGTCTTTCTGTTCTTTTTTTTCAGGAAAATGAGGTGAAGCACATGAGAATTTTATATTCATAATTTCACAAACCAATTTGGAAACTCTAAGAAACAAAAGAAAATGTTGAATTTTTAAGTGATTTCAAAAAGAAACAAGTTCAGGGGCATCTGGGTGGCTCAGTTGGTTAAGAGACTGCCTTCCGCTCAGGTCATGATCCTGGAGTCCCGGGATGGGCCCCACATAGGGCTCCCTGCTTGGTGGGAGTCTGCTTCTCCCTCTAACCCTCCCCCCTCTCATGATCCATCTCTCTCTCATCCTCTCTCTCTCTAATAAATAAATAAAATCTTTTTTTTTAAAAAGAAACAAGTTCATACATTTTTTCTCATATTTTACTCAGGTTTTATCCAAAGAGTTTGTAACATTATATTAAATTGTCAGAAAATGGGCATTAAATGTGAAACAAAATATAATTTAAGATGGAAATTTTCTGAGATCTGTACATCTTGCTACCCCAAAGACAGATACTATAGTTAAAAATCATTGTGAGGAACAATAATTTTTATGGAATCAATATGATTTTACTTTTAAACAAAAGAAAGTCTCAAGCTTTTAGATCTACCTCAACTTTGGCATGGAGTTTAATAAAGATAAATGATAACATGAATAAGAAGAGGCATTTCTTACTGCTTCACACTTCAGCACCCTGAACCGTTTCCCCACTTATTTTGCTTTATTAATTTTAAAGAAGATGATACTTAAGTGCCGTATTGTTTCATTGATAGATAATATTGAAGAAATATTGAAGCATTTGGGATTTGAGTAGGAAAAAAAAAACCTACTGAAAAAGAGGGACAGATAATAAGAGCTAAACTGTTAATAAAAGTGCAGGACCAGATGGCTTCACAGGTGAATTAAATCAAACATTTAAAGAAGAGTTAATACCTATTCTTGTCAAACTATTCACAAAAATCAAAAAGGAAGGAAAATTTCCAAATTCATTCTATGAAGCCAGCATTACTCTGATACCAAAATGAGATAAAGACACCACAAAAAAGAGAATTACAGACAAATATCCCTGATGAACATAAATGCAAAAATTCTCAATAAAATACTAACAAACTGAATCTGACAATACATTAAAAAAATTGTTCACCAGGATCGAGTAGGATTTATTCCTGGGTTGCAAGGTGGTTCATTATTCACAAATCAATCAATGTGATACATCACATTAATAAAAGAAAAGATGGGAACCATATGATCCTACCAATGGATGGAAAAAAAGCATTTGACAAAGTATAACATCCACTCATGATAAAAACTCTCAACAAAGTAGGTTTACAGGGAACATACCTAAACATAATAAAGGCCATATATGAAAAACTCACATCTAATATCATATTAAGGTCAGGAATAAGACAAGCATGTCCATACTCACTACATTTATTCAACATAGTACTGGAAGTCCTAGCCACATCAATCAGACAGCAAAAAGAAACAAAAGGCATCCATAATCAGGAAGGAAGAATTAAACTTTCACTATTGCAACAGATGATATGATACTCTATATAGAAACATGAAAAACTCCACCAAAAAACTGCTAGAACTGATAAACAAATTCAGTAAAGTCACAGGATACAAAAATCAATGTACAGAAATTTGTTGCATTTCTATACACAAATAATGAAATAGCAGAAAGAGAAATCAAGGAATCAATCCCATTTACCATACCACACAAAATAATAAGATATCCAGGAATAAACCTAACTAAAGAGGTAAAAGACCTGTACTCTGAAAACTATAAAAAACTAATGAAAGAAACTGAAGATGATACAAAGAAATGGGAAAACATACCATGCTCATGGACTGGGTGAATGTATATTGTTAAAATGTCTATAATACCCAATGCAATCCCTATCGAAATACCAATAGCATTTTTCATAGAACTAGAACAAACAATTTGTTTGGAACTAAATTTGTATGGAACTACAGGAGACCCTGAATAGCCAAAGCAATCTTGAAAAAGCAAAGCAAAGCTGGAAGCATCACAATTCTGAACTTCAAGTTATATTACAAAGCTGTAGTAAAACAGTATGGTACTGGCACAAAAATAGACACATAAAGCAATAGAACAGAGTAGAAAATCCAGAAATAAATCCACAATTACATGGTCAATTAATCTTCTTAAAAAAAGGAAAGAATACCCACTGGGGGAAAAGAGAGTCTCTTCAACAAACAGTGTTGGGAAAACTGGACAGTATCATGCAAACGAATGAAACTGGACCACTTTCTTACATCACACACAAAAATAAATTCAAAATGGATTAAAGACCTAAATGTGAGACCTGAAACCATAAAAATTCTGGAAGAGAGCACAGACAGTAATTTCTCTGACCTAGAGGCAAGAAACAAAAATAAACTATTGGGACCATATCAAAATAAAAAGCTTCTGCACAGTGAAGGAAACAACAAAATGAAAAGGCAACCTATGGAATGGGAGAATATTTTTGCAAATGACATATACAATAAAGGGTTAGTATCCAAAATATATGAAAACTTATACAATTCAACACCCCAAAACCAAAAATCCTATAAAAATGGGCAGAAGACATGCAGACATTTCTCCACAGAAGACATACAGATGACCAACAAACACATGAAAATATGTTCATCATCACTTATCATCAGGGAAATTCAAATCAAAACTACAATGGGATATCACCTCACACTTGTCAGAATGGCTAAAATCAACAACATAAGAAACAAAAGGTGTTGGCTAGGCTGTGGAATAAAAGGAAGTGCACCATTGGTGGGAATGCTAACTGGTGCAGCAACTGTGGAAAATAGTATGGAGGTTCCTCTAAAAGTTAAAAAATAGAACTACCTTGTGATCCAGTAATCACACTATTGTATATTAGCTCAGAGAATACAAGAACACTAATTCAAAGGGATACATGTACCCCAATGTTTATAGCAGCATTATTTACAATATGGAAGTAGCCCAAGTGTCCATCGATTGATGAATGGATAAAGAGGTGGGAGATATATATGTATATGTATATATATATATATGGAATATCATTCAGCCACAAAAAAGAATGACATCTTGCAATTTGCAATGACATGGATGGAGCTAGAGTATAATGTTAAGTGAAATCAGTCAGAGAAAGACAAATAACATATGATTTCACTCACATGTGGAATTTAAAAAGCCAAACAAGCAAAGGAAAGAAAATAAGAGAGGGAGACAAATCAAGAAACAGACTTTTAATTATACAGAACAAACTGATGGTTACCAGAGGAGGGTATGGGGGAAATAGGTGATGGGGATTAAGGAGAGCACATGTTGTGATGAGCACCAGGTGTTGTATGGAAATATTGAAATCACTCTATTGTACACCTGAAACTAGTATAACACTGTATGTTAACTAACTGGAATGAAAAGAAAAACTTAAAATAAAAAAAAGAAATAAATTGTTGGTGTACCTGGGTGGTTCAGTTGGTTTAGCATCAATCTGCCTTTGGCTCAGGTCACAATGCCAGGGTCCTGGGATTGAGCCCTGCCTAGGGCTCTCTGCTCAGCAGGGAGCCTGCTTTTCCTTCTCCCTCTACCCCTCCCCCTACTTGTGTGCATGTGCTCTCTCTCTCTCTCTCTCAAATAAATAAATAATAATATTTAATAAAGAAAAAAATAAATTGTTAAATTACTAGTGTTTGCCTTATAATTTGAATTATGAAAAATTAAAATATTTTTGTATATTTTGTGGATATATATAAGTACATATATGTATTTTATGTGTGTATTTATATATTTATACATATACATAAAAAACAAAAATTAGCATTGTGCACATGGATTATTTTCATTTGAATAGCTATGAATAGTCAAATAATTTTGCATACTATGTTTTAACATTGAAAATTGTTTTGAATGTTGTGGATTTTCTTTATTTTTTTCACTTTTTAATATATATATATTATGCATTTGAATATCCTCTTGTGATGAGTCTATTCCAGTCTTTTGCCCATTTTTCTATTTTCTTTTCTTTTTTTATTTTACTTCTTTTTTTTATTTAAATTCAACTAGTTAACATATAATGTATTATTGGCTTCAGAGGTACAGTTCTGTGATACAGGTCTATGATTTATTAAATTTATGGACAATTTAATAAAAACTGACTTGCCCTTTTTATTTGGAAGTCAATATAAAATGCTTAGCATTTTGCTTTTATTAATTCATGTTGAGCCAGCAGAAAGCATTTAGGGAAAATATTACTTCTATGTGCCAGGTATCTGTATAGGTAAATTTTTTTGCAATGTGCAAAACAGCTCTCAAATATAGAAATTATATATTGATAAACATTAAAGATATTTTAAACACATAAAACTTTATATCATATGTAAATCATAAATATCAACTAAAAATTAAGTTGTGATTTTTACCATTTCACAATGACACTTTAGACAATGAGTGATTAATTGATGATAACACTTAATAAATAAGTGAACAAATATATCTATCTGATTGCATCAAATAGCCATGGATTCATAAAAATTATCTTCTTGAAACTTAGAAGAATTTGGTGGCTAGATATACACTGTAACAATAGCTTTTAACTATTATTATTGTGGACTTTGGTGGTCCTTATGCTTAGTGATTGAATAGAAAAAATGACATTGTGTATGAAACAAAGTCTCAAGATGGCTATATATAAACAGAAAATTTTAAATGATAATATTTTTACCAAATGAGATAAAATTTTAAATTCCACACCCATTAGGTCATCATAATCACAGAGATGTTAGTTTTTCTAATTTTATGTTAGTTTAATTATTGTAAAAATGAACTATGTATTGAAGCCAATCTCTAAAAGCTCATGTGGAACAGAGCTGAAACTTGATTGCAGCTATTCTTAAAAATGATTTAGTGCTCTTTCTGCTCTATGAAATTTCGTGGTTCTTTTTAAATCAACAGTTTGAAAATATGTAGGGACTCTGACTGAAAGAAATGGTTGATGTTGAAAACAGTTCTCATTGTTTGATTTGCCAATCAATGAAATCACCTTTGATTTAGGTGGATATGCCAGTTTCTTCCTGATGGTCAACATCTCATTTATGAAGTGTGTGTGTGTGTGTGTGTGTGTGTGTGTGTGTGTGTGTGTGTGTCTATTCACTCGAATTGGAAGCACAAAGCAAGTTCAATTTTTTACTGCTCCATGCACCTAAAAAAGGTCCATTTTTCCATTCTGTATTTGAAAGTGTAGTAGAGATTTTCATGACATCCATATAAATAATGAATAATTTCCATATTATTTTACATATGGAAAGTTATAAAACTAAATTTCTAAGCTATAATAAAAGAATCCTAATTACAGAATAATAATTATAAATAAACATAACATTTATGTAATGATATAACCCTTTACAAGTTTTTAGTAGACAGAATTAACTCACAAAAGTATCATTTTTCTTTAATGTGCAGTAGTATAGAGTCATAAGTTTATTAAGATACAGATCATAGACCAGAATGTCTCATGTAAGAAACATAATAATATCCATTCTTTTTTTAATTACTACTATTAATCCTATAATTACTCATAAGCCTACAAAGGCAGCACATTTTATCCATTTATTTATAAAGAAATCTTCCACATCCACAAGACTACATTTCTTTAATCAGAAAAAATAATTCCAACAGAAGATAAATTTTGAAAAACTGCCAAAACACGAATGCCTAACATATGTTTTAAACAATCTGTATCTTGTCTTCCTAGAAATCAAAAATATTTTTTCTTAAAGAAAAGTTCTACTTCCACTAACCTAATGGTCACTCCTTTAGCCTTATTTAATGCAATAAGATTTTAAAAGAAAAAAATACTTTTAGATCAATAATTTTGGACTCAAATAGAGTGATTGTTTTCTCTGTCTCTTTCTTTTTTCCTTCTTTATGTCATGCATGCATACATACATGGACACACCATAAAAACAGTATAACTCTACCTACATAAACTACAACTCTTATTTAAAATTAACATTTCAGTAAAACAGTTAACAGTGAATGTCAAACCTTCACCAAGATTTAACTGTGGTAATATTACTTTTTAATAATACTGAAAACTGGAAATAATCAAAGAATGCAATATAGGATTAGTTGAATAAACTTTACTGTTGACTAAACAAATATTACAATAACACTGTATAAATGTGTTTATAAGAATGCTCATATTCATGATATTTTAAGAGAAATCCTACTACAAGATGCAATGCAAAGAATGACCTATTTTGTACAAATGTGTATACATATAGATATTTATGATAATTTTCACCTATAATTGAGGATTTTTAAGACTGTGATAAGGTAACAAGTAATTTTTTTATTACTGACTATAACTTTTCCAGTAGCAGTGTAATCATTTCTAGCCAAATGTATGCAATATTATCTAATAAAGATATAGAATAATTAAATTCCTGAGAGAAGTATATGACTAAAACTATGAAATATCGCAGTCAGAAAATGAAAATGCATTACAATAATGAATGATTACTTGAACAAAAATCTGATACCAGTGTTTGCTATTTTATAACTCATTTGTTAAAAATCAAAAGGAAATGACATTTTTTTATCATGCTTTCATATAAGTTAACAGTACTGAGATTCATTCTCAGACATAATTTTTGATTTATCTATATCCAATTATTTCTCAGAATATATTTGTAGATTTACTATACTTAAATGTTTACATACTATTTTTTGTAGTGAAAAGTTTATGAACACATTCTAATGTACATTTTGTTATATCCTATAAACATCAATTTTTTTTCCTGTGTCTGTTAAATGTTCTAACTTAACAAAGGAGAAAATTTTAAAATCCTGAGACCGGAGATAAAACTAGATTTAAGCAGTAAAATTAATCTGATATTTTAATAAAAACTATTTGCCAAGATTTACCATATGTTCTAACTAGTATTTGGCAGATGATTTGCTCACTATTTTATTGAAACCTTGGCTTGTTAACAGAAATACTGAAGTGTGCACATGCACAGAGAAATGTAGAAATAGTGTCTCATAATTTGCAGGACACTCAAACTGTTCAAAAGGTGAGCTATGTAGAGGAAAACATTTACATCAAATTCCAAATATAATCTCTTTCTATGATTCTAAACAATTTTTGTTAGTGAATCAAATAGGTCTGTGATATATAAATGTGTGGAGGAAGTTAACTGCTTCCATCACCACCAGCTTTTTTTTCTCAATAATTATTTTTATTTTTAATTTTGGTGAAAAAACACATAATGTAAAATTTAACTTCTTATCCATTAAGTGTACAGTTCAGTAGTGTCAAGCATATTTACATTATTATGCAACAGACCTCTAGAATTTTTCAAAAATTTCTTGCAAACCTGTAACTCTGTACCCATTAAACAACTTCCTCTGTCCACCCCCCTAGCTGTTAATAATAATCATTCTATAATACTTTCTTATCTGGCTTGTGTCTGTGTGGTTTGATTTTTCTCTAACCCATCTCAAAACTTGCTATACAGGAATACACAAAGTCTTCTCATTTCCCATTCAGGCTGTCATTTCAGGACCTTAATCTACATCCCATTGGTTGAGACACTTTCCCACCTCTTGTATAGGTAACTTCTTTCCCCCCTGCAAATTTATCAAGAAATAATTGGCATGCATTACTGTACAAAATCCAGGCATACAGCATGATGGTTTGATTTACATATATTGTAAAATAATTGCTACAACAAGTTTGGCTAGTATCTATCTCTTCATAAAGGTAAAATAGAAAAGAAAGAAAAAAGAAAAAAATACTTTTTCTTGTGATAACAACTCTCGGGATTTACTCTCTTACCAACTTCCCCATACGTCATACAACACTGTTAGCTATAGTCATCTTATTTTACGTTATATCCCTAGCACTATTTATCTTATAACTAGAAGTTTGTATCTTGACCACCTTTCTCCAACTCCCCTCCTCCACCCTTAGTCTATGGTAACCACAAGTGTTTATAACAGCATTATCAGCAATAGCGAAATTATGGAAAGAGCCTAAATGTCCATCAAGTGGTGAATAGATAAGGAAGTTGTGGTATACATATATATATATAGTGGAATATTAATCAGCCATCAAAAAGAATAAAATCTTGCCATTTACAACAACATGGAGGGAGCTAGAGTGTATTATACTAAGTGAAACAAGTCTGACTTCTTTTTCTAAGAGTTAGGTGGGGATTTTTGTGTTTTGGTTTTATAGATTGCACATGTAGTGAGATCATATTAGTATTTGTCTTTTTCTGTCAGACTTATTTCACTGAGCATAACACCTTCAAGCTTCATCTATGTTGTCACAATTTCTTTTTTTCTGACTGAATGATACTCTATTGTATATATGTACCACAATTTCATTATCTATTCATCCATCAGTGGACACTGAGTTGTTTCCATTTCTTGGTTCTTTTAAGTATCCTGCTATGAACATGGTGGTGTAGACATATTTCAAGTTAGTAATTTTCTTTCCTTTGGATATATTCCCAGAGGTAGAATTATTGGATTATATAGTAGTTCTATTTTTCACTTATTGAGAATTCTCTACACTATCTTCTATAGTAGTTGTACCGATTCATAATTCCACCAACAGTCCACAGGGTTCTCTTTCTCCATGCCAACATTTGTTATCTCTTGATTTTTGATGATGGCCATTCTAACAGGAATGAGGTAATATTTCATTGTGGTTTTAATTTTCATTTCCCTAACATCTAGTTTTGTGGAGCAGTTTTTCATATATCTGTTAGCCTTTCATGTATCTTCTTTGGAGAAATGTCTATTCAGGATCTTTACTCATTGTTTAATTGGTTTGTTTTTTTTACGATTGAGTGACATGAGTTCTTTATATATTTTGTATGTTGGTATATGGTTTGCAAATATGTTTTCCCATTCCACAAGTTTTCTTTTTACTTTGTTGATTGTTTCTTTTGCTGTGCAAATGCATTTTAATTTGATGTGGTCTCACTTGCTTACTTTTTATTTTGTTGTTTATGCTTTAGGTGTCATATCCAAAACCATTACCAAGACCCGGGTCAAGGAGCTTTATTTCTGTGTTTTCTTCTAGGAGTTTCAGGTCTTACATTTAAGTTGTTAATCTATTTTGAGTTAATTTTTGTGAATGGTGTAAAGTATGGGTTCAATTTTCTTCTTTTATATGTGGATATCCAAACATCCAGCACAATGTATTGAAAATAGTTTTTTTTAATTCATTTAATATTATTGGCTTGTAGTATTAGGTTATATAGGAGCAGTAAGATTGGACATCCTGTCTTTTTCCTGATCTGAGAAAAAAAGCTTTCCACTTTCCAAAATTGAGTATGATGTTAGCTATGTGTTTATCAGATATGGCCTTTGTTATGTTAAAATATGCTTCTTCTATGTCTA
This sequence comes from Callorhinus ursinus, assembly GCF_003265705.2. Lineage (NCBI taxonomy): Eukaryota > Metazoa > Chordata > Mammalia > Carnivora > Otariidae > Callorhinus > Callorhinus ursinus. The sequence goes on along the minus strand of NW_027397063.1, from coordinate 35,639,840 downwards.
ATTTGTTAAGAAGTTTTGTCATAAATGGATCTTGAGGGGCGCCTGTGTGGCTCACTCAGTTAAGCATCTGCCTTTGGCTCAGGTCATGATCCTGGGGTCCTGGGATTGAGCCCGCCATTGGGCTCCCTGCTCAGTGGGGAGCCTGCTTCTCCCTCTCCCTCTGTTGCTCCCACTGCTTGTGCTCTCTCCCTCTCTCTCAAGTAAAGAAGTAAAATCTTTATAAATAAATAAATAGATCTTGAATTTTGTCAAACGCTTTTTCTGCATCTACTGAGATGATTGCGTGATTCTCTTCTTTCATTCTAATGTGATTTATTAAATTAACTTGCTGTGATTCAGCTCTTTGCCTGGGCGTGGCAAACCAGGCTCTAGGGTCAGCAAAACTCCCCATTTGGCAATCTGAATCAGGCAGATCTGGACACCACAGGGTTCCCTGGCCAGAGTGCACTCCCATCTTTGTTCTACAGATAAGCAAAATCTCTGGTTGGGATTGTTACTTGTGCCCTTACAGGTATAAACATGGTTTGACAAGATTTGTGTGTTGGGCTTCAAGTCCCTCCCCACCTTCACCATCAGAGTCAGACTACTAGTGGTTCAGCCCTGAAGATTCCCCTGTAATCCCTGTGGTATGAGATCAGAGTAGGGTCTCCTGCAAAGCAACTCACAATGTGGTGCAGGGGGCTGGATTCCTCCTGGATTCTCTTTTTCCACTGAAGAAGCTGAAGAAGTCTCCACATGCTGCTTTGCTGTTCTGGGATAAGGACAATGCAGTCAATGTGTACTTGCTTCTCCTAGTCTTCTAATGCAGTCTTTGTCTCTATGTTATGGGGGTTGCATCACCCTCACCCCCATGTCCTAGGGTTTTCTCAGTGGTGTCTTATTCCTGAATGGTTGTTAGTTTTTCTTGTGATGAGGAGCAAAGTCAAGAATGACCTATGACACTATCTCAGTGATGTCACCCAGTTGTGTTTTTTTTTTTCTTAAACTGCTTTATTGAGGTGTGATTGACATGGAAAAAGCTGTACATGTTTGATGTATACAACTTGATGAGTTAGGAGATAGGTATCTGCCAAAAAAACATTACTATAATCTATGCCATAAACATACATTTCCTAAGTTTTTATTTTTGGTTTTATAATATGTGAAAAAACAAATAGCTTTCAAAGAAAATAATGCCTAATACATTATTTTTCTCTGGTAATTATTAGTAACACTATACTTGGTAGTTTATAAACATACACTCTTATCATCCAATTACTTAAAACCTTATGATTTATATGATTTTTAACTCATTATTCTAGATTGCTTATACTAAATTTTACTCTAAATTTACAGTGATTATTTATTTACCATTTCCCTCACACTCACTACTTAATAAGAAATACCAAAAATATTTTGGTAAATATCTGTTAAAATATTCTGCTTGTTGTGGGAGATCTTGATTTTCTGAAGAATGCTATTATATATAAATGCCAACTAATGTTTTATCTGCAGTATTTCATTGTATATAATATACTGATTGATTTTTTGTAGAATTAAGTTCTTTAAACAATTTAGGATAAATATGATTTGCATATTTGTAGCTCAATGCAATACAATTTGAAAAATAATAAATATGATGTTTCCTATTATATTCCTTTCAGCTTTTAACCTTATCATTCTATAACATAAACACTGAGGTTTTGGCAAAAGTTGATAAAAGTATGTAGGAAGTTTGGCGAAATTCCTTATTTGTTTCTCAGGAAACCAGTTAATGTATTTTTTGAAAATGCTAGAATATTTTAAGATAGGGTAAGTCTTAACAATGATGTGAGCTATCCCCAGTCTGCTGTTGACCTCTATAATCATGCCATTCTCTCTTTCTCTTGGGATTTTTATAATTATTTCCTAGAGGAGTGTGGGTCCAATACCTTAGGCAAAAGTCTTCTACAAGGAGTTCACCCAAAAAAAGTGTATTCTCGGGGGAACAGCTGTCCCCATTACAGCACTGCTCTAGTATTTCCTTCAGGCATAATTAATTGGGTTAACTCTTAAAAACTAGTATTCTGATAACCGAATTTTTTTCAGGGTTGATAAAAAGTGAGAGTGAGGATTTTTTTTTTTTTACAACCAAGAACATGTAATGAATAAAAAGATAATTTTTGCCTCAAGATATTCACTTTTTTCTCTTTTTTCTAATCCATTTATATTAATATGACCCATCTGTATGTTTAATATTAAGTATACATTAAAATTTAGTATATATCTTGGATAGTATTTATCAAAGTGTAAACTACAGTTCTATTTCAAATAGATAATAATGAAGCTTTTATCTTGCAGGCCATTTTTAAAACAGCTTCATCTTTCCAGCCCAAGGGATGATTCTGAGGTAGTTTGTTCTGCCTGTCAATGCTATCAGAGGACATTGGTATCTGTAATTCCTAAATGGCTTGTTTAGCAACAGATTCAACAATTTGTAAATAATGTCTCTCAAAAAAATGTACTCTTTTTGTATATTGTGGAATAAAATGCTTTTTATAGTAGCATAAAAATGGGTAATGTTTTATGAAGTGATCTATAGAAAATTTCAGATTTTCAAATATATTTCTAGAACAAAGAGATATTTAGAATGTCTTAATAGAGATAAAATAATTAATATTTCATAATGTTTCTGATGTTTTTATTGTGCTGTAATCACAAATATTAATACAATGACATTAATCAACTATTGTGAATGTAAAGAAAATCCTTTTATTTCTCATTTCTAATAAAATGTTTATCTGTCATGAAATATAGCCATCATAAGGCCAAGGTAAAATATCTTTGTTTCAAAAAGTCCCCTTTGGGCTCAAGAAAACCAAAAAAACAAAGAACAGAAAAATGAAAATAAGACATGGTTAATATGTTTTTAATTAATTAAAAAAAGAGATTACAGTCTTTCTTTCTGCTTGTTATTGCTGAGGCTATGATTTAAACTCAATATAATAATTACTTAAAAGTAAAAATACATCATGTGGATAAACATAGAATTAATTCTTAATTGAATTTGGCTTTCCCATTTGAATTTTACATTGTTTTCCATTTTTTTCATAATTTTTTTTATTCTCATTCATCATCTGGTAACTACTTTTTACTTGGATTTTTGTGTGTGCATAAACATCAATCTTTAAACCTGAGCTGTGAGATCCATTTTTTTTTACCCCGCTCTTTACCACAACCTTCTCTACTTTTTCTGTTATCTATCTCTATTCTATAAATTGAAACTTTTTTTTTTCTTCAGTTACCCTTGTATATTTTAGAATACAGGTTAAGCCGCTATACATAGAGCCCCTGGCTTAGATGAGACACAATTTTATTTCACTCTTAGTTAGAAGCCCTGAGGTGAGTGGTTCAGGCTCTTAAGGAAGCTCAGTTCCATGTAATCATTCATGCTGGAGCTGGAGGAATTCTTCCTTTGCATGATTGAGCAATAATTACCATTATTTTGGTCATTCAATCTATAGGAAGAAAAAGAGAGTGAAAGTCTAGGGCAAGCAATTTCCTTTCAAAGAAGAAACCAAGAAAGTTAAAAAACTCCCCCTCACTTTCTATTTATTAGATTTTAGAAAAATAGCCATAAAAAGCTATGCACAAGAGAGACCAGGGAATATGGGTCAGCTGGGTGACCATATGCCCAGACAATTCTCTAATATCACATACAAAGGGAATAACACATTTTGGGTGGACATTAGCAATGTGCTATATAAAATTAGAAAATTTTGAGTAATATAATATTGATTTTCTTTCTTAAACAAACATTGTATAAGCGATTTTAATTCCTTCTATCTACAGGTTACTTGTACATTTTAATCATTTCTAATCCTCTAGACTTCCTTAATGACATCAAGGATATTGTAATAATTTTTTAAACTACTTGAATACTTAGGGCTGGTTAATTTTTCTACAGGATAACTTTGGAATATACTGACTATATTTAAGAAGTATTACAAAATATTCAGCAAACTTTTATCTACTTAACATGATTAAATTATTGGTGCCAGTCTAATCCTTCCACCAAATTTTAGCTTTATCTTTTATTGTTGCTTATCCATTCTTTAAATCCATAACTCTATATGTTAACCTTTATGGCTCTGCTTCTACTGTTCTCTTTGCTTAGAGTGTTTACTTTTACTTTTATTGGAAATTTTCCAAACCTATAAAGGCTGAGACAAATGTTAGTTTTTATTTGTCACCTTTTCTTTTGCCTTAAGTAAGAACTGATCTCTGTCTTCTGAAACTCTATAGTATTTCCGTTTTGCTATTTATTTTACTAATTTACCCTGTCCTATGATAAAATAGGGAATATAATGTAGCACAGTAAGTTCTGGATAGGATGGAGTAACTTGCTGCAGACCAATACTCCTCTCATGAAAAATAGAAAAACTAGAAAACTAAATAAAGATATCAAAAGTAATGAGGATGAGAGAAATTAAGTTTCTGGAGGTGTAGAATCGTATAGTGATGAGCTGACAATCTTCAGACACAGTTTTTCCTGGGGGTATTTGTGAATCTGTGTCATTTTCAAGAAGCTTAAAATATAAATTTGCCTGGGCAGAGTGGAACTTTTGTAGGCGATCACAACATTCAGGGCTTTGTTCATCTCATGGGCTAGAGAGAGAAGTAAAAGGAATTTTAGAGAATTCCAATATGTCATGTTACATGCTCTTCTTAAGATATTTGCTAAATTCTGAAGTCATGTGACTGGGAGATATAAGTTTTTACTTAAAACTTCTAAAAGTAAAGTGAGGTTTTCTAAAGTCTGACTGTATTGAGGAAACAAAGAGTTGACTTCAGGACTAGACAAAGAGGTAAGACCCTCAGAAGAAGTAAAGGTCCCAACTAGAATCTTTTAAAGTGTAGGCACTAGGAAAAAGGTAAACTGGAGACACACTGAGACTTATCAAAACTGCAATTTCAAAATCAACTCAGCTAGATCTCGGAGCTGACTTGACCCCAATTTGTCTGTCTTGTAGAGAAAAGAATAAACTGTCCTTGAATGATAATAATATAGCCTTTAGCCTCTGTAATAGGTGATATTTTGGTGTCACATCATCTTCAACAAGATGTCCACATCCCTAGCTGCTAATAAGATTATTTGCTAATAATTAAGAGAAAGCCCAAAGAATTTTCCAAAGTATTTCCCTTGGCTAATGAGATATTCCTTTTCTGGGAAGTTACCTTCCCTTACGACGGGGTCAAAACATAGCCAATGATTGTATTTTACAAATGTACAAAAGGCAGGCCTGTTTCCTCAAGTAGGTCCAATGGTACTAGACAATATACTTTTGAGACCAACCCCCATAGACTAAAATAAGATTGGACATCATTGAAAGCTATATATTTGCTCAGCTATCTCTTTCCTTATCTTATGTACTGCTTTCATTATGGGATTTTCTTGACAGGCACTCTATTTCAAGCTTTATTTCTAGAGAACTCACCCTAAGAGAGACTCTAAAATTATTTTTACAGTGTTCTGGATTTTATTAAAAATAACCAAGGAGCACCTGGGTGGCTCAGTCAGTTAAGCTTTGGACTTGTGATTTTGGCTCAGGTCATGATCTCTTGGGTCGTGAGATCAAGCCCCTCGTTAGGCTCCATGCTCAGTGGGGAGTCTGCTTAAGATTCTCTCTCCTCCTTCCCTCGGCCCTTCTCCCTCTCAAAATAAATAAATAAGTAAGTAAATCTTTTAAAAAAATCACCAAGAATGCAAGGCTTGGTATGATACAAACCAAAAAGCAAAACAAAAGCAGAGAACAAATGTGATCCATGTTTTTTTTTCAAGATTTTATTATTTATTTGAGAGAGAGAGAATGAGAGAGGGAGAGAGCATGAGAGGGGGTAGGGTCAGAGGTAGAAGCAGACTCCTTGCTGAGCAGGGAGCCTGATATGGGACTCGATCCCAGGACTCCAGGATCATGACCTGAGCAGAAGGTGGTTGCTTAATCAACGGAGCCACCCAGGTGCCCGTGATCCATGTTTTGAAATTAGCAGGCAAGTACTTTAAAATAAATATAATTATGTGTAAAAAATTAGAAGAAAAATGGGAAGAAATGATAAAATGTATGGAGAATTTTACTGAAGAATTAGAATCTATTAAAACAAAATCAAAAGTAACTTCAAGAACTGTAATTGACATGTTTAAAGAGCAGAAAACATAATTACTCAACTGGAACAAAGATCAAGACAAAATACACAAAGTGAAACACTTTGTTATAGGTTGAATCGTGACCCCCCCCAAAAATGATGTGTTGAAGCTCTAACACAAAGTATCTCAGAATATCATCTTTTTTGGAAACAAGATTATTGATGATGTAATCAGTCAAGACAAGGTCATACAGAAGGTGGGTGGGCCCTTCATCCAATATGAATGTTGTCCTTATAGGAAGAGGAGGAAACACAGGGGAAACCAGACACATGAAGGCACAGAGATACAGAGAGAATGCCACATGAAAGTGGAAGCACAGATTGGAGGATGCATCTACAAGCCCATGATTGCCAGTTGTCCCGAGGGGTAGGAAATAGGAATGGAACAGATTCTCCTTCAAAACTCTCAAAAGTAAACACTCCTGCTTTTTCTGACTCACAAAAATTAAATGTTGTGTATAATATATGTTCATCACTGACCAGATTTCTATAAATGGACAAAGGACATTGAACCAAATCATTAATTTCAGTCTGAATTTAGATATCACATTTGGACTGGAAACTACCATTGTTGTGCACAGGTCATGAAGTTATAATTGTCCTTGAGCACTTTAAGATTTCAGGTCCTTTGGATACTGTTCGTTGGACTTCTTGGCTGACCTTGGATTTAATTATTTCATATTCTTTTATGTTTTATCTTGGCTTCCCTCTTGCCTATAGTATTGTGTTGCTACAATCTCACTTGCTTTGAAGTTGGTCAAGAATACCCAAGAGTATTAGGGCGCCTGGGTGGCTCAGTTGGTTAAACGACTGCCTTCGGCTCAGGTCATGATCCTGGAGTCCCGGGATCGAGTCCCACATCAGGCTCCCTGCTCAGCGGGGAGTCTGCTTCTCCCTCTGACCCTCTTCCCTCTCATGCTTTTTATCTCTCATTCTTCCTCTTCCCTCTCATGCTTTTTATCTCTCATTCTTTCTCTCTCAAATAAATAAATAAAATCTTAAAAAAAAAGAATACCCGAGAGCAAGAAAAAAATAATTTATTTTTTTGCCTATTAAATTGAAAGGGATTAGAATGTTTAGGAGTGCTTGATAACTAATTACTTCCAAAAAGGGATAGAACTAAAAACAGGTATTTATTTTAGCTAATAATGAAATTTAGCAGTTTCCTTATATTTTGTAAATAAAGTACTGATAATTGGTGCCATCATAATCAATATTTTTTAAACCATGGACAAATAAGGTAAAATAAAATATGGAGTATTTTCTGCTTTCAGGGTAAGGCTGTGGTGAGTATATATATATGGAACTAAAGATTGATAATTTACATTGTATAAAATTTAAATATTACTGTGTCAAAAATAACAAAAATAAGTAACAAATTGAGAAATATATGTAGCAATTTCATTCATTGAAAGCTCTGAATACATGTGTTTATATGTATATAAATATATAAGAATTTTTAAAATCACAATCCTATACAAAGTTATGCAAATAAAAATGTTTAAAGAATAACTATAAACAAACAAAAGGAAAAAGCTTTAAATGTTCTATTAAAAGTAATTATAATTAAATATTTGACATAAAAATATATTTCTTTCCAACTTGAAATTATTTTATTTACATATTAGTTTAACAGTAAAATTTTAAAAGAACTCTCACAAAGTACCATTCCAGAGACATAAAAAAAATTTTAAGATGATCTTGTTTTTTTACTGAGTGACTCACATTTAATTATAGAATTATAGAATCCATGAGTTTATAGAAGTTTATATGTAAGTTTATAAAATAGCAATAAAATCATTTTGAATCAAACCATAACATTTGTTTCTTGTCAAGAACACTTTCCTATCAAAACAGTTATTTTCAATTAAGTATTAACCAAATAACAAGACTCTTTCACTTAAAACTTTTCCACATTAAACTAGATCTTCTTTCAATATAGTTTAGTTTTGCCTGAACATATAGTTTTTACCTTGAACATAATATAAATTGAGTCATAAAACATGGACTCTTTTATGTCTGACGTTGTATCAACATACCCCAATTTATTAACCCATTCTGTTCTATATGGATGTTTGGTCTTTTTCCAACATAGGTCTATTACAAATCATGTTGTGGACATGTTAAATGTTTTAATGAATATGCATCTGCATTACTATGAGGTATATATGAAGCAGCAGAAATGATGGATCTCTATCTGTATCTAGCTAATCTATTGTCATTTATCTATCATCTATTTTTGTGTGTAATTTTTATTTTTTTTATAAATGAGTGGGTTTTTTTTAAGATTGTATTTATTTGAAAGAGTGTATGAAAGAGAGAGAGAGAAAGAACAGGGGGAGGGGCAGACTCTCCGCTGAGCAGGGAGCCCAATGCGAGGCTTGATCCCAGGACTCTGGGATCATGACCTGAGCTGAAGGCAGATGCTTAACCAAGTGAGCCACCCCGGTGCCCCAATGTGTACTTTTTAAATAATTTTTTACAATTAGATCATGTAATTCATTGTGAACTAATTTTTATCTATACTATTAGGTAAGTGTCAAGGTTGACTTTATATATGCATATCTGTCACCCAATATTATCTGTTGACTCCAACTTTTTCCTCACTAAACTGCATTGAGATAGTTGTTGTAAGTGAATTGATTAAACAGATAAGTGTTTGTTTCTGAATTATGTGTTCTATTACCTTGATCTTTTTGCCTATCAAGCACCAGTGCCATACTGTCTTAATTGGTATAGATTTAAAATTCTATTTTATATCATAGAAAATTTTATATAAAGAGAAATTTCTTTTGGCTTATTTTTTTTTCTTCAAACTTGCTTGACTGTTCTAGGTTCTTTGCATTTCCATATATGTTGTTAAATCAATCTGTAAGTTCTCACAAAAGTATCTTTGGGTCATGATGTCAAGCTTCATGTCAGGCTCCACACTTATCCTGGAGTCTGCTTGAGATTCTATCTCCCTCTGCCCCTCCCACTTGTGCTCTCTCTCTCTAAAATAAATAAATAAATCTTAATTAAAAAAAAGAATTTTAATCCGGACAGTATTGAGTCATCCATGAACATAGTGTATCCCCACATCTATTAATGTTTTTTTTACTTTTTCTCAGCAATATATGTCATTTTTGCTAGAGAGATCTTTTGCATCTTTTCATAGATTATTCCATGTATTTTGTCTTTTTGATGTTATTGTACATTTTTTTTCAAATTTAATTTTTCACTTATTTGCTATTAGTACATGAAAACGTAATTTCTCTATGTTGGATCTATTCAGCAAATATTCTAATTTTACATTTTTTTAAATAACGTGTTGATTCTTTGATGTTTCTATAAACCTGGTCATGTCATCTAAAAATGAGGGCTTCAAAGATACAGATGTAGTGAAAGGAAAGGGCACATGCACCCCAATGTTCATAGCAGCAATGTCCACAATAGCTAAACCGTGGAAGGAGCCAAGATGCCCTTCAACAGATGAATGGATAAAGAAGGTATGGTACATATATACAATGGAATATTACTCAGCCATCAGAAAGGATGAATACTCACCATTTGCATCGACATGGATGAAACTGGAGGGGATTATGCTAAGTGAAATAAATCAAGCAGAGAAAGACAATTATCATATGGTTTCACTCATATGTGGAACATGAAGAATAGCATGGAAGACCATAGGGGAATGGAGGGAAATCTGAAGGATGGGAAATCAGAGAGGGAGACAAACCTTGAGAGACTTTGGACTCTGGGTTTTGGGCAGGGGCAGATGGGGTAGCTGGATGATGAGTATTAAGGAGGGCATGTGTTGTGATCAGCACTGGGTGTTATATGCAACTATTGAATCATTGAACACTACATCAAAAACTAATGATGTACTATATAGTGGCTAACTGAACATAATTTAAAAAATAAAAATGAAAATAAATGAAAAAATAAAAATGAGGGCTTTTTTCCATCATAAGACTCACTAAGACATTTTTTGACTTATTACACTGCCAAAGATATCCAACAAACTACTGAATTAAAGCACTGATAAAAAATATCCTTGTTCCCCGTCTTGAAGGGAAAGATACCAATATTTCATTATTAAGTGTTAGCTACTGGTTTTCTGAAGGTTTTTTTTTTAAATTAAAGATTTTCCTTCCTATTCCTAGTTTGTTGATAGTTATTTTTTCATGAACTTGTGTTCATTTTTTCAAATGATTTTATAATATATTGAGATTACTACATTGTTTTATACTTTATTTTGTTAATATGATGAATTTCATTGCTTAGTTTTCAAGTTTTTGAATCAACATTGCATTTCTGGAATAAATGCTACCCAGTCTTGATCATATTATCTTCTTTAGAAATCTCTGTATTAAATTTGTCAATATTTTGTTTAGAATTTTTATGTCTGAATTCATTAAACATATTGGTGCAGAAAAAAATTTCTTTTTCTTGAAATGTACTGGCAAAGTTTTGCTGTCACACTCATGTTTAGCCAAATACAATGAGTTGGGAATGGTCTTACTTTTCATATTTTCTGGAAGAATTGCTACAATTAATTGTATTTCTTCTTTAAAGATTTGGAAGAATACACCTGTCAATCTATCTGGTCCAGGATATTTTTGTTGGTAAGGTTTTTAATTATGAATTCAAGTTTTTAACATATATAGAATTATTCAGATTGTCTATATTTTCTTGTATTAATATTTATAAGTTGTATTTTTTAATTTATTTTCTATTTCATGTATTTAAAAACTTTTTTGACATACATTTCTTTATAATATACTCTAATTTCCTATATAATGTTGGGAAAATGTAGAATAATGACACTTCTTTCACTGTTGATGTTGAAAATTTGTGTTATTGGATATGTCTTTTCATGGATCAGTCTTACTATTTCTCTATAAATTTTACTGGTCTCTCTCAAAAATCAATTTTGTCTTTTTGATTTTTTTTACTTTATGGTTGGGTTTATATTTATTAATTTCTGCTTTTATTCTCCACTTTCATTATAATTTATCCTTCTTCTTTTCTTTCTATAGCTTTTGAGTAGGAAGCTAAAATAATTGATTTTCAATATTCTTTTCTAATACATAAATTTAGATTTAATATATATTTGATTTTTTTCAAGCTGCTTTAGCCACATTCTATGATTTTTGGTAACTATATTTTCATTATAAGTTAGATTATAATATGTGTTGCATTATAATTTCCTTTTTTTGAGTTATTTAAAAGAGTGTTGAATACTTTTCAAGCATTTGGGGATTTCCTAGTTATCTTTATATTATTGTGCTCTAACTTAATGTCATAGTTCTTAGACAACATACACATGTAATTTCAATCCTTAAAACATTTTGAGAGTTATGTTATGGTTCAAAAGGTGTTCTGTTTTTGAAGTCTGAATATAGGTTTGATGACTTATCAACTTTTGTCTTATAAAATTTGAAGATGTGTATGTTTATAAAACTTTATGAATTTGGTATCTTTGTCTTGAATTGATTTTCACTATTCCATAATGTCGTTTCTTACTCCTTGTAATACTCTTTTATCTTAGCTTTATCTTATATTCTTTTAATCAGTGTTTTCAAGGAATAACTTTTTCCATACTTTTATTTTCAACATTTCTGTGTCCTTAGTTTAAAATGTGCATCCTGTGTACATTATACAGATTAGATTGTGTATCTCAATCTACTCTGAAAAATCACAGAAGACAGTAATAGGAAAGGGTTTGGAGATATTTTTATCTAAAATAATGTAAGAAAATTCAGATTTCCATTCCAGGTCATTGATTTATCTTTATTTCGGACTCAACTGAAAACTTATTTACAGCATTTGGATTTATGTGAAGTTGAAAGACATGGTAAGAAGGATTTCTAACCAGGGGGCTTGTGTGGTACAGTCCTATAAGCATGCCATGCTGGGTTTCAGCTCAGGTTGGTATCTCAGGTTGTGATCTCAGGGTCATGAGATCCAGCCCGGAGTCAAGCCCCGTGTGGAGCCCCGTGTCCAGCCCTGTGTCCAGCTCCATGCTCAGTGTGGAGTCTGCTTAGGTTTCTCTCTCCCTCACCCTTTGCCTATGCCCACCACTTTCTCTCTCTCTGTCAAATAAGTAAATCTGTAAAGTAATAATGATTTCTAAATATGTTTTAATAATATATGTTCTTTCATATGCAAAATTATCATCATTTTTTACATTTATATGTGCATTATATAGCTTCTGCTTTGTAAAGCCTTTTACATCCTCTAAGGAAAACCTAAACTATGACTCTATCAATGCCTCCATTTCACTTCCTATTTAGAGAAATATGTTATGACTAAGCTTATTTATATAAAGCTATGTAATAGATTATCTACCATTTTCTATTATGAATGCTTGTTGCATAAAGAGAGCATTTTTCAAATTATATGAAAGGTGTCTATCTATTAACTAAATCTCTGCCATATTCTATTACAAAAACCCTGCTGTATATGCTGGCTAAGATTTTGTGCATTATTTTCAAATAACTTAAATAAAAGCTTCAGTAGCAGATTTATTTGGTCAGAAAAAAAAGTAATTCCTATGTTTACCTATTTAATTTATTATTGTATTAAATTAGTACATGATTTATAAACACTTAATTCAAGAAGGTAACATTTTCTGACATCCTTCACATTGTGCCTTGATTTAATTTAGTAAACTAGTTCATCAAATAGCTATTTGTACTCTGTTTATACAAAGTAATATGTATTTCATGAAGTTAAAATATATTTAAAAATGATCTATGAGAGACAAATTTAATTTGTCATATAAATACCTTCCAATAAATATCATTTCCCTTTAGTAAAATACTCAGGTCTAACTAAGTGAAGTAATAGCCATTTAAAGGATACAACTTAAACTCTTTTATTTATTGATGTGATAATAAATGCTTGTGTGTTAGTTTTATTTAATTAAAATATGCTTTTATTTAGTTTGAGACTTTATTAACATTTATTGAATTAATTCCAGAAGACAAAAGATAGAATGTAATATTTAACAAATTGTGGTATTTCTGAAAATTGGGGGTCTCTTTGTGTCTTTGTCTGTCTGTCTCCAAATTGTACATGCTTATTTCCATTTAGGTAACTGAATGTCAAAGTGAAAATCTTCCTAAGTTCTCAAATAGTATAAACCTGCAGGCAGGTTTGAGTCTTATTCTAATTAAATTTAAAATATGTTCTTTCAGTTGAAAATCCTCGTAACAAACAGGTAGATAATAGCTTCTGGTATTAACATTACTAAGATATGCATCACTTTATATACACACGTATATAAAGATATGTATATATGTAAATATATATATGTGTAGAAAGAGAGAGAGAGTAGTCTACCTAAATAACTTTAAAAAGAGCTATAAAGAAATATACTTAGGGGCACCTGGGTGGCTCAGTTGGTTAAGAATCTGCCTTCAGCTCAGGTCCTGATCTCAGGGTCCTGGGATCAGCCCTGTGTTGGGCTCTTTGCTCAGTGGGGAGCCTGCTTCTCCCTCTCCCTGCGGCTCCCTGTGTTTGTGCTCTCTCCCCCTCTTCTTCTCTCTGTCAAATAAATAAATAAAATCTTTTAAAAAAAGGAAATACATCTAAATTGGATGTTAATAAAAGTATTTATATTTAAAAAAATTCAAGAAAAGATTACCTGGGAGCATGTATCAGTGGTATTATTTTTTGAGAAACTGTTTTCCCCTAATACTTCCTCTTATCTGTTCTTATCAGCCGAAATCTTTTCAGCTGAAACCACCTATCCTTTTAAGGATCAAGTCTGAAATAACTCACGGTATTTTTTATGTTTGAGAAGACTTCAGTTTTTAAAGAGGAAAAACTTCAAACCTGGAGAATGTATTTATTCCAGAAGCTCAGGCACAGAGCACCATCTGAGTCCATACGGAAGGAGAGGAGGAGATTTTCAAGAAAAGGCAACGTCTTTGAGATAAAAATGGACTGATCCAGCACAGTTTGGGGTGGGGGTGAAGGAAGCAAGACTCTGAATAGTAATTATCTCAAGATTCTGCTTGCTAGTGAAGTGATCCAGCTTGAAGTATAACTCTGGACTAGAACTTGTTTATGCCCTTCTGTTATGCCCTCTACGGCATCAGCCATCCGATCTTGCTAAAACTATGATCTTATGAACTTAAATTTCCTCACCTATGAAAAGGAGCTTCAAATGCCTGCTCTTCCTCTTTTACAGTTGATGTGAACATAAAAGGGAAATAGGCATGAATTGCCAGTCACTATAGAAAGTTCTTCAGACATTTCTGCTATTGTCCATCACGGCCATGGAGTTTTCTTTTTTTTTTTTTAAGATTTTATTTATTTATTTGAGAGAGAGAATGTTAGAGAGCATGAGAGGGAGGAGGGTCAGAGGGAGAAGCAGACTCCCCGCTGAGCGGGGAGCCCGAGGTCGGACTCAATCCAGGGACTCCAGGATTGATGACCTGCTCCGGTCATGGAGCATGGCTCATGGATTCCGGCTCATGACCTGAGCCGAAGGCAGTCGCTTAACCAACTGAACCACCCAGGCGCCCCTGGCCACAGAGTTTTCTTTCTGGTCCCTTTATATACTTGCATCTTTTTTTTTTTTTTAAGATTTTATTTATTTATTTGACAGAGAGATAGAGAGAGAGCACAGATAGGCACAGTGGCAGGCAGAGGGAGAAGCAGTCTCTCCGCTGAGCAGGGAGCCCCATGTGGGGCTCAGTCCCAGGACCCTGGGATCATGACCTGAGCCAAGGCAGACACCTAACGATTGAGCCACCCAGGCGCCCCAATACTTGCATCTTTTAATTGTTATTTCCATGATAATCATTGAAGTTTGAAAACAGAGTTAATTAGATATGTGAAGTAAAAGTAAAGCAATGGGATTAATCTCGTTTCTGAAAATAATAACAGAATGGGGTGTGTGTGTGTGTGTGTGTGTGTGTGTGTGTGTGTGTGTGTGAAGGGGTGGATGAGAGAACAATTGTAAAGTAGCTTTACTTCAATAAATCGAATAATTACTGTTAAAAATATTTCAGGGAGCCTTCATATTTGGAATGTTTTGGTGTAGGTGTGGGTTGAGCAGTGGCCTCCAAAATTATGTTTTTATGTTTATTTTTTTAAAAGATTTTATTTATTTATTTGACAGAGAGAGACACAGTGAGAGGGAACACAAGCAGGGGGAGTGGGGGAGGGAGAAGCAGGCTTCCCGCGGAGCGGGGAGCCCAATGCGGGGCGCGATCCCAGGACCCTGGGATCATGACCTGAGCCGAAGGCAGACGCTTAACGACTGAGCCACCCAGGCGCCCCATGTTTTTATGTTTAAATCCTAATCCCTGGGACATGAGAATGTGACCTTAGGAGAAAAAAAAAAAGGATTTTTGCAGATATAATAAATTAAGGATCTCAGGATGAGATTATCCTGCATTTAGCATAAGCCCTAAATCCAGTGATAGATGTCATTATAAGAAAAGGCAGAGAGAAACGAGAGGCAGAGAAGGCCTTACGAAGAACGAAGAAGAGATGAGAGTTAGGTTGCCAGAAGCCAAGGAATGCCTGAAATAACTAGAAACTGGAAGAGACAAGGAAGATTCTTCCCCTGAGCCTTCAGGAGTGTGGTTCTGCTGACAGGGCCTTGATTTCAGACTTCTGACCTCTAGAATTTTAAAGTAAAAAATTTCTGTTTTTCTTAGCCACTCCGTGGGAATTTGTTACAGCAGTTCTACAAACTAATATGGTGTGCTAAATAATAGCATGCATAAATCTCTGACAAACTGAATTAATGGTGAACTGAATCACCTAGATTTAGACTACCCTTGGATCAAATGGCTTTTTGAAGTTTTTGGATCAAATAATTTCTCAAGTTTCCTTGCCCTCCAGTGGGCATTCAAAACATATGTGTAACAGATTGTTAAATGAAGGCTTACAAAAAATAGTGCCAAAAAAAAGCTTTGAACAATTAAAGCATTATTAAAGAATATAGAGATGGAGAGTGAGAAGTCATCAAATATGCATTTTAACTAAAAAAAAAGCCTGGGTTATTCTTACACAAATCAGATAATCACATCAGTCATTTATTTCAAATGTATTCATTCACATGGACTACATTCATTGACCTTGGCTAAATTGTAAACAAAATTGGTAGTGAAATGGGAAACAGTAAATTCCTCCCCAGCTGTGAGGGGTTAATACAAGAGTGGCTTATACAGGAGGAAAGGATCATCGCATCCTGCAGAAAAATAGGGGCAGTCGTCCATATTGAGCCAGAAGAGAAGGAATTCCTTAGCCAAATTGACAATTTTATAGAATTGGGGAATTTAAAATGAGTACCAGTGAATATTGCATATAACTTATCCTTCGTCAATATTATTTTCATAAGTAAATCAAGAATAAACTATACAATATCTATTAATAGTGAAGAATACACCTAACATATTACTAGTCTTTTTGGAATTCCTAATTATAGGGTTTTCTTTTTACATGTTGTTTTAGTTAGCTCTTTAGAATGTATGAACACTTACTGAAAATTTCCTTGAAGGTTTTAGTACCCAAATACTAATTTTAAGCAAACCTACTTAAATAATGTTTCTTAAAGTATGCAGGGGAAAAACACAAACAAAACCCAAAACATATAAAAGCAACAGCAAAATAGGAATACGTGTTAAAAATGGAAATTTCTGAGTCCCGATACAGGTCAGGTGAATCATGAATTTTTCAAAACCACTGCTACTTGAGTAAAGTTTAGGATTTCACTGTGCTGCAGGTTACAATGATTACATTCTAGGTATTTCTAGAAATACAGGGACACTTAGGGAGGAATCAGAGGGAACTGGCATCAAACATGCCATTTAAGGGTAAGTAGGAGTGCATGAGATGAACAACTCTCTGTGTGTGGCTCATACGAAGAACAAGAAGTCCTAGTCACAGATTTGACAATACAGTAATGAGGATTTTTATTTGGTTGGATCTGATTTTGCCCTCGTAGAAAAATAGACTGGAGTCAGATTGTGAAAGAACTGATTTGCCAATTTAAGGAATCTGGAATTTATCCCTCAAGAAAGTGAAGTTTTAAATATGTAGCATTACTGAGCTAGTTTTCCTATAATAATATGTGTACATACTGTATGTACCATGAAGGCAAAGCTGTTAGAGTTCTCTGTTTTCAGTTGTAGGTTGTAACTGAGTTTACCTTTGTAATTTTGATTGGATTGAAATAAGCAGAATGGAAGATCTGAGAACAATGTAAATGAGGTTCCTTAAAAGAATTCATATATTAAGAATGTAGGTGTTCCTATCAAGTCTCTCCTACAGTGAAAGATATGGAATTAAAATATGTGATGAGATTGAACCATAAACATCAATTAGCAATAATCGCGCCTCGGATAAACCTCATTGGCTACGATACTGCCACTGCGCAAAGCTGAACCATAAACATCAAATAAACATCAAACACTCCACATTGGACTTCTTGATTCTGAAGGATTCTGAGGTATTCCATGCACTTGGTGATGGTTTCTGGTCCAAAAGGGAAACCTTGTCCACGTAAGTCCCTTAGAGAAAGAAGGTGACAGAAGCTCAGCTGTGGCCTCTGAACCCTTACTGTGGGGCAGCCTGTGGTTGAGATGTGTATCCTTAGTTTAATACTATTGCTACATTGTGTCTTTTCCTGCAATAAATGTCAGGTTTTTAAACATTGTCATTTTGGATCCTCTATGTCTTTAACTGTTGAACTCTGTCTGACATCGTTAAAGCAAGTATGATTTTTAAAAAAATATTCACTATCAAAATTTGATCATTTCTATATGTATGAGTCTTAATTTAGGCTTCAGAATGTGAAGCCTAATTTACAAAATTATATTTATCAAATGTAAAAATTTACAATATTTAAATTACAATATTTATAATATTACCTTTAGCAAAAGTAAAAATAAATGTGTTTTGTTTGGAAATTTAAGAGTAATTTGGCCATAGAGTTCAAGTTGTATAGTGTAATGAAAACTTGGAGGATAAGAATTTAGTCTTATGAATGGCACATTTATTTATTTCTACAAATATGTAATTTCCAAAGCTTTCTGATGAACATTGTCTCCTAACAATAATAGGAAAAAAGTCTTGCTATCAGGTTTATATCAAATCAGCTATCAAACTTTCACTAGTGGGGGAGAGAGTAATTACATAATGCAAAGAAAAATACTATTTAGAAAAATATTTAGGACCATTTTAAAACAGATTAGCATTCATGTTGCTCATTGAGATATTGCTGTAATGGGTGTCTTGCACAATGTATATTTGATTTAAAGCACATCTCAGTCTGAAAAAAAAGTACATCTCAGTCTAGATAGCAGGGACATTTAATGAAAGGTATAAAATCAATGTCAGAAACAATGACAAAGATATCAAGCTGGATTTGAGTAAGGTTTATCTCTTCATATGATGATTATAAATAATTGAATTATTTGATTGGAATTTAAGCTTTACAAATCCTATTGGGGTAACATATCACATTTTTTATCTTTTATATTCTGATGTTGCATACTGAGGAAAATAGGTACATAAAATATAGAGAGTAAAAAATCTTGTACTACAGTAATTGGTAGTGTAACACCTTCACAAAATTCTCTAAGTATTAATAGAAGTTGAGCAACGAGGGGCTCCGGGGTGGCTCAGTCAGTTGGGCGTCTGCCTTTGGCTCAGGTCATGATCTCAGGGTCCTGGGATCGAGCCCCACGTCGGGCTCCCTGCTCAGCGGGGAGTCTGCTTCTCCCTCTCCCTCAGCTCCTTTCCCCGCTCGTGCTCTCTTTCTCTCTCTTCTCTCGAATAAATAAATAAAATCTTTAAAAAAAAAAAGTTGAGCAATGAGAACTAAATCCTTTCAATGACAAAATTTTACTATTGTTTATGGTAATATTGATACTCCAAAAGTTTAGAGAACTTATTTTTCACTGGAGTTAAGACTTACAATTTAGAAATTAAGAGGGTCATAGTCTAGGGTTTAGAGACCTTCTCTTTCAGCTAATGGACAGGGGAAAAAATGTGAAGAAAGGATACTCCTTCTTAACCACTTTTTCACAGATGTGATGCACATAAATAGATGTGATGCTTACATACCAATTGCAAGAACTTGTAATATGGACTCCAACTAGATGCAAAGGAAACTAAAAATGTAATCTCTAGTCAGGTCAAGCATTCCCTTCCCACTACATTCTTGAATGGGATATCTTTGATGCATAGTTGGTCATCTCTTGGTGTCTATCTTAGCCACTATAGGACACTATAAGGCCAACTAGCAATTTTGGGTATCATTACTATATAGTGTTTTCCAAAATATATTCCAAGAATCCTGTCTTGTAAAATAATTCATGAATAAAAAATAATTTCAATGTTTATAAAATCATCTATGTAATAGCCGTTTGCATAAAGTTTTGCTATTTATATTGATATCTATAAACTCTGAAAAGCCTGACAGTGAAAATACTTTTTGACTTTATTCCAGTCAGATTTTTCTAAACATATTTTATAAGTTCTAAAAATTCCTACAAAGAAAAACCCACTGAACTTTAAATTTGTAGTTCCCAAACATGTTTACAGGTTTATTAATGCATAATCCACATACAACAAAATTGTAAATAGTTAAATGGTTTGCTTTGATAAATTTAGACATAAGTTATGTACCTGTGAAACCATAACCACAATCAAGATAGTGTACATACTCTCTTCTCCCCACAAAAGTTTCTTCATGCCTCTTTGTAGTATCAGTTTCCCTGAACAACCAGATTGAATTTCTCGGCAATATAAATCTGTTTTCATTTTCAAAGGTTCAATATAAATGGAATTATATAGTAAGTAAATTTTTTGGTCTGCTTTCTTTTATGCATCATATTTTGAAATACATCCATGTTGTGATATATTACTAGAAATCTTTTTTTTTTTTGGTGAAGTGTATGTTCAAATGTTTTCCCAGTATATTTTTTGGGTTCTTTGCTTTTTTGTTAATAGAGTTGGATAGTTCTTTATATATTCTAGATATAAATCCTTTATCAGGTGTATGATTTGCAAATATTTACTCCCAGTCGGTGGTTTGTCCTTCCATTCTCTTAGCAGCGCCATTCCCTTTGTTAGTGAAGTGTATCTATGATAGAAGGCACTGGGACTCCTGGCGTTAGTGCTTCAATTGTCATGTATTGCATGGCTGAGAATTCCTATAACACATGCAAGAAAATTAAGCTAATAAATATGATTAGATTTCACTGCTTTCAATTCATTATTCATAATATGCTACATGTTGTAACTTATAATACACGTTACCTAACTGATTGTTGGGTAATGTGTTCCTTTTTAAGAATGAATCATTACCCATGGACCACTTCTAAAGATGGTGTATAGGGATTATTACTCTTTTAAAAGCTCTTTATTTCATCAAATACTCATTTGAACAATTTTCTATGCACTTTATTATATATATTGATATGAAAAATTATTCAAATTAAATTGAGGTAATAACCATTGAAAATCTGAACTGGTAAAATCCTTGCGCTTAGAAGGAAAAAAGGGAAATGATTCAATGTATGCTTCTATCTGCCAGTTCTGTTACAATAAATTTTAAAAGCTTATCTCTCAATGCTTAATTATAAAACAAAAGCAGTTTAGAAGAATGCTTCCATTTTGACTTTCTACTTCAAGATATTTTCTGCTTTCTCTTTTCTCTATATTCATGTTTAATAACAGGAAAATCTTTATAAAAGAACATTTTTTTTCTTTTAGTGTCTTTATTTCTAAGAACCAAAGTACTGTTGTAGAAATTTGCAGTCTAGTTAATAAAGAACATAGAAAAGTAAGTCTGGAATATTTACTCTTTTTACAAAGCTTGTACTTGTTTTCTTTTCTTTAATAATAAGAATATGCTGGGATAAAAAAATACTTTCTTCCCCAAATCTTCCATATATCTCTTTTGTAACTTATGTGATTTTAAAGCCCCTATTTCTCCCAGAAAAGAATATTTAGGTAACATGTTCACAGACACAGCTTAAAGTAAGTCAACATTTCCTATTTGGAGTGAGAATATTTGCCCTTTTATAGTTACATTTTATGTTCACACCCAAATCTCCTGCCCAAAGTTTCTTCAGGTCTGTCTGTGAAGGAAAGGACAGCAAATCTGAATTCAAATATCTATCTCATGTTCAAGGAATCTTGGATGAAAATTTTAGTCTTCTGATTGAAATGATGAGTTTAAAACAACTTTTAAAGAAAGGGTTTCCAAACATTTACAAGGCTGGGCTAATTTTGAACTTAAGATTTGTTGAATTTGAAGAAGGCTTGTAAATGGAGCGGTGGCCTAAAGAGATAGCTAAATGTTTTGTACTTAAAATCATCAGGTCAGAGTGAGTCTTCTATCACTAAGCATTTTTGTGAGATATGCAACAAAGACTAACTAATGTCCAATTAGTCAAATTGGCTTCAAATGTCATTCAAAGCTATAGAAATTTAGAAACCTATTTGCTTCTTCAGAAATAACTTAGAAAATACTTAAAAATGTGTTATAGCATCTGAAGGAAAGTTTTATGTTCAAGCATTTTGCACCTGCTTATGTCCTATTTTTTCAAATGAAAAGTTTTATCTCACTAACAATATTTTTGATAATGCAATGCAAAATTGTCATTGACGAAATTGAAGTAAGTACCCATTTTTGTCATTGAAACACGCTGGATGATACACACCATTTTAATGAATCATATTGAATGATTTCTAATATTATGTGCCTGAATGTGTATGTAGGTATACGTGTTCACTGTACATATGAGATAAGAAAAGAGATAGACTGTTTTGTTTTATAATAATATACTACATTTTAATATTTGTTATAACATAAAGGGGAATGAAGAAGCTAAATTCTATTTCTAGTTCTGTTACTCCCTATGTGACATTGGACAACTTAATTTCCCTTGATATTTGTTTCATTTTGTAATGCTCACTCCTTTTTTAAAAAAAAGATTTTATTTATTTAATTGTCAGAGAGAGAGAGAGCACAAGCAGGGGGAGTTGGGGGCAGAGGGAGAAGCAGGCTCCCCACTAAGCAGGGAGCCCAATGCGGGACTCAGTACCAGGACCCTGGGATCATGACCTGAGCCGCAGGCAGATGCTTAACTGACTGGGCCACCCAGGCATCCCATGCTCACTCCTTTTTAAGATTTCTGAGTTTTATGTGGTACTTTGAAATAAATGGGTTTACATATAAATACATTTTGGTCTTTGGGTAATTTAGTGGTGAAATCAACAATTAAGTAAGACCTTTATAGATAAGAAAACATCTATACAACAGAAAGTCGTATGATTTCTTTGCTTTTAAAAAAGAAACTGAGTACCAAATCTAAGAGCAGAGTTATAAGGACCAAAAATGAACTAAAGGTATGGATTCTGCTCTTCTGGAAATAAATCAGAGGTATTTTGAATTTATGTTTAAAAATAATTATAAAAGCAAAATGTGTCAATAGCCAAAACAAATCCTTGAATATTATGAAAAGCAGCCAATTTTAATTTTAATTTACTGACTTAGACACATAAAAAACTGGCCCCTTTTAAACAGTTTTCATATGTTTACTTCACTTGGCATTCTAACCCGCATATGAGCTGTGACCATTTAACCAGCATAGAGTTAGAGAAGTGTGAACCTCTTGACCTTGTAAATTACTAATTACCGTTAAATTGGTTTCAATCAACTTGAGTGTAATTGAAGTAGCATGGTTCTCTGTTTAGGTGAACAGCTTATTGAATGCTTATTTTGCTACATCAAGCTGAAAATGTTAAATGATAAAGCAATGTACTTCCTGAATCAATGTGAGACATGTCTCAATTATCAACGGTAAGACTTCAAATTGCATTGTTGACGTTTTGTGTGTGTGGTATAGGTAACTATGCATAGCCAACTACAAATCAAACCTATATGATTTTAGCTTGTTAGTCGATAGTTGCAGGTAAGGATGGGTCTAATATTTTTGAGAACTAGTTTTAATTTTTAAAATGGATTAAAGTATTGATCATAATAACATTAAATAATTCTAGTATAATAGTTGGGTATATTTCATAAAAAAATTTTGAATTGGTATTTCTACCATTTTAGTATAAATTCAGTATTAGAGAGCTCACCTATTAAAGACTGCAATATGTGGAATGTATCAGAATTTTTATTTTAATTTCATCAGTTTAACTGGGTATTGGATTAAATGTCTTTCATTTATCATCTTCCGTATGTTCAAAGAAGCTTTAACCCTCTGTAGAATTTCATATATTATCTAATATTAAATAAAGTATAAAATATAATGATTTTGAAAATAAATGGTTCCAGGGAAAATATTCATATATCTTTATTAGCTTTACTGAGATATAATTCACATATCATACAATTCACCCATTTAAAGTACACAATTTAATGATTTTTTCTCCTTTAAAATAATTCCCAGGGTTGTGAAATTCCATCCAAATTTAATTTTAGAACCTCCTCTCTCCTCAAAGAGGGTATATACTCATTAGTATTCGCACCTTATTCCCTATCTAATCCCCCTTGATCCCCAACCCCAGCCCTAGGCAACCCTTAATTTACTATGTTTTTCTATATTAATGAGGTATAATTGACATACAATTTTATATTATTTTCAGGTGTACAGCATAGTGATTTGACATTTGTATACACTGTGAAATGGTCACCACAATAAGTCTAGTTACCACCTGTCATCCTACAAAGTTAATATAATATTACTGCCTTTATTCACCATGTTGTACACTGTATCCCTATGACTTATCTATTTTTTTAAATATTTTATTGTCAGAGAGATAGAGAAAGAGCACAAGCAGGGGAAAGTGGCAGGCAGAGGGAGAAGCAGACTCCCTGCTGAGCAAGGAGTCCAATGCAGGGCTAGATCCCAGGACCCTGGGATCATGACCTGAGCCGAAGGCAGACACTCAACCAACTGAGTGACCCATCCCTGACTTATCTATTTTATCACTGGAAGTTTGTACTTCTTAATTCCCTTTGCCCAACTCACCCCCCACCTGGCTTTGGCAACCACCAATCTGTTCTCTGCATTTATAAATCTGGGTTTTGTTTTTTAGATTCCACAGATAAGTGAGATCATGTATTAGTTGTCTTTCTCCATCTGACTTATTTCACTTAGCATAATACCCTCAAGGTCCATCCAT
This sequence comes from Callorhinus ursinus, assembly GCF_003265705.2. Lineage (NCBI taxonomy): Eukaryota > Metazoa > Chordata > Mammalia > Carnivora > Otariidae > Callorhinus > Callorhinus ursinus. The sequence goes on along the minus strand of NW_027397063.1, from coordinate 35,615,516 downwards.
GTTGTCACAATTGGTAAAACTTAATTCTCTTTTATGGCTGAGTAATATTTCAGTGTGTGTGTATGTGTGTGCGTGTGTGTGTGTGTGTGTGTGTGTATCACATCTCCTTTATTCATCAGTGTAATTTTCTTTTTGTCTCTATAGATTTGCCTGTTCTGGATATTTCATATAAATGGAATTGTCATATAGTAGTGGTCTTTTGTGACTGGTTTGTTCCCCTTAGCATGTTGGGTTTAAGATTTATCTATGCTGTAACATGTATGAGGACTTCATTCTGTTTTATTGGTGAATAATATTCTAATGTATGGGGTATACCACATTTTAAAATCAGTTCATCGGTTGATTACTGAGTTGTGTCAACTCTTTGGCTATCATAAATAATGTGGCTATAAATTTTTGTGTACATGTTTTTGCATAGATGTATGTTTTCATTTATCTTGTCTGTATACCTAAATGTAGAATTGCTGATAACTCTATGTTTAAAAAATTGAGGAACTTCTCAGGCTATTTGCAAAGGCTGCTTCACTATTTTACATTTTCACCAGCTGTATATGAGATTTCCAGTTCCTACATATACTTGTCAAATTTTAACATTTTTATAATAAAATTACACTCAGAAGCAAATGTCTTGCTTAACTCATATATTTGTCAGCACTACTAGGTTTACTATAACATCATCCAAGTTTCCTGATGTATATAAATCAGGAAATCTTCATCATAAAGATGAGACATAATATTATAGGTTGGCCTAGGCTATCTTTAAGGTAGATATAAACTGTTTGAGGAAGAATAAGGAGACATGCACAGAGCCACATTCATTTTTACAGGTAATATTTCAGAAAGCTAAACACATGTATTTTTGACTTTGAAAGATTGGCCACTTGCCCTACATATATAAATATATTACAAAACAATGAAATTTTTATATCCTATGACTCCGATGAAGTTGTAGTATCTTTATTCCATATGGATATAGTGACAAATATTTTATAGGCAAGTACTGAGTCTTTTTACTTTAGATCTCAATTTTCTTATTCCAATTACAATGAATAAAAAGAGAGAGATATAAATTTTGGTGAATTTAAAGTCTATTGAATATTAGTGATGAAATTAAATAGGACTAAGGGACATTTTAAAAAAGCAATTAAGCATCATTTGGGGCGCCTGTGTGGCTCAGTTGTTAATAAATAAATAAATAAATAAAATCTTTAAAAAAGTAAATAAATAAATTAAATAAATAAATAAAAAGCAATTAAGTATCATTAAAGAAAAAAGAAGAAATGACCAAATGTAACTTTGAATGTTTATTATTACTTTGATATTTTCTAAAAACAAAGTATTTTATTATACATTTTGATTTCCATATACTGTCTTTTGTTTTTTTGTTTCATGTGTAAAAGTGTCAAGATTTTTAAGTGTAGAATAATACACTTTGTATTTTTATAATAGAGTATCTATTTTTATACCACATACCTTCGTAAATATTTTTTGCCTGTCCATCTCTTTGAATATATAGCTAAGAGTGGATGTTTTAACTTAAGTACAGAGTGGAAAAAAAAAAAAACCCTATTTCACAGATATTTCAGTTCAGCTTTTTAGTCAAGCATAAATTCATTTTTTGTACGACATGGGTATTCCCAATTAGTAAAATAGTTATTTACCTTATAATATGGCTGTGTGTCTGGTTAGATAAAGCAAAACAAGTTTTTTAAAATTTATTTCTAAGGTTTCTATACATAATGACATAATGATTTCACTGCATTTTAAGTTATGTTCTCTATATTTAATGCGTGTTTGAATATTTTGTTCTCTGAATTTAGTATGCTAAGAGTAATTTAACACTAAATTTATATGTTGACCATAATTTAATGCCATATTTTACACAGAATTTGAAAAATTATGTGACTAAATAATAATTTTGGTAAGCAAGTATATGCATACATATATTTTGTGTGAAGACATTATATTTAGATTCCACATTTCCACTGTTTTCATGATCAACATAATACATAATACTGTTTAAAATTTCATAGTTTTAAAATATTATTCATAGTATGACAGTGAGAGTAATGTTTATTTCAAATATTCATGATATTTAAGGGTGTTTAGTTTTAAAGCTACACAACCAATTGAGCTATTTTTATATTTCATTAGGCTCAAATCTTGCAAACCAAAGAAACTCAGCTTAAATTATTAAATAGATGTCTTTCAGAATTTATCCAGAGCCTTTGATGATCATGGAGTATCATTATGAACACAAAAGAACAATGGAGTTTGAAAGATTCATTATAGCAAAGAATGATACACCAGGAATGTAAGTTAACAAAATAAACTTTAAGTTTTATTTCTAATTATACCTTGCATGAAGAAAGAGAAGGAAAATATTATCTTCAAAATTCCCTATTTTGAAAGTTATAAAATCCATGGAATTTGAAATTTACTGTATGATTTTAATCTAACATAATCTCAAAAATGTAATCCTATAAAAATTGTCAGTATTTAAGAATTAAAATAAAACTTGATTATGCATTTTTTGAAATCCAATTATCTCTGTATAGTATTCAAGTAAAAGATGTGCTTTACTATAAAACAAGTGCTGGCACTGTATATTTAGATTATTAATAATATTTAACATTTTCTGAAATTTCTCCTACCCACTCCTCAATGAATGAGTTCCTTCTGGATCTAGATTGTATGCACATATTTGTGTCACTTTTTCCGAGGAGCCATAATTTTAAAAACTCATAAAATGGTAGACATGAAAGAGCAAGTATCAAATATTTCTTACTGGAAGATATTCCTCAGAACCTTGGGTGGCAATTCTCAATTGTAAGAATCACCATTTAGCAACAATCCCTAAGAATGCAAGGATTTTTGTTTTAATATTTTTAAGGACATTTTGTTAAGAAACAACAAGAAAATAAGGACATGAGTTAGAGGTTTGTGGAATAATGCCAGAATTCTCCATTTCTGTTCATGAATATAAACCAAAAACATTGGGAAAACAAGAAATAAAAGTACAAACTATATTTTGGAAAACTAGACGAAAACAAACACCATATGCAAAGGAAATTTTTCTTAAAAAGTTTCAGAAAGCAGTGAAAACCAAACAGAAAGATGTCAAAAGTATGCGGCTAAAAAAAAATTTATGATTTTAAATCATAAAAAGAACGAAAAAAGTACATGTCAAACTTAAATGGTATACACACAGATGCAAAATCCAAATCCTTATTCCTAACAGCATGAATGGAACGTCAAGGCTAACAGCAGATATTTCCCTAGATCTACATAGAATCACACATTTATCAAGCCACAAGTGCATGAATTAAGCTTTCTCAGTGGCTCTGGGGCACAAAAGAAATTTCCCATTGTGAAAAATTCAGTTTCTTTCTCCATTTGGTAGTGAGATACAACAGTTAAAGAAATTCACATTAAAAAAAAAACCCCGAGTTTTGGAGAATAGTTTATATAGTTTTGAACACTATTGTGTGTGTTCATTTACAAAATAAATTTGTTCTAAATCACTCTTCCAGAATACAAACATGCTCACCTTCTTCTAAGAAGATAATTAAATAGAAAAGAGAACGGTATGTATGCAAAAATAGAGAAAAACATGGAGGATTAACAGAAGGTGCAAATGCTAAAGCATTAGCCTTACCCTTCCTCAAATATTGCTACTGGTTCAGTGAAAAAATTAGTACGTTAAAATATTTAAAAATTTATATAGTTAAATTTTTTTATTTTCATTTTTTAAATTATTTTAATTAAAATTTATTTTTTATTTTAAAATTTTTATTTAAAAATTTCATGAAAGATGTAAGATTCAACATAAAGGAAAACAGGGTGATACAGGTCTTAACAGAGTGCAGAAAAGATGTGGAAGGAATAATTAAAAAAATAAAGGAAAAATTTGGTATAAAGGAAAAATATGTACTGATGAAAACACAGTAAGAGAAATCTAAAAATACAGGGAAAAGGAAGAATAATAAAGAACAAAATAAACCCTGTAAATGAACAAATATATGTACATGAAAATTCCATCCAACATCCCTACCAAGGTATCTCCCAAAGAATAAAAACTTAAAAATGAAAAATGACAAATATTTACATGTTATAATACAAGCATTTTTTAAAGTTTAAATCAAGGTTTAGAAACGCTTGAAAGGGCAAAGTATTTTTCAGCAAAAAAAATAATTTAGAATGATATACATAAAAAATTCTATTAAAGTTATTGGATTTCAATGTAAAGAATCCATTTGCAGTAAGGCAAAATACAATGTCATTTATTAATAAAATGCTCATATTTCTCCAGTTGTCCAGGGCAGTGCCAGTCTAGTCCTGGTGTCCCAAGTCCAAGCATGTCATTTTTTAATGTGTTTTACTATTATAATTACTATTATTGCTATTAAGAGTTGCCTTAAAATAAATCAGAGTGAGTTAGATAGAGCTCCATTTTTGGTTCCAGTTTCTGTCCCGGTGTCCCTGATGGTGTATGAATGCAGGTGCAAAGCTCATAATGTTCTCAACTTTGACAGGTGACTGAAAGAGGAAGACCAACAGGAATGACCTTCTCTTTGACCCTTTTCAGATACACCGTAACTGCCATCTCCCCCAGCACTGCATACACGGATCTTACTGGTAAAACAAAGTGCCCCCAACAGAGGCTGGAGACTTCTTGAAATCTTGCCTTTTGCAACGATGTGGATGGAACTCCAGTCTATTTAAAAGTACTCCACTCTTCTTTCTTATCTGGCCACTTGGTGTAGCAATCAGTTGTGCAGTGTGTGTGTGTGTGTGTGTGTGTGTGTGTGTGTGTGTGTGTGTGTTGGGGGAGGGGTATTTTATTGTTTCCTCACTCTTATTTTGCAGTAAGCCATTTCTTTTTTATCACTGAGCTGATAAAGAGAAACATGTATCTTTATTCAAAAACTAAGACCTGAATTTCCACTGCTCAATAAAGTTTTTAGTGAACATGTAACTTAAAACATGTTTGCCCGCATTTGCCTAGATTACTAGTGTTTACTGTTGAGTACCATAGTGCTATCACTAACCATATGCAAATCAGAACACATGGCTGTGCTGAAGCAGCATCAGCACCACTCTCTTGATTTCAGCTCAGGTCATGATCTCAGGGTCATGAGATTGAGCCTGGCATCAGGCTCCCCACTGGATGTGGGGTTGGCTTAAGATTCTCTCCCTCTCCCTCTGCTCCTCTCTCTCTCTCTAAAACTAATAATAATAATAATTTTAAAAAAAGAAAAAAGGAAAAGAATTCAAATACGTTTTAAATTTAGGGGTACATGTAGTGAAATCAATTATCACTGCCTCTTTTAGAATCCATCATTCTCCTACTGGTTTTAAGCCTGTGTGAACACTCTGAAGCATGCTGGCAGAAATTTATTTTCTCATAGTTCTAGAGGCTTGAAGTCCAAGATCAGGGTGCCATCAGGTTGGTTTCTGTTGTGGCCTGTCTTACAGATGACAACCTTCTCGCTCTATCCTCACATGGTGTTTCCTCTCTTCCCAAGTGTGAAGACAAAGAAATGTTTGGTGCCTCTTCCAGTTTTATAAAGACACCAGTTCTATAGGATTAGTGTCTTACTCTTATGACCTCATCCAACCTTAATTGCCTCCTTAAAGGCCTTTTCTCCAAATGCAGTCACATCAGTGGTTAGAGCTATAACATCCGAGTTTGAAGGGGACATGATTTAGTATATAACAATAGTGAAAGAAATTTTTTAAAAGGAATATGACCCTTGGATGATACCCTTTTAAGAAAAAATAAACATGGTGGTGAAGATGATGGCTGAGGTTCTTACTGGTTATGGTAATGAGACAGAGACATTAGAAAAGCACAATTTGGTTGCTGTATGGTCAGAGAAGCTGTTTAAAATGTCTTTAGGGTAAGCTATGTGAAAGGGAAAATAAGTAAGCAATTATAAGTAATAAGTAAGTCATTGTAAAGAATATCAGTAATTTATATCAATGCATGGTTATTAATTTGTGTTGGTATTAACATTATTTGTTAACAGATTGCATTTTATAATGCCAATGGAGAATTTTGCTTTATAAATTGTTCTACTTTGAAAATTATTTTTTTGTTTTTATATGTAAAAATAGACATTACCCATGCATTTACATATTGGTGCTATATGAAAATTATGTTTTTGATACAAGAATTATCAAAGGAAATTCTCAACTTGAAATTTAATAATATCTTAATATTTTTCTTATTTAGATAACATCTAAATAAATAAATAAATAGATAAATAAATAAAATCTATTATTACATCACAGAGTTTATGTTCAGATCTTACCACTTAATGAATAATTCTTAATATATTTCCCATTCAAGCACATCTGAGAATTATACAAATCTCCTTTCTGTAAGTATGTCTGAGATATAAAAAAGGAAGAGAAAAGATTATCTAACTTTCTTTCAGATGAGAGGAAAGAAAGAGTTTGAAGGCATGAATGTAATATGATTCCCAACCTGGTTAAGAATAATCAGACATGTTCTTCTTGCTTGCCTTATTTTGGTAAAAATTTTTAAATTATTTTATTTTCATTAATTGCTCAAATAGAGAAAACAATCTTTTATAAGCTAGAAGTGAAATACTTCTTCTCTTTTTCTGGTTAATTCCTTCAATTTCTTGTGCTTGCTTGATTTTCATGAGAACTACAGACTCTTTCCAATACAGGTCATATATTATCATTGCTGCTTTCAGTGAAAATTAGGTAGGATTTATCCTTTTGCTTTAAGTCATGATACAAGTAATTCAACTTGAACATGTTCAGCTCTTTACCCACAGCTTATGTTAATACTTTAGCTGCTCTATGTTCATTTTCTGCTTCTGCAACTCAACCACTATTACTTGTTACTTAAGCTTTTGATGCCAGGCAGGTAGTCATAGCCCTGAAGTATGGGCTTGCTGCAAAAAATAAGTTCAGTTAAAAATACAGTGAACTTAGCATGAACTGATAAAAAGTATGAAGTTTTCAAAGCAAAAGCAGTTTTGTTTTTGTTTTTGTTTTTTAAGTGTTATATATCCAGAGGACTGGCTTCTCCAGGGATGAGTGGCAATCAAAGTAAGTTAACATATAGAAATAATTGAGTATTTGATTAAATTAAATGTTTACTATTGTACTTCAGGAAGGAAAAGGAATTTCATAATGCTGAAGTAGGTCTATGTTAAGAGAAATAAGGTGGACTTTGAGATTTATACACTGCATTAATACCAACACTCCTACTCACCATTTCTTTCCTGAAATGCAAACTCAAGCATTATCTAAGAAATCCATGTCCTTAGAATAAACCGCTATATATTTCATTGCATTTAAATATAAATTAAACTAATAAGGAAATTGCTGTTCTGGAATTCTGTGAGCAAATGATGCAGATAATTAATGAAATTATTGTTTGGCCAATTGTCATTTAGCCCTCATAAGTGTAATGAAGCCTAGGGATCTTTCACCAATGTTGACCAAAGGAGAATCGAACATGAACTTGAGCTGTTGGTACTTTGAAAAATTGCAGGTTCATTTGAAAAAGTGTACAATGTTAGAGAGACTCTACCCATCCTGGAAAGTTCAAATCAAAATTGAAAACTAGATTAATTTTGTCTTTAGCTCCCTTTCACTCCTCAGGGCTCTTGCAAGGCACTCAATATGCCTGTCCTCCCCTGGCACACATATGGATTTGGGTAATTTGTTCAGTTAATCCCTGTAAAGGGATAACTGATAATTTTCTATGTTGTTTTATACATGACATGTTATTAAGGAAATATAGATTTGGAGGCTTCAAATCCAGAGAAACAAGTTCTTAGGGTAAAATTGCAAGACTTGTCATGAAGTCATTACTCCTGGCTGCAAATCCTTCACTAGACACTCACAGATTCCACCTATTTGTGAAGTCAAAGCTATTTCAATTGCTTTTAAGAAAGCTATTCTGTAATAATAATATTGATATTAACACAAAAAACAGCTAACATTTATTGAGCAATTACCACTTGCTATTATTTGTTCCAGTCATTTTACTTCTATTAATTCATCGCTCCTCAAAATAACCCTATGATATGAGCATTGTTGCCATCCTAATTTGACATCTGAAAAAATCTTAAGGAATAGAGACATTAAGCTATATGCCAAGATTACAAAACTAGGAAATGACAGATTCAGGATTCTAACAGTTCATGGTGCTAGTAATTTAACCTGAGCAGCTATAGCTCTTTTAAATCCAGTTTACAGTGATATTTTTAGATATTCTGCTTCTCAAAATATTTTCGATACTCTGTTTCCCAAGCCCTAATCTTAACTGCTATATGGCCTTCAAATACACATATAAAATGTATTTATGTTGTATGTATTCATGAAGTTCATATATTTATGTATTTATCTCATTTTTTACTAAGGTATAATTGACATAAAATTGTAAGATATTTAAGGTATAAAATGTGATGATTTGATTTACAGTGTGAAAGGATTCTCCCCATTGAGTTAATACATCTATCACCTCACATACATATGTATGTCTGTGTCTATATATCTCTCTATATATATTTTTCTATATATTTTGGGGAGAGTATTTAAGTTCTACTCTTAGCAAACTTCAATTATACAACATGGTGTTATCAACTATAGTCATTATGTTATACATTAGATCCTCAGACCTTATTCATCTCACAACTGAAAGTTTATTTCCTTTTACCAACCTCTCCTTATTTCCCCTACTCTCTTGTCCCTGGAAACAATTTTCTACTTTTTTTTAGACTTTACATGTAAGTGACCATGCATTATTTGCCTTTCTCTGTTTGGCTTGCTTCACTTAACTTTAAATACTTTTGAGTAGAAGGCTGCAGTTTATAACACTTGCTTCAATATAAATCCATAATGTTTTTTTTTTTTTTTTTTTTGGTGGTTGTCTCTGGGCAGTGTGATTACTGGTAATTTTTATTTTTACAAGTTTTCTGACACAGATTAGTTTTATAATCAGAAAGTTATCACAATATATTGCTACATGAAAAAGATTATAAAAAGTCATATACAATATCTCACATTTGCTATTTAAAAATATATATGCATATAAAAATACTAACATATAAAATAACTCCATTTGAATAGTGGAATTATAAATTTTTATCCATTATTTTCGAAATTCTTATAATGAGAATGCATTACCTTTGTAACTATGAAACAAGTTAAAGAGGAAAAAATTCTCCTTTGCTCGCTCAGGAAGGGCCTCATATCTCTTGATCTCAATGTGACATGTTGCTATGGATCTACTTCCCACCCCAGTCCTTCTTCTGAAAGTGCTCCTGTTTCACCCCCCAACATGGGTTTCTTCATCTCCCTCCCCACCACCAAATCTATCTAAATCTCTTTCTGCTATTCAGCTCTGAAGTTCCCCAGAAATGGTTCAGGGGACCCTTCCAGTCCAGATGAGAGATGAGGAAGAGCACAAAGGTAGCGGCAGTCTGGATGGAGAGACTGGGCTGAATTTGGAAGATATTTCTAATGTTAAAGATTTTAGTCCCTGGTGGTGAAGGACAGAGAGGAACAGCGATTCCTAATCTGGGCAGCTGGATGGATGGTGATCAAGAACATGGGAAAGAAGGTTTTTTTTTTTTTTTTTTTTAAGAGTTTATTTATTAGAGAGAGAGAGCACACAAGCATGGGGAGTGGCAGGCAGAGGGAGAAGCAGGCTCCCTGCCAAGCAAGGAGCCCGATGTGGGACTCAATCCCAGGACCCTGGGATCATGACCTGAGCCGAAGGCAGACGCTTAACAGTCTGAGCCACCCAGGCATCCCGGGAGAGAAGCAGGTTTAAACAGTAAGGTGAGTTTGACACTGCCGTGGTCCTGGGGGAGATGTCCAGTAAGTGGTTAGGTACTGGATGTTAAAAGTTCAGGAAAGGTCTAGATTTGGGAATGATGAATCCATGGGTGAACAAGTCATGGGAGTGGATGCAATCAGCCAGAAGTGCTAGGAGCAAAGAGCAAACAAGGACCCTGGATGGAATCTTCGGGATTCTCTCCTAAGAGGTGAGAAGGACTCTTTTATAAAAAAGACAGGCAGACAGGCAGGCAGGCAGGCATGCAAGCCAACCTGAGTAGGTGAGGTGAATGAGAGTTAGGGAAGTGGAGGCAGCAAATATTTAGACAGTTCTACCACCTGTGGTGGAAGAGGTCACAAAACTGATGGTCTACCACGTTTTTACAGAATACTGAATTAGCTGTCAGGATTTACAATTAAGTAAATTTCTCATAAATCTGGAAATCCATAATGTTTTTTTAAACATAGCTGGAAAATAAACATACATGGAAAATAAACATACATGGAAAATAAATATACAAGTAAAATCACTCCAGGTTCAGGTTCATCCATGTTGTTGGAAATGGCAGGATTTCCTTGTTGTTGTTTTTTTTTTTAATGTTTTAAAAGACTGGTATGAATAAAATGTGTCAAAAGAATGACATGAATAAAATCTTAAAAATATATTTTCTAAATATCATTGTCTTCTAGTTTCTATGGAATTATATGCAGACACCCTTTAGAATAAACAGCTATATTTATCTCATTGCATTTAAATGTAAGTTAGACTAATAAAGAACTTGCTGTTCTGGTTAATAACAAGTAAAGTAGAGTCATTATTGATATAGTATTAGCAAACGAACCCAATAAATCCATGCATTTTTTTGTTATATCTACATTCTTGAAACTCAACAGATAAGTAAATGACAGGAAAGTTCAGTTTCCTCCCTTATCAATACCAAAGTAAAGTAGGATTTAAAGTAGCTTTGAAACTTGAAACAGAATTGAATGGTGGGTAAGCAATTTTAGACCATTATAAGGAAAAACAAAAAGCCATTTCAAATGGAGGGATAGATAAACTATTGTTTACTTTAGTAAAACTTTTATTTAAGTAAATTTACTTAACAGTATTTTTCTTTAAATACCAAAATCATATGAAAAATCTATGTTAAAATCATCCAAACTTTATGATAATGGAATGAAACATTTTTACTTTGTTTTTCATGCATCATCAAAAAAAATTATTCATCATAAATAAGAAAAAAGGAATTGATGAGAAATAGCTTGGGAGTAGTATATTAAAAGTTTCAGGTTTTAATAATCCTTGAAACAATTCAGGTATCTGTTTTATTGTTTTATTGATGATTACACTAATGCTTTATTATTGTTGGCCAAGTTTGAATGAAAATCCAAGGATAAAGATCATTTGTTTTACTTTTTTAATGAATTGAATTTGACCTTTAATGGCTCTCTTACAGGTATTAATAATAAAGAAAAATCTTTTCTGGGAACGCCTGGGTGGCTCAGTCATTAAGTGTCTGCCTTCGGCTCAGGTCATGGTCCCAGGGTCTTGGGATTGAGTGCCGCATCGGGCTCCCTGCTCAGCAGGAAGCCTGCTTCTCCCCCTCCCACTCTCCCGCTTGTGTTCCCTCTCTCGCTGTGTCTCTCTCTGTCAAATAAAAAAAAAAAAAATTTTTTCCCTATCATATTACCTCTATTTTATAAAGCATTAACTGTCCTATCATAGTCTATAATATTCTATATAATATTAACTATGGTTTTATTCACCACTTAATAAACAACCATTTTTTCCTTTTAATGTTAATATTCTACATAATGTTAACTGTAATTTTATTTACTGGTTTTCTAGACTTAAGATACACTACAGCAGAAGGTTCATTGCATCCTTAAATTTTCTTCATTTTTCTTTGATCAGGATGTAGGAGTGATACCTGTTTTATGAGGACAACATTAATTCAGCTAAAGAGTTGTTCATTATAGGACAAATGACTGCAGGTTGTTTATTCTTGTCATTTATTGGGGGCATGTATACCACATAATATTGAAATGGATTGATGGACATAGTTTACTAGTGACATTGTTGAATTGTTCAAGTTCAAGGGGCCCTTTTTCTGTCTTATGTCATTTAAACTGTTTAAACATAGCACCATTTAATAAATATATTTTTAAATTATAAATTATTATAAAAGATAAACATTTTAAAATACAAAACACAGAGTAGAAAATAAAATCTCTAGTGCCATCTTCACTACCACCAGAATGTTGTGCTGTGTTCCCTCCATTTGTACCTATTGTTTTATATTACTGATATATTACAGTAAGTACACTTGTTTACTAATTTTTTAATATTAACAATGGAACCAACTCTAATCTCCATAGTTCTCTTTTCAGAACATTTACTAGGTTGTAGTTACTTTAGTTATGTGTATCTATGGATCTCATCCCATATTCTTATTATATTTCTGAAATTTCTAAAAATTCTGCATATTGTAACATACTATTTCTTATTTACACAACAATGTTGGATTTAATATTTTCTTTAAATACTTTTGAGTAGAAGGCTGCTGGTTATCACACTTGCTTCAATATAAATCTATAGTGATTTTTAAACATAGCTATAAATATATGGAAAATAAATGTACAAGTAAAATCACTTAGATCGACAAATATCTTTCTTTTTTTAATTAATTAACTTATTTTTTATTATTATGTTATGGTAATCACCATATATTACATCATTAGTTTTTGATGTAGTGTTCCATGAGTCATTGCTTGCAAATAATACCCAGTGCTCCACGCAGAAATCTTTCCAGTATGTAGTTTTCTAATAAACTTTGTTCAAATTTATTTAGCCAACAATCATTGAATACTTACTATGAACTAGACTCTAATGATTAAGCAGTGGAATAAAAGCAGTTTCTCTGCTTAAATAACCATACATATACTAGAAGGGCAAGTTAAGTGAAAAAGTAAAAGGATAACCAAAATAATTTTAAATAGCAGTATGTGCTTGAATAATATTCATATTAATACCTATCTAATATTAATACAGACACATAATCATGCAGGATTATGTGTAGGTATGTAAGTAACTGCTGGTAAGAGACCTCTACACATTAAAGGAAGGATTTTCAGAGTAAGTTAGGCCTAGTGAGTCATCAACGAATGGAATCAGCAGTGGGAAAGATAGTGGGATAAAGATGTTAGGCTTAAGGAATATCAAGTGGAAATGCACTAAGAAAGGCACTGTATTGATTGTTTTAGGAACAGTATTAAGGAGAATCTAGGGGAAGTGAGATGGGATTCACACATATTAAAGTTGGAACAGGAAGAACTTGAAAGCTTCAAAGAGGTCATTTTTATTTTGGTAGAGATTTTGGCTAAGTTTAGTGGAAAGCAATTTAAGTCTAAATCAAGATGACAGTGGTATGATTTTTTTTTTTCCAAAGGACTATTCTAGATGCGGCGGTGGGGGGGTGGGTGGTGCGGCAGGGTAGGGGTATGGGAGGTTGTAAAGGGAACAAGTCAGCTGGGTCCACCACTACTATTCCCAGGAAATTTGGATGCCCTGGGAGGTTTCTGGGAAACTGGGTGCTGGGACTCCTGAGGCTCATGCCTGGGTGCTACGACTGTGGATGGCCCAGAATGTGCCTCATTTGGGCCCTAGATTCAGTTTTTGCTCTGTTCCTTGGGCCTGGATGGTGGAGGCACAGTCTTCAGAAGCTATTGGTTCAATTTTCTACCCTGTTTTTAGCAATCCAGGTCTTTTCTTTTTTTTTTTTTTAAGATTTTATTTATTTATTTGACAGAGAGAGACATAGCGAGAGAGGGAACACAAGCAGGGCGAGTAGGAAAGAGAGAAGCAGGCTGCGGGGAGCCCGATGTAAGGCTCAATCCCAGGACCCTGGGATCACGACCTGAGCCGAAGGCAGCCGGTTAACGACTGAGCCAACCAGGCGCTCCGCAATCCAGTTCTTTTCAAAGCCCTAGAGGGAATCACAGTGGCAAGGAAAATTGTGCTCCATAAAGTCATTTTGGGATGGAATACAGAGAAAGTCATCTGAAACCTGAGAATGAATACTGGTTTATGCTCGGAAGATGTATTTAAAGCATGGAAAGAAAATCACATTTAGAGAGTATCTGTTCAGCCATTAGCTGACCCTTAACCTCCTCTGAGACTTTAGTGACTGCACATGACAAAAAATAAACTTAACATAATTAGGACAGAAAAGTTATTAACCAAATAAATACCAAATAGCAACAACAATAACAAAAAACCTAAGGGTGGGAAGAATCTGATATGCACAGTTTGCCACTTTATTTAAAATGTGCAGTAGGGGCACCTGGTGGCTGAGTCAGTTAAGCAGCCAACTCTTGGTTTCAGCTGAGGTCAGGTTCAGGATCCTGAGATGGAGGCCCCCCCTTGGGCTCCCTGCTCAGTGGGGATTCTGCTTGAAGATTCTCTCCCTCTACCCCTATCCCCCCATTGCATGCTCTCTCTCTCTCTCATAAATAAATCTTTTTTTTAAAAAATGTACAGTATTCAACCACAACACACTTATGAGAAATGCCAAAAACCCAGAATGTATGGCTCATACCCAGGAGAAAATTAGTAAATAGATGCAAGAGAAATATTTTTGAAAACCAAGAAAAGAAGTAGAGAAACCAGGTAAGCTCCACCCTCACTGTTTACCATGAAAAGTACCTCTATTTAGTACCATACTGATATGAAATAATTTACTCTCTGTTCTTTATTGTTGAACAATTTTATTTTAAGATTTCACCATTCTCTATACTACTGTGAAGAATATTATAAATATAGATTATTTTTTTTAAAATATCTCTTTGGGATTAATAGCTCAAACAAGAATTATTTCATTCTTGTCTTAATTTTTTCATGAGTTTTAATTTTTGATGTTCTGTACACTCGCAAATTAAAAGCTTTAGAAATATATGCTCCCAAAAGCTATGCTCAAGACTAATCAACCATCTTTCCTAATTTTATAAGCATTTGTTTTTCAATATTTCCAAAATATTAACATGTCACTTACTCTTTTTATCATTAATACAAATAAACACACTCGCCTGACTGTATTTCTTCCTTGTAAATTGTTCATCCATGCCCTTTGCTTTCATTACATTCTCTGTGGTAATGATTTGAAAGAGTTCTTTTGATATTAACGAACTAACTGACTTGGCAGGAGACTTTTCATAATTTCAATATTCAAAATTGATCCACTGTTGTCTTTATAGGTTGAACAGAATTATTGATAAATCTTGTGTAAGATCTAGGAAAGAAAGTTCTTGATAAGAGGTACTTACAATTTTTATCATTTTCTGGAGATTTTATTGTCATCTTTTGTGTGCTAAATTTAAATTTTAGTTCTTGAAAAAGCTATAGAAAATTAATGAATATTAGTAGGGAAATTTTTTTCTATTTTAAGCTAGATAGAACTATACAAAGCTGGAAATTTTAGTGTAACTCCCAAATATATTTTAATAAAATGGTGTGAATTATCTTTGTTATAGGAATCACCTGTTCGGGATGCCTGGGTGGCTCAGTCGATTAAGCAACTGCCTTCAGCTCAGGTCATGATCCCAGGGTCCTGGGATCGAGCCCCACATGAGGCTCCCTGTTCAGCGGGGAGACTGCTTCTCCCTCTCCCACCCCCCCGGCTTGTGTTTCCTCTCTCGCTGTTTCTCTGTCAAATAAATAAATAAAATCTTTAAAGAAAAAAAAAAGGAATCACCTGTTCAAGAGTTTAAAAATGCTTAGTATTTTGTGAGGAATCATTGTGACATTAAATGAGATTTGTAGTTTCTTTGGTTTGTTAATTTTTATTTAATTGAACAATCGCTGGTTATTTTTATTCTAAACTGATAAAAGTCAAGATCCTATATTTAAATTAAAATAGAAATGCAGTATTTAATTTCAGTATAAACCAGGAACTAATAAACCATATATGCATTTTCTGTCCAAATAATTTTACTCATATTCAATAGACAAAACCATTCATGATGTGTTCAATATTCCCTTCTTGCTTTCTCTCTTAATTAGAGAGAGAGAGAGAGTGCATGTGCATGGGGGGAGGGACGAGAGAGAGAATCTCAAGCAGGCTCCATGTTGGGCATGGAGCCTGATGTGGAGCTGGATCTCTCGACCTGAGATCATGAACACAGCCGAAATAAAGAGTCCAACACTTAACCACCTGAGCCACCCAGGCACCTCTCAATATTTTATTTCTAAATTTGTATAGATTAATCATCTGGGGGTGGTATAGAAACATATTAACTAGTGTTATTGTTTCTGTTATAGTTCATAATTTTGAATTAATTTGTATGCTGAAATTTAAATGGCAAATTATCAGAGAATTCATTAGTATATAATCATTATTGGGATCATATCCCTTCATTTTACTTGGATGTTTCTAAACACCAAAATTAGTATTTTTGGAAAATGTCATTTATTAATGCAAATCATATTTTCTTTAATCTGTTACAGACTTGATGGTGGCTTTGTATTTGGAGATTGATACTGTATATATGCATATTGTTTATATTATACATATAGCTAAATAAACAAATTGCTTTTTCTCCAGGACACTTGCATCATATATCCATTTGTTTCTCCTTATCATGTTTCTTTATTCAAAGTTTACTTCATGTGAATCTTATAGACATAGTATTAAAGATATTTGCAACCTGATGGCATTACATACTTGCTAATTTAGTCCCATGGTTGTTTTGCACAGGAAATTGTGTGTACAGATACCTTGATTAGATTCACATTCTCAGTCTAAGTTCTCAAAATTTATCATTGAAAAAGTAAATTTACATTTCAATGTTCTCCTGCTACAGCTACAAGTTAAATTCCAATTTAGCCCTGTCAACAAAAATTAAGCTTACATATACAAAAGTCTAATCTGATGGAGTGACGATCAGGTATCATGTAGATAACTTTGAATTTGATGTTAGTTAATACTTTCTAAATAGGCAGATAATTATAAGTTACAGACTGAAGCTTAGGAATTTGAATGCTGTTATATAAAAACTTCTAAATTGAGTTTCCCAAGTTTGTGATGAAAAGCTGCATTTGTGAATCAAGTGAAGGGGGTGAAGAGAAAGAGTGGAAAGGATTGGGAATGAAGGGAGGAGAATAAACTGTGACTGACAAGACTTCAGATTAATATTCCCAGCAAGTGGCATAGTTCCTGTTTTTAAAATGCTATGAATTATTTTAAAATGTGTACTTTTTTGGATTGCTATATCATCAAACCTTTCAGGAAGGGAAAGCCTTGAAATTATTACTTGTTAAATTAATGAATACTCATAAAAATGTATCTAATAAAGTACTCTTGTCTATACTTTGCACACAAGAAAAAATTGTAAAAATGAATAACCTACCACTAATTAGAGAAAAGCCTTTTCTAAAAATTCAATCAAAGGGAGGTCATTAGAGTGTATGACTATTTGACAGAGTGGTTTTGTTAAATTTTTAGGCAATGGATTATCTACTCTAGGTACTCTAGGTATAAAAGACAACAAACACCAAAGAACAAAAAACAATGATGCCAAAACAAAGTACTAAAGAAATTTTTGAAATTTGTGTTAAATTCATAGAATATATTTTAGAAACTGTCATTTTTTTAACTGCTTTGCCATGCTTAGATTTCATGCAAGTTTGCTGGTTATTATTAGTTTTGTTTTCTGAATCAAATGCTTATGTTCCAGTGATTTGAAATATGTTAGAGGAAGTAAGACTGGCACAGGGGCCTGATGAATGTGGCAGAACCATTGAAATCATTCAGGCTGAAAATAATTTTTTCGGTATGATGACTATGGTTATCCAAGTCAAGGTTCAGGGGACTTCACTCGAGAAAGCACTGGGGATGTTAAATTGGAGCAGGGAATTAAAGAGGGAAAGTTTATAATGCCAAGAGATTAGGAGAGGATTTGTGAACAATTCTTAGATCTTAACTTTATATAGGGCCCCATGTAGAGTAAGCTGTGTAATATGTGCACTGTATTTGGGAACTAAACTTCAATCTTATCTTAAAGTTATACACAAAGTGGAGTGTACATATCATCTTTCATGATTGGAATACAAATTCTGCCTCTAACCTCATCATTCAGTACACAATTTATTTTGTTATTTGGTTGTAAGAATGTTTCAACGTTTACAGTTTTTTTAATTGACTGTTCTCATTGCCTTTGTAATTCCCATTCTCTTTTATGTGATTTTTCAAATTTTTACTTTAAAAGTTTTTGTGTTACTTTCTTTATACATGCAATATTTTAAAATGTGTATGTGTCTAAGTAGAATCCTTTTTCCTTTCATCTACTTTTCAAATTTGGGGAAAAATCTTATTTCAGCCCATGTATATGTTTAAACATGTAAAGATTTTAAAGATGCAAATATTTTTAGCATATTTATGACACTGTATCCTTAAAATTGGGAAATAAGACAGGAAAAATATGTAATTTGTTCAGAAAAAGAAGACTCCAGCCCTGGAGAGCTGACAGAGTTACTTCCATGGACAGAAAATTGCAACAGGACTGGGCACCGGCTATCCATGGCGAGCACAAGAATGGAGACTTTGGAAGTGTTCCTTGGGTAAGGAGGGACATTCTTAGATAACATAGAATGATTTAGAAGTGATACAATTTTAAAGCATATTTACAGCAAATAGTGGGGGCAAACACAGTACCGATTTTTGAAGTAATGATAGAAAATTATAATTTGAGTGGCAGAAGTGTTAATTTCTAAGCAAAACAGAGAGGGGATAAAATCAATCAAAAGGAAGATAAATAAGGTAGGCAGCAAATTGAAATGTAGAAATAAAATACACTGTATGAATGAAGTTCATAATGGAGCCTGAAGAAAATTAAGCCAGAAAATAAATCCCTCCCAGAATAAACAGATAAAACATGGAGATAAAAATAGACAGAATATGATGAAGCTGAAGATCAGTTACTTGAGTACCTGTATTGAGTATTCTTCAAAAAAAAAGTATGACAATATTTAATATATAATGGAAAAAGAATTGTCTGAGAAAAATGAGAACAAATGAGTGCACACTGAAAAATCTCACTATCACAGAAAAAAGTCCATTTTTTTCTTTTAAAATGAAATCACACCAAATAAATCTTAGAATAAACAAATTTAATAATGAAGATAAATAAAATATTACTTAATTTTGTAAAATCTGTAAAGTAAAACTTCGTAGATGCACATAAGAAGTTAACTTTATTTTTAGTGCTCTCTGTAATACTAATTTCCTGAACACAACAGGATTATGAAATAGCTTAGTTCAAAGAAGACCCACACATATTCTTATTGATATTAAATATGAAAAAGCACCTTAAACCTAAGAAACATCAATACAAATAACACAGAGCTGACTACTACAGTTTTCCTCCAGTATTTTACTAATGCAAATCCTGCATTTATGTAATAGACCTCATGCCCTGCATTGTCTTTTGAGTGTAACTTCCCAAGACTTTCAGTATTCCAGGAAAAGACAATACATTGTGTGGTCAATGGCTAATCTAGTTGAAGCAGAAATACACCATTACCACAAAGAAAGCAGACCTCTAATTGCATCTGCCATGTCCTAGTAACTAATCTATTTCTAATATACTATATTAAAATATGTTAAATTTGTGAGCTATTGTCTTGATCAAACTATTTGCTACTAATTAAAAATAAAGCTTTGTTATTTTTATTATAATTGATAATCTGCTAATCACATTATTTCACATGTCTCAAGGTCAATACATTAATATAGAAACATAAATATATAATAGATTAATATATATGCTCTGAGACTTTAGTCTTTTAATGTTGCATAATTGTCATTACATAGTCTGACTAAACAAGTTCTTTGACAATCCATCTAGATTGAATTACTAGTACGTATGATAAACCAATCTTTGCACATCCCTCATTACTTTCTATGGATTTACTTCTAAATGTGCAATTTCCAAATTGAACTAGAAGGATGTAATATTCTTCTCAACCCAAAGTTTACGAAGAAATATTATATAATATTGATAAAAGCAATAATCCCTTACTTGGTTCTCACATAAATGATGATATAAATGTTTTCTCAATGAGTACTATGCTGGATATTGACTTAAGGTGATTATGAAATAGCATGCTAATGACTAGAAACCATTAAAACTGATCAAATGATATAACAAAATTATAAACCTCTATGGTGGTCTTAAATATGCTAATAATAAATTTAAAAAAAAAAGACTTGGAACAAAAGGTGTAAATTTCATAATTTGGGCTTGTTGACTTATGAATATTTTTCTATATGTTTAAACATTTCCATAATTCCTACAGTTTCAACAGCCAACTTGTATTAATATTATTTCCTGAAGTGGAGCTCTAAAATAACTATAATTCAATATTAGTAATATTATTGATCTTTAAACTTCTAAATTAAACAGTTTCTTAAATTAACTACATTTGTACATTTCAGTGTGGTCTGGTATACTCCGCTCAACTTCAGGGAAAGGAGATATATAGTATGCAAGACATTCAATATCTAGAAAGAATAAGATATTTGAAATCATTAAAGGTTGAAATTAGAATATGTCTCACATGATAAAATATATTAAAAATTAATACCAGAGATACAGAAGGAAAAAATAGTTTATTTGGAGATGTACTATCATAGTATAAATTCAGTTTTAAAGATGGAATAAAAATTCAGATAGAACTTCCCTAACTGCTACCTATTTTTCAAGATATTGGGATCTACACAGTTGGGAATTGCCTAAAATATTAATGTGTATTAAAATAGTTGTAAATTCACTTAGCGTTTATTCACTATTATGATTTGAGAGAAAATAAATTTCATCAAAAATTCATTATACTATACCCCTCACCTCCTTCCCTCTTCACGTCCCCCCCAAAAAAACTCATTACATTATCGGTACCCTTTATATGTTAGGAAAATGCATATAGTTCAATGTTTTACAGTAGTGTATACAAACTTAAACAGTACTGAATAATTATAAGCATACCATAAAATGTGAGGATATTTAAATGTATTATGTTTTTGTTCATTAAAATACTTAGTTCAGTGCTTTTAGCATTGTCTATTTCCTTTTTCCCTTCTCTTTCTTTTGGAATTAATGTTTTCTTGCACCTTTCTAGTAAACTCCCAGACATTATTGAAAAAAATCTAACTGTATAAATTATCTAGGAGAATGACAGTGTGTTTTATGTACTTGTATTCTCCAATGCGACTATCTCATGTGTTTCACATAGTAGGTGTTCTATAACTATTGATTAAATGCAGATAATTTGAGATCTATAAATTACACACAAATCTATTTCATGCTTCCTACTTAAATGGAACAGATTAGGATATATTTCAAACAAGGCAGGTCAATTCCTTTTGTTCATTTGTAATCTTGTTGAAGTTAATAGACCCCATAATTCACTCTCTGGGAGTAAGTAACTCAGTTGAAAAGACATATTAACTCTTTCAGTGCACAATGGAACCATTCATATTTTAGAGATGGAATTACTACAAGTCACTTAGGTACTAGTGATCATATGTTTATTAAGGAAGTTTAGGATACTGAACTGTCACTTGAATAAACAATATTTCATGTTAATATACAGTAGAATAGAAAATATAAGAGCCAATATTATACCAATGATCCGATATTCTTATTGAGAAAAAGCTGTCAATTTTATTTTATTTTTTTTAAAGATTTTATTTATTTATTTAAGAGCGAGAAGCAGGCCCCCCATTGAACGTGGGGCTCCATCCCAGGACCCCGGGATCATGACCTAAGCCAAAGGCAGACACTTAACTGACTGAGCCACCCGGGTGCCCAAAAGCTGTCAATTTTAAAAGAACTTCTCTGTCAAACCACTATTTCATCACACTACTTTTTAGAGTATGTAAATGGTTTAAAGACAAGGTGAAAAATATGCAAAATGTCCTCTGTTTATCACTCAAGGAAAATATGGCCTTCTAATGAAGAGAGGCAGAAATCCAGGATATGATAGATGACCTCTATCCCCGACCCTCTACCCCTCCTCACACAGAGGGTACTCTGTTCCAAAGCAGTTAAGATGCTACTGGGATGTATGTTTTAAAAAATAAGAGGGACAAAGAACTTACTCTCCGTCTCCAAAATCCTGCAATTTTACTTTCTTTCTTAAGAAAATTTCATTACATATAGAATACAGAGAACTCATAAAGGTGAAGCATATGTATGTCATATTGCATCTGCCTACATGGGCAAAAGGAAATAAAAATTCTACAATTTGTTTGTTTTTATGTAACTTTAATGCCATATTCTTGGTCTTATGATCCTAAATAAATAAAAGCATATGGACATTATCCTCTAAGAACTGATGCTGACTTAAAAGTTAATATAAAATATCTAATTTGCTATTTAAGCCCATATGATAGCAAGAGAATTTGATTTTATTATTAATTTTTAGGAGTAAAATCCTGAATGAAATTTCTTTCTCATTGGCACCTTCTCTCTTTTATATCTCTCATATTTATAGAGGTGAATGAGCATGGAAACCAAGAGGTTGTACATTTTAAGTTTTAGTCCTAGGATTCAGGATACAAAAGTCACTTTTCCACCCTATCCCTACTTACATCTATAAACTTTAGCAAGGCAATAAAACTGTGGACCTTGGTTCTCCTCATACATAAAATTCAAGGATTTCATAGCAACTCAGTTCTATGACTCTCTAACAGCCCTTCCCTGCAAACATTTTTCTTCTTATTTATTACAGATTCCATGATTTCTCATCTTAATAATTTCCATACAACTAACTCATCCCTCTTAATTCCCTCTTTTTTTTTGTTA
Organism: Callorhinus ursinus; assembly: GCF_003265705.2. Classification (NCBI taxonomy): domain Eukaryota; kingdom Metazoa; phylum Chordata; class Mammalia; order Carnivora; family Otariidae; genus Callorhinus; species Callorhinus ursinus. The sequence continues at coordinate 35,592,827 of NW_027397063.1, read as the reverse complement.
CAATTACATGTAAATAACCAACTCTTGATGAATCAGCAAGGTGCTGTAAAAATGTACAATTTAATTAATATTTTTGATCAACTATGTAACAGGCACCTTTCAAGGCTCTAGGAAGCAGAAAATAACAAAATATACAAAGATTCCTGGGCTTGTGTTCTAATGAGGGAGACACATAATAAATGAGATAAACTAGAAAATTTTATGGTGATAACATAAATGCTAAGGAAGAAAAGATAAAGCAAGGAAAAGGCATAAGGTTCGGGAGTGTGTTGAAAGAAGATTCATGAGAAGGCAAACATTTAGTAAGACCTGAAGGGAGAGCTCAAAGAAGTTAGGACATGATCTATACTGATATATGTAGGAAGAGCATTACTAGCAGAGGGAACAGCATGTGCAAAATCCTAAGGCAAGATCAGGCTTGGCACGTTTTCAAGTTGCAAGAAGGCTAGTTCACTTAGACAAAGGATCAAGGGAAATTATTATGCGTGATTAAAGTCAGGGCAGGTAATAGGACACAAGGGCCTTAGAACACACACACACACAAACACACATGTGGCTAATGTGATGTGATTATTGGTGCTAGTAGGTTATTTAAGAACACTCACACACACACACAAACACACCTGTGGCTAATGTGATGTGATTATTGGTGCTAGTAGGTTTAAAATCTGTAAGGCAAATCCAACACCCTGGAAACTCAGATAGGAGTTGTTATATAAATGGGCCAAAAATGACCCCTATACATTAGTGCTTAAATTGGTTACTTTTTCACAGAAAGCTAGGAATGCTAGCCCTGAGATTTCCAAAGGCCCTTCCACCATTCCATGAAACCGTCTGATTCAGGATGATGGGCAACATGGCAAGACCATGGAATCACATGAGCATAGGCCTTTTGCCACAGTTTTTTGTTGTGAAGTGAGTTCTTTTAGCAGAAGCAGTGCCACTATGACAGTGGGTAAGCCATTCTGCATGTAAGCAAGCAGTAGTCTTGACAGAAGCATTGCATGTACGGAGGATAGACCTGTATCCAGACTGAACTAGTCTCTTTTATGATGAAAGCATCCAAAGATATTAACCTGCAAATCTGGTAGCTGGCTGATTGCCCTGAAGAAAGGTGCCATAATGGGGACTCAGTGTTGGTCCCTACTGCTGGCTGATTGGTCATTCAGCAGTGGCTATCAGGTCAGGTCAGCCTTTGTGAATGGAAGTCTGTTACTGAGCACATACATAACCTCCCCTCATGGCCGTTTAGTTTTTGAGCCCACTGGGCAATAATACAAGGGCCTGGGGAAAGAGGCTGACTTGTATACCCAAAGTGGGTCACCCTGTGAAATTGATTATTAAAATCCTCCTCTGCTGAGGTCACACTTTGGTGAACATTGACATGGCATACAAATATCTTCTCATTTTTTTTGCCCATTCTGAGATGTGTTTCCAGATTCTTCTTCCCTAGACCTTCTTGTCATCTCTGATTATTTTCCTTCCAAGACCTTGATCATCCAGCCAAACCATTTGGCCTGAATCCATGAGTAAGTATGCAATTGCTCATCTGACTATTTTCTCCTTGCTAGTAAAACAAGAAATCATGTGCACTGCTCAAAGTTCTGCCCACTGGGAGGATTTTCCTTCCTCGCTGTCCTTCAGGGATGTCACAAGAAGTAGTTTATAGTGCTAGAGCTCTCCACTTTCAGGTGGTACCAGCATATCCCACAGGACTACCTGGAAACCCCTGCCAAGTTTTCTCTTCCTCAGTCAATTGATTGTAGGGAATTTTCCTTGAGGCTATATGTGCAGGCTGGGAGAGAGAAGGTAATGTAGCAGGAATGACATGGACATTTGGGCCACTTTCTTAGTAATTGACTTCTGCTTTCAGAGGCTGCTGTAGTCCAGTTTTATATTATACCCCCTTGTATTTGATGAAGTGTTGCTGTGCGTGCCCAAACTTTATTGCTAGCTGTGTCAGATGGCACCCAATTCATAATGCTCAGATCACAAGGTAACTGGGGCTCAGAGTTAATATTTTATTCCCTACTAAGGGCCAGAGGACAAAAGCTGTTTCTCAAAAGGAGAGTAGTTATCTCCAGAAAATGGCCTGATTTGCTCCCAAGTCCTAAGGGTCTATGCTGTGATTCAACTAGAAGGGCTATTTGTGTTATATATGTACTATACTATATTTGGACGGCCAAATATGAACAACGAGTGAACGTGTATAAAGGCTATTCATGATTTTTCTAGTATTACTGCTGCAATTTCTTAGTTTGATTTTTTTTAAACATTATTTATTTGAGAGAGAGAGGGAGAGAGAGAGAGAGTACGGAGGGAGAAGGAGAAGCAGACTCCCTGCTGAGCAAGGAGCCCGACATGGGGCTCCATCCCAGGAGCTTGAGATTATGACCTGAGCCAAAGGTAGATGCCCACCCAACTGAGCCACCCAGGCGTCCCTTAGTTTGACTTTATCTCAACATATATCATTTATTTTCTCTGCTCGTTTCTCTCCCCTATGAAATTTCTATTTACTTTGAACTTGGTTCCCATTCTTGAACATAGTAAACACTTAACTTCTGTGTGCTAAATCCTTAGAAATAAAGTAATTTAGAAGTGGTGAAGGTTCATTTAAAGAAGGCTATGTGTTTATCCTTCCACAGTATGTGTTAAAAGATGTTTTCTGATAGTTATTCCTTTGATTTATAAAAATAATTTTTTTTCATCTAAGCTATGATATCAAAATCTGTTGTCTTTGGGAAGTATTTTTGTTTAAACCCTTAGTTTACAAAATGTTTTCTTTTTTCTAAAATGGGCTGATTCTTTCCTTCAAATAATAAGGAAAGTTAACAGAGCTAGAGAGACTCTTTAATACTGTGAAATAATTTGTTTTTGTTTTGTTCCCATTCTTTCTCCCACTTTTCTAACAGAACTTTGATAATTTTTCTGGACTATAATTTTGATATTGCTTAAATGCAGTATTTCCAAAGTGACATTTTTAATTTTTTTTCTGCATCTTGGTGATCACATTTATTGAAAGGGTTGGAAAAAAACTAAAATTCCCTTTTAGCTTAAGAATTTTTTAGTTATCTGCAAATAACTCGTTTCAGGAGTGGAAGAATCCTTGGTCATTTCTTAATATCAAAATTTATGCAGGTTTCTCTTTTGAGTGTCTTCTACATTTAAAGAGGCAATCATACAAAAGCTCCTATATTCCATACATGATAAATTCTTAGTTTCAGCCAACTCTTAATGGAGGGGCAACTAGTACAACCGCATCTCCCCGGACAAAAAGCATCGAAATATTCCGTTTTGTTGATTTATGTATCTCTTCGTATGTTTCCTCATCAATTTCTATAGTAGTCACAGTTTCTTCCACATCTCCCAATATCATATTTAAATGCTGATCATAAGCATGTAATCTGCCTTGAAGCTCTCTGTCATTTCTCATTTTCACATAAATTCGCTCATCCAGGCTGAGCCTGATGAGATCCAGGGGCTCTTCTACAGTGTTAATAGTTTGTTGCTGGGCAATATGGTTCGGAAGCGCGCGGCCCGTAGGAAGCCGCAGGGACGCCAACCGGGCGGCTGGAAGGCCAAAGGCTAGAGCATGGCCGGGCGTGAGGAGAACGAGGCGGGTGAGAGCGAGACCTAGCCGGGTTTAGGGGGCGATGCTGGAAGAGGGCAGGAGGCAAGGTGTGGGGAGCGGGGAGGCCAGACTCCTGAAAGTGGGGGGCAGAGGCTGCCTCATGCCCATCTGCCCGGAGGAGAGGACATTTTTAATTTTTAATAATATCTAGGGAGGTTCAGATAATTTGAGAATCTTGAGACAGAATCATCAAATGATTACTATTTTTTGGAATTTACTCTTTTTTATGGGAGCTTTCCACGAAACTAAATCTTTCCACATTGGTGAGAAACAGACATGTGTATTTCAAATGCATGGTATATATAAATTTGGACCAACTTACTTTTCTAATTAAAGTAATCAAAAACTTCATTTGGTTAAAAAGGGGCTCTTATAGCTCAAGAAATGCTGAATTTTGTCCTTATGGTGTAGCGATCGCTTGTTTCAATTCCAGGCTCTGTTTTGCACATTAGAAAACATTAGGTAATTGATTCACAAGTTAGCTGAGCTAAACTTGGGAAAGCACTGAGGAATATTTGAAAGAATTAAATTGAGCAGAATACTTTAACATTGGGAAGATGATAGCATCTGTGAGAGTTTGGGGAGAAATGTGTAGAGCAAATAAATAGGAAGAAAATTAAACTAAAAGTTAGTTTTGAAAAGTTTTGTAGAAAAGGGCTGAGTTTTAAAATAATGTTGTTGTCTTTACCTCATATGTTGTTTCCATGATCCTTCACTTTCTTTTTAGTGTCTCTATGTTTGGTATGAAAATTCCACATTTTATCTTTTTATTGTTTAAAAATTTTAAAGACAAAAAAAGCTCTTCTAATTTGTCCCTCATTATGTCAAAATAAAAATAATTTCATATAGCATAGATAAATATCATGAAACATTATACTTTGTTTCAATTAGTTAGGTCATATTTTAAATTAAAAATATTTTAAAGAGATATTGTATTTTCTAAAAAAACAAAACAAAAAAACCCAACTTATTGCATAGGAAAGAAAATTGAAACACCACTAATCAAAAACAAATTTTAAAATTGTAATCTCATGTAATTGAGATTTATAAATGAGTCACATTCAGGTATAATGTGTCCATGTCTTCTGGACACTTCTCCAAAGAAGACATACAAATGGCTGATAGACACATGAAAAAATGTTCAACATCACTAGCCATCAGGGAAATACAAATCAAAACCACAATGAGATACCACCTTACACCAGTTAGAATGGCCAACATTGGGACACCTGGGTGGCTCCGTTGGTTAAGCGTCTGCCTTCGTCTCAGGTCATGATCCCAAGGGCCTGGGATCGAGTCCTGCATCAGGCTCCCTGCTCAGTAGGGAGTCTGCTTCTTAGTCTTTCTCTGTCACTCCCCCTGCTTGTGCTCTCTGAAAAATAAATAAATAAATAATCTTAAAAAAAAAAAAAAAGAATGGCCAAAATTAACAAGACAGGAAACAACAAGTGTTGGCAAGGATGTAGAAAAAGGGGAACGCTCTTACAATGTTGGTGGGAATGCAAGCTGGTACAGCCACTCTGGAAAACAGTATGACATGCTATTTCCCAAAAGTTTATTTTTGCTTTTGTTTCTCTTGCTTTTAGAGGGGATTCCTCAAGACATTAAAAATAGAGCTACCCTACGACCCAGCAATTACACTACTAGGTATTTGCCCCAAAAACACAGATGTAGTGAAAAGAAGGGGCACATGAACCCCAATGTTCATAGCAGCAATGTCCACAATAGCCAAACTGTGGAAGGAGCTGAGATGCCCTTCAATAGATGAATGGATAAAGATGTGGTTCATATATGCAATGAAATATTATTCAGCCATCAGAAAGGATGAATACCCACCATTTGCATCGACATGGTTGGACTTGAGGGGATTATGCTAAGTGAAATAAGTCAAGCAGAGAAAGACAATTATCATATGGTTTCACTCATATGTGGAACATAAAGAATAGTGCAGAGGACTACAGGGGAAGGGAGGGAAAACTGAATGTAAAGAAATCAGAGAGGGAGACAAACCATGAGAGACTCTGGACTCCAGAAAACAAACTGAGGGTTACAGAAGGGAGGGGTGGAGGGGTGGAATAACCGGGTGATGTGTATTAAGAAAGGCACATGTTGTGATGAACACTGGGTGTTATACACAAATAATGAATCATTGAACACTGCATCAAAAACTAACGATATACTATATGCTGGTTAACCGAACATAATAAAAAATAAAATAAAAAATAAATTGAGCCAATGAAATTACCAATAATTGACTCATTTTGAACTATGAAAATATTAATTTCACATGGTTCAACCTAAGTGTAAAATGAGATCCAGGAAAAAAAGGTACAGCAATCTAGATGAATATGCTATGAATAAAATTGTTCTGTTTTTTTCCTGAAAAAAAAAAATTAGGGTGGTCAGAGAAGGCTTCACTGGATAATTAAAATCAGAGCCAAGACTTGAGGAATATGGGCTATAAACCATGGGTTATCTGAGGGGAAGAAAAAAAAAAAGACTTCAAGTAGAAGGATTGGCCAGTATGAAGACCTTCCACTATAGATACTGTTGAAACCCTATTGAAAGAATTTCGAGGAAGACAGAGTGCTGAGAGCAGAATGATTGAGGGCAGGGTAGTAAGAGAGAGCTTGTGTAATGACATAATCTGAATTGCACTTTAAAAGGATTACACATTCAGGCTGCTATATTGATAATAAACCAGTTAATACAGCAGTTAGAATAGACCAGTTAGAATTCTACTGTAAAATCCAGGTGTAGTTTTGGCTAGGGCATTAGCATTAGGGTTCATGAAAGTGATCAGAATATGGATATATACTGAGGTCAAGCAAACAAGAGGTTCACAGTAAAGGTAGCATGTGAAAGGAATAATTCAGTCATAACTCCCCATTGTTTAATTTCAGCAACTAGAATAATGGCGTTCCCCATTGATGAGATATAAAACACTTGATACAGAAGCCTGGGAGGAAAGATTACAAATTCTGCTCTGGATATATTAAGTGATATATATTAATCAAGTAATAAATACTAAACATTTGTTTTACAAATACATGTGCAAAGGTAATATCTACTGTACTTAAGTATAAATGTCAAATAGGCAGATGGATATAAAGTATGGTGTTCAGGAGAAAAGTCTTTACTAGCAGAACCATAACTTCATTTGTGGCAGCAATATACCTTGCTGGAAAATCAAGATTTTTGAGATTCTGAGAATATGTGGTTATCCTTGAGATTAGGTTCCGGTCAATAGTATGTAGCAGATGCAGTCAGGTATGGTTTCCAGGTGTCCTTTAAAATGAGGATTTACTTATTTATATAAAGGTCTTCTTTTCTCCTCTCCACATTTCTCTTCTTCTGCCTGGAATACAAACATTATGGCAAAAATCATAATGGCTATTTTCAGCTCTGAGGATGCCGCCTTGAGTGTGGAAGGCCACACAGGAAGAAGGGTGCAGCGGCAAGTCTAGAGGAAATTGGATCCTAGACATCATGAAAGGGCCAGGCTAGCTCTGTATTGCCTTTCTCCTGATTTCATTTTATTCAAGGAAAAGGAACCCCTGTCCTAATTAAATAACAGGTTTTGGCTTTCTCTTTTTTTTTTTTTTAAGATTTTTTATTTATTCATGGAAAACAGAGAGAGAGAGAGACATGAAAGACACACAGAGAGAGAGAGAGAGAGGCAGAGGAAGAAGCAGCTTCCCCACAGAGCAGGGAGCCCCATGTGTGTCTATCCCAGGACCCTAGGATCATGACCTGAGCCGAAGGCAGCCGTTTAACCGAATGAGCCACCCAGGTGTCCAGAAAACATGAGTTTTATACCTGAATGTGACTCATTTATAAATGAGTTTTGTTTGGTTTTGTTTTTTCTGAAAGTGAATCATTTAAATATCAAACTAAGAGAAATAGGAGCTCAAGATAGAAAGCACCCTAAGGTAGAGAGAAAAATAAAATTACATTTCACACACCAGAAGTTTGTGACTGAAAATTGATATATGTAATGTGATTCCAGGTAATTTTGTTCAAGTATCTTACCTCAGAAATATATTCAATATCTAGAAAACTTGAACTTTTAAGATATCAGGATTTTTTTTTTTAAAGACTAGGTAGTAATCCAAAATACAACACATAATGTTTCCAGTACTTGATATTAACCGCATTGGAGGTAAAAAAAAAAATATATATATATATATATAAATATATACTCATAAATATGTTCTCAGGCATCTTAAACAAATATATGCTATTTCTACAATAAAGTATAAGAAAATAAATATTTTCTAGATCCAAAGAAAAATTTAATTAAATATCCATTACCTGCTATTTCCCAACTTAAAACATTCAAGCGTAAATCATACTGCTTGAATTAAAGATTGACTACTTGATGAAAGTGAGAGAACAAATCTCTCCATAATTTTACTATCAGTTTGATTTAAAGATCCAGAGCCCCTGATGGTGTCAGCTCACTCTTCTATCTTTACCAGTGATCCAAAGTTGTGAGTTAAGATTTTCTACATCCCAAATATAAATCATAAGTAAAAATAGAAACCTGAATGTGGAACTCACCCTACGCTTAAGCTGAATGTAAAATTGAATGTAGATAGTTGATAAAACATTATGAACATTTTTTGCTTTATTAATATTACATAATAATGATTACTAATGTTCTATATATTATATTTCAATTAAAAATATTTGGTGAAAATACAAGAAAGAACAGATTGAAGACAAAAATCGAACTACTGTAATTACAGTGTGTTATGTGAAAAAGTATATAAATGACTATCTAGAACTGTTAAAAAGAAAATGTTAATGTATTAAAATACATTATCTAAATTGTGTGCTGCTAAAATTGTGAATCTTACTAAGTTTTTTCTTTTGAAATTATATTAACAGTTATTAAATTATTAGTTTAATTTAATGAGTTTAATCCTGAATCCTGGTACTTAATCATGCTGTATAAAATTCATTATACCTTACCTTTGCTTAATTTATAGCATAGATTAATGAAAATGTCACAGTTAAAAATATCTCAGCGACGCATTTGTAGAAATGATTCTGCATTTTGGTATGGTTTCTTTCTTACTTACCAATCTCTTCCAGACAAAATTAAAAAACTCTAGCTGAAAGAATTATACTACACATTTGTTATATAGAGATAATTCAATATTGAGAAGGTTTGTTTGTGTTGCTAAGGATTTTGCTGGTACCCCTCTGGCCTCTGGCCACTGAATATAGGATCCCTTTTCAATACCACAGACAGATATTCATTTAGTTTCTGATGGAAAATATGTAGGGGACTAGATTGTCCTACTTTGGGGGGATTTTTTTCCTATATTTTAACTGTGTTGATTACTGTACCAAAAAAGACCCACCATTAATTTTCAACCATTTCTCTTTTATAGACATTCCAAAAAGTTTTAAAGACCTTTTTTTTTTTTAGAACAGTTTTAGGTTCAAAGCAAAATTGAGAGGAAGGTAGAGATAGTTCTCATATGCTCCCTGCCCCTGCCCATGCATACCCTCCCCATTATCAACATTTCTCACCAGAATCCTATATTTATTATGGTTAATGAACCTACATTAATATATGATAATTATCCAAAGTCCATCATTTAACTTAGGGTTCATTCTTGATAATGTACATTCTATGGGTTGGAACAAGTGTATAATGACACATACCCATCATTATAATATTATACAGACTATAATAAAATCCTCTGTGTTCTGCCCTTTTATCGCTCAACCCCTGGCAAGAAACATAATTACTGGATCATCAGGTAAGAGTGGATATAGTTTTGTAAGAAATCGCCAAACTCTCTTTCAAAGTCGCTGGACCATTCTCGCCAGTGATGAAGGAGAATACCTGTGGCTTTACATCCTGTCAATATTTGGTGTTGTCAGTGTTCCAGATTTAAGAGAAAAAGGTACAATCTCACAGTGCTCTTGAGAGGTAGGTTGGAAACTGCAGTGTCATTTCTGCCACATTGCACGGTAAACTAAGTCACTAGGACAGGCCAAACCGACACTTAGGTGTATGGAATGGCGTGTGTTTAAGAGAAGAAAATGAATTGGTAATTACTATCTTTTACTCTATCAACCACAATCTATTATGCATTTGATTTCACTAAATCAAGCATGATTTGGTAATTTTGGTAATAACTAAATACTCCATTAATCTCGTTAAGAGAGAAAAGAAAATGAGACATAGAGGCTCCAAATAAAAATCAGTGGTAAATTGATAGATATAAATCCCATTAAATTTGTCATTGCTTTAAATGTAAATGGACTAACAGGTATTATAAAACTAAGATTTTCAGATTGGTTTAAAAGAAACATGCGAGACTCTTGACTACAGGAAACAAACTGTGAGGGTTGTGGAAAAGGAGGGGGCTGGGGGCTGGGGTAACTGGGTGATGGACATTAAGGAGGGCATGTGATGGGATGAGCATTGGGATTATGTGCAACTAATGAATCATTGAACACGACACCAAGAACTAATGATGTGCTATATGTTAGCCAATTGAATTTAAATTATAAGTAAATAAATTAAATAAATATATGCTACTTACAAGATATATATCTTAAATGTAAAGATAAAGAATGTTTGAAAATAAAGGACAGAGAAATGTACTTCATTAAATCACTATATGCAGAAAAGTTGATAAAGACTTTAAGACACAATGTATTTCTAGAAATAGAGAGACCATGTGATGGTATGGCAGAAGTAGAGAAAGCTGCTTGAGGGCAAAAGAATCAATCAATCTGGAAAATATTTTAAAATTTGCATGCACCTTATCACAATCTCAAAAGTAATTAAGAAAAAACATCAATAAAAATAAAAGTAGAAAAAGAACAAAATCCACATCACACCTGGAGGGATAGAACAAATACAAAAAAAACCCATCAAAGTTATAGAAGTTCTGAATAACACAATCAAACTCTATTTGACATATGTAAAACACTGCAACTGGCAATGTTCATGTGATCACATAGTAGATGATCAGGCTCAACAAATCTGAAGTCTGAAGACAAAAGGGTCAATGGCGATAGAGAAATTAATCCAGATCTTTATTACATGCTAAATGAATAATCACCAAATACTTGAAATTAAGAACACTTTTAAATAACTCAAAGAAGAAAACCCAATGGCAATTATAAACTACTCTGAATTAAGCATTAAAAATTAAATCAAAACTTGTGGTAAACCGAGAGGAAAATGTATAGCCTTAATGCGTAAGATGTAAAAAAACAAAAGGCTTGAAAAATGATCTAGATAGCCATCTCAAGAAGTTAGAAAACAAAAAACTGGGGAATATACCCACTGAACTTAGAAGAAGGAAATAACAAAATAGAAAACAAACATATCATGAAGTAACAACACTGCCAAAGCTGATTCCTTGAAAAGACTGAAAACATTATTTAATAGAATGATCAGAGGAAAAAGTAAAAGAAAGAAAGAAAAAAATGATATAAAATATTAAAGGAAATATCACCAAAAAATAACAAATGTGTACTAAATACAATAGTGTGTTTGAAACAATTTTTCCAATAATTTGAAAATTTAGAAGAAATGGACACATTTATTGAAATGCATAAGTTTTAAAAACTAAAAGAATAGAAAATTTGAGTTTTCAATACTAATTTTAAGAAAATAAATCTGTAATTAAAAAAACCTTCCCCAAATAAATATCCAGGCCCAAATGTCTCCCTCAATGATTTCTTCTAAGCATTTACTATAGGTCTTAAATAGTCTCTTAGAAAATGGGAAGAAGAATTGTTGAGTATTTCCATGAAGCCAGACACTTTTATTTCCCAAAACCTGACAAATACAATAAAAGAATAGAAAAGTAGCATCTGAGAGCCAGGAGCTGGCCCGGAGCTAGCCTCGTACTTTCAACAAGGCTTTGGTGTTGCTAAGAACTTGCATGGCACCCACAGGTACACCATAGCACTCTTTTTCATAAAAAATTTAACATCAGATTCAGACGAGGCCCCTCCGGGAATTCAATGGATCAAGACAAAGCAAGACCACTCCCTATTCATGTATAAATTTAGAAAAATAAATAATATTGTCCAAACTACAAAAATAGCCAAACAGTCCCATTTCTGGCTAATACAAATTACTGTTACTTCTTTATCAATGACAACTTTAGCCTCATATTGTTCTTCCTATTTTCTAGATAAGAAATATTAAGATGCCAATTAATAGCATTATCTCCACTTCCTGATAGTATCCAATCTAGGGCAAAGCCCCACTCTCTTAAATCCTAGGAAAAATCCCAGAACACAAAACAATTACCATGTAAGCAAAGACTGTTACTGGAAAGGTGTGCAATCGCCCTCATAACAATGAATGAACAAATATCACTATATTCAAATATAGGTGTTCCTCATAATCCGTTTTTTTAAGGACATTGATATATCTTATATATTTGAGCTTAGCATTTTGTAAAAATGGTGTGAGAGATGTGAGATGAGATTAGGGAGTTGAGAGAAAGGAGAATGCCAGCCCTGAAGGATTTTAAGGAGGGTAGTGCGATGATTGCTCTTGACTTTTTATAATTTTATAAGCTCCCCCCAAACTCAGACATTTCACACTGTACTAGTTCAAGAATGAAGCAAAATTCATTTCTTACTGATTTGATCCTACTCCACTTTTAATTTTTGTCTATTAGATCAATTGTCAAGCTTCCTAGAGTCACTGAATGGGTAGGTTGTTTGGGTTAAGCAATTTTATAACAATTTACTTTTCGGATATTTTATCTATATCCTATTCATTCCAAACTAGCTGACATGGAAAATTATTTGATCCAAAACAGAGTAATTCTGACTAAAATCTGACAGAAAATTTATTTTGTGGTAACAAAACACAAGCCACTTCTTTAGTCTAATCCCTTCCCACTCTTGCCCTAATTGGCTTTTTTGCTGATCTTCAAATGTGTCAGTTATGCCCCTACCCCCTCCTTGCCCTTGCCCTTCTTATTGTTCAAAACACTCTCATGGCAGACAGTCTCATTTCCAACTCCTTCACTCCAGTCAGGCTTCTGCTCAAATGTGAGCTGTTCTGACAACCTTAACGACAGGGTCACTCACAGCCTCTGGTCACTCTCTGGCTCCCGGGCATGCATTACACTTTTTTACTGCATGTGTCAGTGTATGGCCAGATTCTGTCCTAACACATCATAAAAGCTTAATACATGTTTGATGATACATAAATTAGTTAAAAAGAAATTTGGAAATCCGTTTACAAACAAAAGCTGGTATCGTTCTGTTTCTATTCCTTGTTAACCCTGAATATAGTGTTTTTTTTTAAACTTTGAGATAAGTGAAATAAAAACAAAATAAATTACTTAAACATGAAACCAAGTTCTTTTACTACTCATTTTCTCATTTTTACTTCATACTGAGCATGGTACATAGCTCTTAATTAATGGGTATGCCCTAACCTGAGAAGAAAATACTTTAAAAAAATCTTCAAGTATTTTCCCTTATCAATCTTCAAAGTTTTAGTGATATCTGGAGGAGGAGCAGCTATTGGGATGCAGGTTCATTTCAGCACGGTAAATGATCTTGAACATTCATTATAGTTTCTATTTACAGAAATTTTAACTCTTATAAATTAATGAACAAAATAGTAACTTGCCATCTTATACTATATCACAAGATAAATTGAAGGAGATGTGCTGCTTTCACCTTCCTGAAGAAACTCAAATGTGATAGATGGAATGTCAGAGCATTATAATAAATGCAAAGGCTCATAGCTTATTAATCCTACTTGCTATGTGATGGAGCAAATTAAGAAAGATTATTTCTGCACTGCATCTACTTTTAAATAGTCTTTAGCATCCTTGTCAGTTCAAAACAGTAGACTCATGGTTTACCATCCACGGTTTATCTATACAGCAAATTGGGGCATAGGAATTAGAGGTAGGGAGATAGAACTATTTAAATCAATTCACTATTCCATATTAATGTTTAGAGAATAAACTATATTTAACATACACTTATAGTTATGTTATAAATATGTGTTTCTGTGTTATATATATATTCACATATATATTGCTATGTCAAAATTTTTTTATATATACACAGAAAGAGGGAGCTTGACTTAAGGACTGCTTTGAGAAATTGAAGAATATAATTTTTTTAAAACCTCAGCTATTACTACATTTGGTATTATTTATAAATGATCAAATATCTATGCCATAAAATGTTACTTTCAGTTTTCTCTAAAGTAGAATGCCCTCTCTCTTTATGTTAAATATAATGCTACCTTAAAACACACATGAGGGGCTTCTGGGTGGCTCAGTCTTTTAAGGGTCTGACTCTTGGTTTTGGCTCAGGTCACGATCTCAGGGTCATGAGATCAAGCCCCATGTCAGGCTCTGCCCTGAGTGTAGACCCTGCTTAAGATTCTCTCTCTTCCTCCCCTTCTGCCCCTCCCTTGCTCACTCCTTCACTCATGCTGTCTCTATCTCAAATAAATAAATAAATAAATCTTTAAAAAAAACCCACACTTGGATTTTTTATTACTTTCTTGTCTGTTCCATAATCATATGCCTACCATATTCACTGTAACATATGTTTTAATATTATATATATTTTTAAGTATGTGCATTGAAATGAGCATGTAATAAAAAATATAGTATATGTAATTTGATATTTAAGCTAAAGATTTGAGATTCTTTTGATGCTTAACTTTAGTTTAAAAAAGAAAGTATATGATGACTGTGGGAAGTCTTTTTGTCTAAAACATTAAGAAAATTTTCAAAAGAATGATGAAAAAGATGGTTTTAAATTAAAATGTTTTAGCTGTTGCTTCTATCCAGTGCAGTAAGAATTTGTTTTTTAATCTGTCCTAAAGACTATGGCAGATCTAGTAATTTACAAATTTAATATATAATATCCTAAGGAATAATAATCATTTTCTGATGTGTGGATGTATTTTCTGAGTGACTTCTCTATTCCTAATCCAAACATGACTGAATCTGAATTTCTATTACGATATTATTTCAGAAGTGAAATTATGTTTATTTAATTTGTCACTTATCATAAACTGCTGGATATTTTAAATCTTATAATCATAGAGGTTGTGTTGCCTTGCACTGTAAATTCTTATTTCTTTCATCTTTGTTTTAATCTTCTGGTGGGCTTTTGTGTTTTTATGGTATCCTAGGACACATTAAAATTTTCATTATGTTTAAGGTTTTGGACTTCTAATACATTTTGTTTTTACTCAATCTGTGGTCCTGCAGACAAATATTTTCATTGTTACATAGGTAAGAGATGACCACTGAGGTTTAAACTTTTAAAATCCATGCACCAATGTGGTTAGACATCCAATTGACTAAATTAAAGAAATTTAAAAGTCTTGGATTTCCAAAACTCTAGTCAAAGTGACCTAATTTTAATCTTAAAAATGTACAATTAGAGTATGATAATAAAATCACAAGGGGAAATTTAATTTATCCTATTAAACCCTGAATCAAAAATTAATATGTGATTAAAAGAGATTGTCAGGATGAATCAGAAAATAGAAGGCTCAGGTCAAAAGTGAACAATTTATTCATTAAAATTCAGGGTAAAGAGACACTGTGTTCTCAGGAAAAAGGATAGAACTACCTTTACAAGATTCATAATTGCCTGAGTGGAATATTTCTCTAAAGTAATCGTTTCTTCTTACTCTTGATGCTTTGTAAGATTGATGCTTTGTAAGAATCCTGCTAATTATTATTTGGTTTTCCATATGTAGTAACATTAGAAAGATCTTCCAATTGAGATAATATAAGAATTGCAATTTGTGGAAAAGTTTATTTTTACTTCTAAATGAATGAAATACCAATTATAGTTATGTACTTTAGTCTCTTAGTGCGTTCTATTGCTATGTTTCCTCCCCAAGCATAATCATTTCTAGACTATAGAAATACTACTGTTCAGACTACAAATGATACATGTACAAAGGCTGTGTCATACTTGGAGTGAACTCTAGTCCTCCTCACAAGATATTTAAACTTACTACTGTGCCTTTTCAAACTTCAGTGTGGTGGCCTAGATCCAGGGATGGTTCACCGAACTTGATTCCAGCACTGTAAGAAACTTCATCGTGGGTGCCTGGGTGGCTCAGTTGGTTAAGCAACTGCCTTCGGCTCAGGTCGTCATCCTGGAGTCCCGGGATCAAGTCCTGCATCGGGCTCCCCTCTCAGCGGGGAGTCTGCTTCTCCCTCTGACCCTCCTCCCTCTCATGCTCTCTGTCTCTCATTCTCTCTCTCGCAAATAAATAAAATCTTTAAAAAAAAAAGAAACTTCATCGTAAGGGATGTGTGCAAAGGAGAGGCAGGAGGAAAATCAACATTTTAGTGAAATGTGTGTATTATATACTAACAAGTCATTTGAAAACAGTGAACATGTGGAGTGACCTTGGTGGATAGAAGGAATAAATAAAATTTCATAGAACAGTGCAAACTCTCACCCTTCAATGCTGGTCCAACACCTATTCTAATAAATAACTCTCAAGCCCATAGTACAGTTTCTGTGAATTGCTTATGTTGATGGTGTGCAGCATGTCATTTACATTCCATGATAAATAATAAAACATCTCTGGTGCCATAGCACTTCCATTATGCTCTCTATTACAGTCTGTGACCAGGTTGAAATTGAATTTCAAATTTAAAATCTACCCTGGTTTATTGCAATTTTACAACTGAACTTGAATTATTTAAACTTTTTTCATGGCATTTTAGAGACCACAGACCAGAGTGTAATTGCTAACTAATTAGATAATATGTCTGAGTAAAAGACAAATTTAAACAGATGGAAAGTTATAATATTGCTCTGATAAAGAACTGATGGATTAATGAGTTCTTCACCTATAGTACATTCAATATTCTTTCAAATTATCAGTAAAATTGGTTTCAACATTATATTGAATACCACATTGAATTTTGTTCTTTGATGCATAAAAAATCATTTTTTCTTCTGATTTTGAGTAATATTTCACTCTTTATCCAATTAGACCAAAGAATTTATGTGATCCAAATAAACTAGCTGCATATATGAGCAGCAGTATTTCAAAGGGAATATGCCCTCAGTGATTTATCAGAAAACCTTGTTAACTTGTAAGGATGATTCATAGGTTGCTGCACTCAAAAGCAAAGCAGAGTGTGTGAGAAAAACCAGGCAGAGAGGCTGGATTCTGAATTTGTATTGGTTTTAGTAACTATCAACACAATTAATACCCTAACCCCTTTTACTATGAAGTCTTGGTGAAATATGCCACTGTACACTGATGTCTAATTTTTAATGACTTAACCACCTAAAATTTGGTACTCGTGGGTTTCTCTTGATTTAACATTACTTTATTATTATTATTATTATTATTATTATTATTTAGTAAACCTTTTAGTATGTCCCAGGCACATTGCTAAAAACTTTGCATGCTTAATGCATTTTATTTTCACAGCAGCACAATAAGGCTGGTGCTCTTATTATTTGCATTACATTTGTAAGTAAACATCAGTTTATGGAAGCTAAGACAGGTAGAAAGACACAGAAGCAACTCCACCCCCAACTTTTTTTCCCACTGACTTTAAGTCATTATGCCCTGATTTCTCATTTTACATGCAGACAATTCCTCTCTCCAAATTCAGATTATAATTGTGCTAAGTGATAGGGTCACATTTTATATATATTTTTCTTTTTCCTACAGCTCTTAAAGACAGTGTTCCTAACTGATTGCTTGATTAGTCGTTTTTAAATACTGCTATGGGTTGAATCGTGCCCCCCTCAAAAGACGTGAAGTCCTAACCCCCAGTAACTGTGATTATGACCTTATTTCAAAATGGGGTCTTTGCAAATGATCAAGTTAGGAGGAGTTGTTAACATTGGCCCTAATCCAGTATGACTGTAACCTTACAAACAAGGGGAAGATTTTGACACAGAGAAACATGCATACAGGAACAAACCATGTCAACATGAAGGCAGATATCAGAACGATACATTAACAAGCCAAGGAATGCCAAAAAATTCCAGCATTCCACCAGAAGCTACCAGAGAGGCATGGAGAGATTCTCCCTAATAAGCCACCGGTAGAAATCAACTGTCAGTAGCTTGATCTCAGACTTCTAAGTCTCAAGAACTGTGACATAATCGATTTCTGTTAAGCTGCATACTCAGTTTGTGGTACTTTGATAGAACCATCCAAGCAAAAATACAAACATGCTGTGTTCTTTTACCTGAAACAAGAAATATATTACATGTAAATATGTCTGATGAAAAATATGAATGTAAATCATTGATATATTTTATTTAAAATGATGAAGATTTGGGGGGCCTGGGAATCTAAAAATTAAAAACACAGTATTTAATAGTGAAAATACATATTTTTAAAATCCAGTGACTATTAAATGTAGGATCTAAAAGTCTCATATTAAATTAAATTTCTATTTATCTCTCTTTTTTTAAGATTTTATTTATTTATTTGACAGAGAGAGAGAGCACTTGAGCACAAGCAGGGGGAGTGGAAGAGGGAGAAACAGGCTCTCCTATGAGCATGGAGCCCCCCCAGCTTATCCCAGGACGCAGGGATTATGACCTGAGCCGAAGGCAGAGGCTTAACCGATTAACCAACTGAGCCACCCAAGCGTCTCTCTATTTACCTCTTTGACTTTGAAATTAAATACAATTATGTATTTAATATAAATGTTTTAATTTACTGGACTACAGAGAAGAATTTGTTGTGTAGAATTTCCTAACTATAATTTTTCACAATTATATTTGGTCCTTTCCAAGTGTCTAATTTTCAAGGAGATTTTAAAATAATGACCAGAACTTCTGATACAGTAGCACATTTTAAAATTCACTCAAACAGTTATGCTTCTTGGAAAATCATTTTAAAAATAGAAGAGTAGTTTTAGAAGAAACGATTTTCATTTGGACCCAGGCTATTTTTTACTTAGGCCCAGAACAATGCTTGTTTCATGTCTAAATTGAATTAGGAAAAATTCAGGCTGCTTTCCAACAACAAGCATTAAGAAAGTAATTTCATCCTTGGTCTTGGATTTCTTAAAAGCAAACTCCTTTTGCTTATTTTCTATGGGATATTACTACCAGTTTTTGATGAACTGTAAGAATCCATACATTAAGAATTATTTCAATGAGAATAATGTTGAACAGAAAACTATAATATGGAAGCTACTTAGCAAAAGTCACTAATGAAATACATAATTCATTTTCATATTAGGAACATAATTGTCTAAATTCATAAGAATAATGTCAATTTCATTTAATTCTAATAGAAAAAATGAATTTTCCATAAACTTCCTTGACATTAAACTAATTGTTCTATAGAGAATCTCACTTATTTTAATTACAAATGCCCTTTTTCTGTGTGAAATGCTAAACTCATATCTAATTTCATGGAAAATATTTATAAAAATACTGATAATAATCAGTTGCTTGGAAAGAGTCTCAGAGCTTTTATTCTTAACCCCAGTAAATATTTTCAAACTTAATCAAGGTCAACAACAATAGTTCCTTCACCTCTGATCCACAGTTTCTTAATTGTTAGCTTTCAAGACCTAATTTAAAATAAATTGATGAAATAGGGTTTTAAATGTCTTCTAATTCATTTTGGCTTTTCGTTTTAATGAGCATTCTAGCAAGTCACTTTAACATCCTGCAAACTTATATTACATATGTAATTCAATTTACTCTTGGACAATAAAAATGGACTGGACAGAAATTATATGAGTATTAATATTTTGCGTTGAATATTGTTTAGTATCTTTTCAACAATATATGAAAAATATGCCAGTTTTTCCTTCCATTCATTTGATCATTTCAACCTCCTTCAGTACTAATATGCAAAATAATAATAATTCACATCTAATTATGATGAACATTTATATTTATGATCATGATCATACATTTCCTATACTTATAACTAAAATATATATCATATTTCCATACATAGTACATATTTTTTCTCATTTCATCGCATTAAAACCAATTATAGAAGTTAATGAAAAGTTTATAAATATCAGGAGTATGTGGAGAAATTTTGACATGGTCCAGTTTATAAAACAGCCTTTATGACATTAAATGTTCTGTCTCTATTTCCTGTCTTCCTGCATGTCTCTTTCTTTTAATGACAAGTTGGAAAAATCCCTTTGCCTGTATAAACATCAGTTTTCTTGTTTATGAAGTAGACAGGCTTGATGAAATACTAATGAAAATATCTTCCTATTTATGTTTAGTAATTCTATTTTTGTTTAGGAAAATATGTACTCCATTAGAATTCAGGAAATCAAAGTAAATATTTAAACTAGATTTATAGAATAAATTTATGAAATATGAAACTTTTTAGTTAATATTGGCTAACTTATGTAATGGTAAAAATAATCATAGTGGCTCTATGAACACTGTTATCTATTGCCCGTTCACATAAAGTTTGACACAGGTCCAGATGATTCTATAGGGCCATTGTGCTCCAAGAACCTAGTTACTTTGATCTTCAACTCCAAAATCTCAACATGAAGTGCTTTTCCTGGTGCCACAGCACAATAATAGAGCCCTTTAGCATTTCACACCAGCAATTACATGCTTGGGCCAGAAGTGACCACATGTCTTACTCTCATCATCCATAAACCAGTTACTTTATAAAGGATGAGGAGGTATTCCTGGAAATAGAGGTTTTGCCTGGACAGAAGAAGTCTCCATAACAAATCACATTATTATTTCACTTTCACAGGTAAAAGAAGGTAGAATCAGAAAAACTAGTAAGCTGTTCAAGGTTGGACAGTGACTTAATAAAAAATAATTTTTTTAATAAAAGATAATTTTGAAAGATAAGCATTTTTAAACCTTAATTAAACCTCAAATATTTATATGTTATACATTTTATACATTAAATTAAATATATAGCTCTTTATATATAATTTCACCTAATAAGAATCACATTCCCAGGATATGAAAATTCTGGGAAAGTGATATGCTTTCAAAAAATTTGATTACTCTCTATTCTGTGTGAATGGGAACAAAGCTTAAAAATTTCTACATGGTCATTTAAATGGTGATTTAAATCAATGTATACATATATAAGTGACAAATTTCTTTATTCATTTTTTTATTAGTGTCTCTGGTAGCTCTTGATGACAGTTTTGGAAATGATTCACAGCAGGCTGACTTTGACTTAAACTTCATACCTGTAGTAAATTTTTATCAGTCATTGCTCTAGGGAAAAGAAATAAAGATGGAGCACTCAAACTGGATAAATTAAAAAGAGTTCGATAGTGAGATTATTTACATTGTAATAACAGGCTTATAGGCATTAAACAAAGAAAATCAAATAACCGGTGGCTAGTAGAGAGCTGTTACTAGCCTTAGTTACTGTTACTAGTTACTAATTAGTGTGCAAGGGAAGACAGCAGCTATTGGGACTCGAAGGTTTGTGCCGGGAATGGCCAACAATCCCTGTACCGACGGATGAGAGATGACTCCAAACTGCTGTGAAAGAGAGAAGAAGGCGAGCGGGTCAACACTCAGAGACGAAGACCCTTTGCTCTTCTTTGCTCCCGCTTTTATTGGTCCTTCGGGATATCCTTATCACTGTTTCTCAAGCACGTGATGTGTCACAGGGGTCTGACTGAAACTGAGGGGATTTATGGGAGAGATAAAATCTAATCTGAGTGTTCTGCTAAACATAGCCTAGGGACAATCACAGGGCAGCTGTTTGGGCTAAGAGAGCTTCGGGGAAGGTAACTCCCCCCCCGCCACCCCCACCCCCCCCCCCCCCCCCCCCGCATTCCAACGGCAGAGTGGTCACGCAGGCCCATGCCCTTCTCTGAAACCCTCCCTCACCCCCAGTGGCCTCTGTGTTACATTTTAGCAAGCCAGGTATTACGGCTGATTTCATGCTCTACATTAACCACAACAGGTTTGAACGGAAAGATCCATTCCATAGTGGTCAATATGCTACCGGTCACTATTCAGAAGGGAGGAAACTGGGAAAATGGATACCCTCGAGGATATCCAGCCCTGCCTTTCTCTCCTGAGGCTGATTGGTCCTGATGCCCCAAGTTCAGATCCTCTCCGGTTAATATCATCACAGGGTAAATCAATTTTTGTCTGTCCAGTAAAAAGGCATGTTGCTTGACTGCACTGCCCTAGGGAGGGCATTTGATTATCTAACTATTCATTAAGCAAAATTTCAACTAATTTTATTATTTTCAGTCCTACCATCCCCTTCAGAAGTCTCTGATAGCTATCAAAGCAGAACTAAAACAACAATATCAATTAAGTTCTTTTTAGACATGCATATGTTAAATTTCTAATTTGTATACAAGGGAATATGCATGTTTGCTTTTGTCTAGTACATAAGGGCATATTTTTAAATTCCTCAAGAGACCTCCAAAAATGGTTAGTAAAGCAAGAGAGCCACAGGGATTATGCTGCATAATTAAGACTGTTTAGATGTGGAGCTAGATCACTGGGCTAAAAATCCTGGCTCCGTCACTAATTAGTTGTGTGAATAGGAGTAACTGCTTAGATTCTCTGAGTCTCAGTTTTCACATGTGAAAGTGGAATTAATCTATAATTTACAGCGATATTGCATGTGACATTCAGTACAGTGCCTGGAACACTAAATTTGCCATTACTGTATTAATAACTAGATTTATTTTGTTTTGCTGTATTTCATATTGGATCATCTGCAGAAAAAAAGATCACTGGGCACCAGGAATGAATTCCAGGAAGGGGAGCAGCATTGTTGTAGAGGCAACATTCTAAAGACATTTGTATTACTTTCTTGTTGTTGCTGTAACAAATTACCACAAATTTAGTGGCTTAAAATAACATGAAATTATTATCCTTATAGTTCTGGAGATCAAAAGTATGAAATGCTTTTCACTGTGCTAAAATTAAGGACCTCGATTTTAGGTGTTTGCCTTCCTTCTGGAGATTCTAGGAGAGAGTCCGTGAGAGAGTCATTTCCTTTCTTTTCCCAGCTTCCGGAGGCCACCTGCATTGATTGGCTTTGGCATTTCTTCAAAGCTATCAGTGTGGCACCTTTCATTCTCTCTCTGACTCTGATCCCTCCGTCCCTTCCTTGAATTATAAGGAATTTTGTCCTTATACTCACCCTACCCAGATAATCCACCATAATCTCCCCTTCTCAATAACTTTAATTTAATCACATCTACAAAATTCCCCTTGCCATTTAAGATAAATTTACAGGTTCTGGGGACTGGGACATGGACACCTTCAGGTGGCCTTTATTCTGCCCACCATACTTCAGTCAAACACTGATCTACCTACTGCTGTAAATGCTTCTCAGATGCAATTAAGACTAATAATCAGCTGAACATAAAATATGGATATAATTTTGGATTACCTTGGATATTGCTAATTTTGCCTATTCATAATTACTTATTTTCAATTGCCCTTTAAACCATCTTAATATATGTGGGATTTTACACAATAGACATCAAATAATTTCTCTATATTTGCTCATGTCTTCCTAGGACTAATGAGAAATACACACACACACAATACACATCAATACCTTTATATATATATATATATATTAAATATATATATATATATATTTAATTTTGACAGAGAATTAACAGAACATTTAAGAATAAATTTTAGTTCCAGTTTGGCTAAGTCTTTCTTGAAAATAATTCCGAGGATATCCCTGTACCAATGAAAGACAATCTTCCTCGTAATTGTACAAGTTAGCTGACTACAGCGCTTCTCAAAATCCATGAGTTATGAAATTGTGTGGGGATAACTGTATTAATTATATCAATAGTTCCCTCCTCCCCTACCGACCATACCTCCCCACTACAGCAAATTCTTCTCATGGAGAGATGACACTCTTCTGGGATTTCTGGAAGGGAGTATAAATACTTTCCTGGACTAAACACATGTAGATTTGGAAATTACATGACATTTCTCCACAAATTATAGAGAGTATATTTGATAATTTATTTGCCATAACCTTAAATGAATATAAATGTTTGGAGTTAATACCTTCTTTATACCATTTATACCCCTTTGGTCAGTTTCGCATGAGGACAGCTTCGTTCTTCCGCTTCTCAGGTACAACTGCTCAGCCAGGGCCACTGCAGCAGCAACAATGCAGCCCGGCTTAATCACACAAGCAGTCTCACTACAACGATCATGCCACCCGCAGCGACAACCAACACAGCCAACACGGAAAGCAGTCAGGAAATTAAAGGAATTCCCAATTTCTTTTAACAAAGTTGAATGATTCTAAAATGTCTGAAACAGAGGACCAGTGCACAGAAAATGAGCGTATAGGCTGCAGGGCGGTGGTCCAAGGGCTCCTCTGTCCACTTCCTCCAGGAAAGAGACCTGGTCGTCAGAGGAAGATGAATGCAGAGACATGGTAGATTTGGGTGCTCCGAGCAGTGAAGATTTTGTACCTTTAGATGTTGCTTTAGAAAACCTACATTTAAAACAGAGTCATCAAGGCAATGAGCTTCCACCACCTTGACTTTGATGACATCCCAATTCACAAGGTCATCTATGCTGTATTTGCCGATGAAAGTGGGGAACAACTATCTTGGGTTCGTTTGGAGGTTGTAATTTCAGGTCTGTCACTCTTGTTACATTGTCTTTATTCAAAAGACGGAGAGAAGATATATACGATAATCATTTTCACTTAACTAATTTTTATTTCTAGCAGGTAAATGTAGGTAGTAGTGCAGGGATGATCTCTGCTTCTTCTACCTTGACATGCAAAAGGCTTTCCTGACACTCCACCTTTGAACAGAAGAGGAAAACTGAAATCTCTGATGAGGCTGTTGTATTTATAAATATTAATGAATAAAAACTGCTTGGATGGTTTATCTAAAATATATATACTTTTGTCCCACCAAATTTAGGATTTGTAAATTATAAAGTACCCACTATACATTTTACCAACAGTCTATGTGTATACCTTGAAATAAGAAATCAGGGAAAGATGAATCAATAAATTTACATGTAATTTTTATTATGTAGCTCTGATGGAGGTATCATTTTCCGGTTACATGTCTTTGTAAAATCGGCTTTAATTATTATATTTTGCTTATTTATTTTAATAATTTCTTTATGTTTTAAAGATATTTTAGAGTCACGGCAAAGCTGAACAGGAGTAGAGAGTTCTTATATACCCTCTCTCCCACACATGCACAGCCTCCCTCACCATCAACATCCTACATACGAGTGGAACATTTGTTAACAATCAGTGAACTAACAATGTCACACCATTACCACCCAAAGTCCATAATTTACATTAGGGTGTTGTACTTTCTATGGGCTTTGACTAATGCATAGTGATGTCTGTCCACCAGTATAGTATCATAAAAAACAGTTTCATTGACCTAAAAATTCCCTGTGCTCTACTGATTCTTCCCTCCTCTCACCAAAGTCTGGGCAACCACTGGTCTTTTTACTGTTTCAGTGGGTCTATTTTTACTATGGAAACAGTAAAAAGATTAGTATTTATGTAGTTGCAGTCATTAGTATGTAGCCTTTTAAGATGGACTTCTTTTGTTTAGTAATAGACATTTAAATTTCCTCCATGTCTTTTCCTGGCTTGATGGCTCATTTCTTTTTAGTGGGTAGATACACCAGAATAAACACAAAGACTTCTATTAACTTTCAGTGAGATATAAAGTAGTCTAATTGTTGCCTTTACCAGTTTTAAAGTGTTTCTGTGTTTGTCTTTGCTCTCTGATATTCTGTTAAGAATATTGATAATAAAATTTTGAATCAGGTTATGAGTGATTTTAGATTTGACTGGTAAGTGAAACCATAATTTAGTAAATGCTTTATAGTTTTAAAGCATCTGCTTATTCCTATTACTAATATAAGTATACTGCTTGTATAAAATTTTCTCATTTAAATGATTTTTTACATTATCATGATATGGATTGCTACTCTGAGAGTTTTTGATTATTCTTCTTTAAAATTGTGTCTGCCACATAACAAATAGAGTATTTTAAATTAATCTTGTGTTGTCTATTAAGCATTAATTCCACTTTTAATTTCTATTATGTGTACCAAAGTGTCACTAAGACTGCTGTTTTATATTTCCTAGATTTCAAGTATTATTTAACATCACTTCTTAGACAAGATGTATTATAGACTGTTGGTGTCTTAATCATCTGAAGACTTCATTTGAACTTCTAAAGTAAAGACTCAATACAACAGTTTCTTAACCCTAGTTCATATTCTCTAAACGTTATATACATATATAAAATATATAATAAATACATACTATATATTATATATAGATTATTTGAAAACATAATTCTTGAATCTCAAATAATTTAGTGAACATTAATTCACCTTCCAACTAACCATTTGCATTGGATTATGTGTGAATTGTGATATTTTACAGCTAAAACCCAAGGGGCAAATAAATAATTTAATCATTCTTTTATAATCAAGTATTCTCCTTCATTATGAATTACTATGGCTGGGTAGTTTTATTATAGGATGTGAAACCTCTGATACATCTCACCTGAGAGAAAGGAAACTTCCTCCATGAGAGCATTAGGAAGCACCCAAAGACAATGATGTTTTTCATCCCAGGCTCAGTTATTTGCAACTCATTTACAATTCTGTCTTTGTAAACCTTCACAAATTGATATATAGCATCTATTTAAGGAAAACTTATTAATGTAAAAGGGACCAACTTAGCTCTTGAATTTCAAACGTTATCTTAATTAAATTGGTGTTCTTGTACTACACGGGCCTGGGGGCCTGGGAAATAGATGAGTTCTGTAAATCAAAATATTAATAATGCACATGAATTTTAGTTTATGAAATGTCTCTGGATCCCCAGATATAGTCGGAACTATCTTAGTTAGATAAACTATCTTGTGTTTTCATTAAGGTGCGTTTTTCCATTGATTGCCAACTTTTTGGACATTGTTCACAATTGCACTGATCTTTCAATTTTGTTAGTTCACAATACTTATAATCAAGTGTTTCTTATAGTACAGAAGTTATCTAAAGCATATTTTACTATAAATGAGGTAAATATATATGTTTATGTGTGTGTATAAATGTATATATAGGGGCAAATAGAATTCCTTCTCAAAGACTTGCAGATTTTAAAATATTTAAATTCCTAGAAAGAGTGTATGGTATGGCTTTTAATCTTTAATATGGATTTTTGTGTTAAAACAATGATTGAAAGTAATTGGTTTCCAAATGAATATAGGTATTTATTCATTCTAATTATTTTTCTCCTTTTTCTTTCACATGAATGTCTCATTTGTCAGAACATATATTCTTTTTTTTTTTTTAAAGATTTTATTTATTTATTCATGAGAGACACAGAGAGAGAGAGAGAGGGAGAGGCAGAGGGAGAAGCAGGCTCCCAAGGAGCAGGGAGCCTGATGTGGGACTCGATCCCAGGACTCCAGGATCATGACCTGAGCCGAAGGCAGATGCTTAACCATCTGAGCCACCCAGGTGCCCAGAACATATATTCTTTGATTAGTGTTCTTATATTTCATTCACTCAATGTCAAATATTAAAAATGTAAGGATTTCAGGATAATAGTGCTTTTTTATTATTTATATGCATGGTATTAACTGGATTACGGATATTTGTGATCTGTTAATTGAATTACTAAATTATAAAGAACACTAAATATAGGAACACTTAGAGATACTAAGGCTAAATATATGTCTCTTGCATGAGCATTGTATATGTAGATGCACATACTAGTTCTCTCTTTTCCACTAAATCTAGTCAGAAGTTAGTTTACATAAGGTATTAAAGAATGACAGTATATAAATGAATCTGAGTTTAAATTTCAGGTTATATATCACAATACTCATTTGATATTCTTCCAGTAAATATTCATTAAGTACGGGTAATGGCATTGTGGTGTGGCTATGTAGGACACAAAGTCAGAAAATAAACTCTTCATGCCAATATGGAGATTATATTCTGGTAAGAAAAATGACTTTTCAAAAATTTAGTTAGTGTAAAGTAGATAGCATAAGAGTACAAGTGGGTTGGATGATCAAAATTATGAGAACATTATCAGCTGAGGGACCAGAAAACCTTTATAAGCAACATTTCACCTGGCCTTTGAAGAATAATTAAGATCGGAAATGTAGAGAAAAAGCAGACATTGGAACAGTTCAGTGCACAAAAAATAACTGGAATGAAAAAGACAGAAAGGCAGGACAGTGTAGAGTGTATTCTGGGGAAATGAACTATTTATTCAGTTTGATGGCCCATGAGGATCTGATTGATATCAAATAATTTTTAAAATTCACATAAAATTAAAAAGCTTAGATTTTATTCTCTATTCCATAATACCATACTGAATGCATTTACCTAAAAGTAATGTTTAATTCCTATTTAATGAATAGTAATATAACAATGTATAGCATACATAGTAGATTGATTTTAAAAATTGAATAAAATATTTATTTGTCATTGTCATCTTCATTATAGTGGATTATAAATTACCCAGTAAAAAAATGCTTTATTTTTTCTCTCTCTCTCACAGTCTCTCATTAAAAAAGAAAAAATCAGCTATACTTATTACACTAGGCTGAAAACTATATGGTCCAATAAATATGACAAATTAATGACCAGACTGGTTGATACTAAAAATCTTCCTGATTTAAGTTTTATAATTTCTCTATCTAGTCAATGCATATTATGACAACTCAGAATTCCTTTTCAAGCAGTCAGTATGGCAGACCACCAGTCCATTTTTACTAAATTCTATAAGCCAGATGACATTTAATATACATTGCAGCTAGCAGTATGTGAATGACAAATCAGAATAGATTGCAACCAGTATGCCATCCCAGTTTCTAGTGGCTGATTCTCAGCATTTACATTAAGTTTCAGTTTGACTCACTATGGTTAATTATACCTCACCCATGCCATGTAAATAACTATAAAGTTGAAGGTTTGAGTTTAATTTTTCAATAAATAGCTATTTTGTTTATAAGTATATTATTTAAATATTTTTCATGATCAAGGTGAAAAACTTACCTGGTATGTATTAGATTTTACCTCCTGCCTGAAATATTTTATTTACTCATTAAAACCCCTTTTTTTCTTTTTAATCAAAACATGCAAGTTCATTTTTCTTTTTAAAAAGCAATCATTGATTGAGTTTAGATAGTTACATCCTCTTGTAAAATAACAACATTTCAGTTGACAATAAAAAAGCAAATTAGTTTGTCTAATATATCTGATTCCCAATGCTGCAGCAATTTTCTAATATCTGCATCTATACATATTCATTAAATTTCTCTAATATTATAAAGCAAAAGGTTATCAACAATCTTGAAAGAGTTGGAAAGAAACAGAGGTTACAAGATAATTACTGTACTTTACTTGGCTTTTGTAAATTTTCTTTTAGATATATACTTTGTATTTTTACTTTCAGTAAAAATTTTAAAAGAACACTCTAAGTAACCTTCATCAACTTTTTTGGAAGAAAATAACTTGAAACTTAAGGTGTTTTGTGGTCCTGTTAATTCATGACTGGAGGCCAGTTGGTCTAAATTTCACATCTATCAGGATTACACTTAGAAATGAATGAGCAATTCTAGTTAATTTGTGTGTATGTGTGTGTGTTTCAAGAGACAGAGAATGTTTCCCTGACAAGGAAAAGTTTGTTATACTGGATTTATTTTTCCCTCTATTGGGCTCTTGCAAATGGAATCTATGTCATGGGATTTCCCTTTAAGGAAAGACTTGTTGCTCAAGCAATAAAGCTCCTTCAGCATTTGTCTTGGGTGTAGAAAGCCAAGATCCTCCTCAGAAGGGCCCATATCCAATAACTGACCAAGGCAGCACCTAAAATCCCTGGTTATTTAGTCCCAAATTAGCTGTTTTAAATACCAATATTAACTCCCAAGCTCTTGATGGTTTTGACCCATGAGTGTTTCATGGGCACGTATCACAATTTGACTTCTGGTCCCTAATTCTACTTCTCTAACTCTTCCAAATTTGTTGACACCTAAAAATACCCTGCACACCAAACGAAAAACCCAGCCTGGAGCAAGACATCTTCAGCACACAGAGAACCAGATGACACATTGCCAGTGCTGTTTTTCTGTCTCATACATCGAAAAAAAAAAAACAGGATTAGCCCACACACTATGCCACATACTTTTTGTAATAAAAGAATATGTTAAAAATGAAAAAAATATCCAGACAGTTCTTAATGGGTGAGGGTATGAACACAGCTATTTCAATGATGAAAGCTGGTAACTTCTTTCCCGTCTGTCCCTTTGGGCAGTTTTTCTAAGGTTCTTTGTTTCCACTGAAATGTGCCCCACAGCCAACCCATTTGTTAGCAGCTCTTTTGAAGTATTTCTCATTCTGTCAGGTCAATCAACTTGTCTCTGTGCAGAGACAATATCAATTTACAGTTTAAATGTATTCATTTACTTAAAACCCACTTAAATGAAATATACAAAGCACCATTTGATAGGCACCTGGCTAAGCAGTAGATATACTGTAGGCAAAATGTGTAAAATACACCCTTCTACTGAAGCAACTCAGTCTAATGCAGAGGAAAGGCAGGTAAGCAAATAAAATAATTGTTGTAAAAGAAATAATTACAAAGTACAGTAGAGCCACGAAGGAGGGAGCCATTTATTGTCACCCTTAATGTGTTTACTGATCTGTATCAGCTATTCTTACTCCTTCAACTGTGTTACTTCTAATTTGCTCTGGATGGGTAAAATCAACAACACTGTCATTATAATGCTGTATAAAGTAAACATCGATGAATGATATTCTGTGAAGGCTCACTTTTGACAAAATACGATTTTTATTAATGACACATTTTGAATATTTGACAAAATTTTAAAAATAACTTTCTGGTTTTCATCTCTATTTCAGTTAGAAGAATTTCTGGAAAGCTAAGTCATATATCTCGTTATTGTACCACTGTATCTTCCACCAGATTGTGAGGGAGAAAAAACCCTCTGCCATTAAACCAAACAGTTTAATTTGTTTCAGAGGTAGAGATCTGTGATTCAATAGTCTTGCACACTTCATAGCTCTCACCATAGCACATACCCTCCCCAATGTATATATTAAAAGAAGAAGAAGAAGAAGAAGAAGAAGAAGAAGAAGAAGAAGAAGACGAAGAAGAAGAAGAAGAAAGGAGAAGGAGCAGGAGAAGGAGAAGATAGCAGGAGGGGAAGAATGAAGGGGGGAATCGGAGGGGGAGACGAACCATGAGAGACGATGGACTCTGAGAAACAAACTGAGGGTTCTAGAGGGGACGGGGGTGGGGGGATGGGTTAGCCTGGTGATGGGTATTAAAGAGGACACGTTCTGCATGGAGCACTGGGTGTTATATGCACAAACAATGAATCATGGAACACTACATCAAAAACTAATGATGTAATGTATGGCGATTAACAACAACAACAACAAAAAACAAATAGTTTAAGATACCAATTGATAAGCCTAATGACTTAAGAGAACAAAGAAGTGGAGAATGTGAAGGGAAAGCTTCAAATTCTTCTGGCTTCTGGGAAGAGGGATTTTCTTTAAACATCCCTGGAACTTTGCCTGAACTATTTCTCTTTTCTGTAGAGATGGAATGAATTACCCTAATGGTTCATGTGAGGAAAGAACCATGCCATTTTATTTTTTCTTCCTTTCTTCTTTTTTTTTTTTTCCATATATGGTTGCCTTCAGAAAGCCTTTATACATTCAACAAGTATTTATTTAATACTTACAATGTGCCAAATACTATACTTATTATTGGGAATACTGCACTGAGTAAATTGGACAAAAATCCTACTCCTCATAGAACTTATACTCTAGTAGAATTAGAAAGATGGTAACAAAATAAATAAGTAAAACATGAACTATTTCAAATGGTGATGAATGCAATGGAAAAAAATAAAGCAGGAAGGGGGATTGGATTTCATGCATGTGAAGAGTTTGTAGCTATTTTAAATATAATGGTTAGGGGGACACCTGGGTGGCTCAGTCAGTTAGGCATCTGCCTTTGACTCGGGTTGTGGTCCCAGGGTCATATGATTGGGCCCCGTGTTGGGCTCCCTGCTCAGTGGGGAGCCTGCTTCTCCCTCTCCCTCTGCCTGCTGCTCCCCCAGCTTGTGCTCTCTCTCTGTCAAATAAATAAATAAAATCTTTAAAAGAAAATACGATGGTTAGGGAAATTCTTATTGAAAAAGTGGTATGTGAGCCAAAAGTTTAAGGGGAGGGAGCAAATTATATGTATAACCATGGGAAGAATATTCCAGGGGAGGAAAGAACAATTACAAAGGCCTTACAATGGAATCCTAGCCAGGAAATTCAAGGAAGAGCAAGAAGATCTGTGAATCATTCTATTGCTTTTCTCCATGCTATTAAATTTTAAGAAGCTGACTTATACACATTCAGTAAGAAGGGAAGGGATAGCTGCAATGATCCCTATTTGTCATTAGAACAAAACAGGTTCCGTAAATTCTGTGATTCAGTATTAGGAATATTATGTTCTTTCTATTTAAGGCATGTTTCAATAATTAGTGTGAAATTAGTGGAAGTATGCAGTTTTTGTCTTTCTCTGACTTATTTTACTTAGCATAATGCCTTCGAGGTTCATCTATGTTGTTGCAAATGGCAAGATTTCATTCTTTATCATGGCTAATTAATATCCCATTGTATGTATATGCTACATTTTCTTTATCCACTCATTCGTCATGGACAGTATGTTTCCATATCTTGCCTATTATAAATAATACTGCAATGAACATAGGGGTGCATATATCTTTTCAAGTTAGTGTTTTCATTTCAAGAAGTGAAATTGCTGGATGATATGGTAGTTCTATTTTCAATCTTTTGCAGAAAATCCATACTGTTTTCCATAGTGACTGCACAAATTTATGTTCTCACCAACACTGCATAAGAATTCTCTTTTTTCCACATCCTTATCAACACTTGTTATTTCTTGCCTTTTTGATAATAGTCATTCTAACAGGTATAAGGTGATATCTCACTGTGGGTTTGATTTGCATTTCTATGATGACTGGTGAAGTTGAGTGTCTTTTTATGTGTCTGTTGGCCATCTATATGTCTTCTGTGGGAAAATGTCTTTCCAGGACTTCTGTCCATTGTTTATTTA
The DNA here is from genome assembly GCF_003265705.2 of Callorhinus ursinus. Classification (NCBI taxonomy): domain Eukaryota; kingdom Metazoa; phylum Chordata; class Mammalia; order Carnivora; family Otariidae; genus Callorhinus; species Callorhinus ursinus. Next base: position 35,560,044 of record NW_027397063.1, on the reverse strand, counting down.
TTTATTTATTTATTTATTTAAAGAGTTTATTTATCTATTTGATTGACAGAGAGAAAGAGAGAGAGAGCAAGAGAGGGAACACAAGCAGGGGGTGTGGGAGAGGGAGAAGCAGGCTTCCCACCGAGCAGAGAGCCCGATGCAACTCTTGATCCCAGGACCTTGGGATCATGACCTGAGCCGAAGGCAGTCGCTTAACCAACTGAGCCACCCATGTGCCCCAGATCTTCTGTCCATTTTTTAATTGAAATTTTTTTGCTTTTGTTTTACCATTGAGATGTGTAATTTCTTTAGATACTTTGGATATTAACCCCCTATCAGATATATCACTTGCAAATATCTTCTCTCATTCGAAGGTTGTCTTTTGTTTTGTTGATGGTTCCCTTTGCTATGCAGAAGTTTTTTAATTTGATATAGTCTCACTTGTTTATTTTTACTTTTGTTACCTCTGCTTTTGGTATCAGAACCAAAATATCATCACCAAAAATTAGTGTAATATTTTGATTTTCTTTTTTTTAATATTTTGGTTTTCTATCTGCTATTAGATACTAATCAGATTTGAATGGATGCAGAAAAGGGGTTTATTTTATTGATTCACATAAATCCTAACACTTTTTAATATTCAATAATTTAGGCAAATAAATATAATATCTAGGAATTAGCTCTTAGAGCTACCTAATCTTTGTATGCAATATTTGTGTTTATAATATATATTCTTTTTTTAAGATTTTATTCATTTATTTGACAGAGAGATAGGAGAGCACAAGTAGTCAGAGTGGTAGGCAGAGGGAGAGGGAGAAGCAGTCTATCTGCTGAGCAGGGAGCCTGACCCAGGGCTCGATCCTAGGACCCTGGGATCGTGACCTGAGCTGAAGGCAGACACTTAACCAACTGAGCCACCCAGGCGCCCCTATAATATATATTCTTATTAACACAAAGATATTGCAAATTTGAATAATTTTTACTTCATAATTTTCTCTCTCCTCCCTTTTTTATTCCCTCTCTCCTTACTCTTTTCCTTTTTCTTTCTTTGTCCTAGTCTCTCTTCTTTCTCTCCTTTGGTAAGTACCTCTATGCATAATTATATGAAAGTAAATACAATAAATCTCTGGAACTCACTTCTTTGTAATTTCAATTAAAAACAGTGTTGTGAGAGGATTTTGATTTTTTAGCATTTTATTTTGCATTTTTAAAAATTTTGTTATGTTAATCACCATACATTACATCATTAGTTTTTGATGTAGTGTTCCATGATTCACTGTTTGCATATAACACCCAGTGCTCCTTTCAATATGTGCCCTCTTTAATACCCATCGTCAGGCTAACCCATCCCCCCACCCCCCTCCCCTCTAGAACCCTCAGTTTGTTTCTCAGAGTCCATAGTCTCTCATGGTTCTTCTCCCCCTCCAATTTCCCGCCTTTCATTTTTCCCTTCCAGTTATCTTCTTTTTTATTAACATATAATGTATTATTTGTTTCAGAGGTACAGGTCTGTGATTCAACCATCTTACACAATTCACAGTGCTCTCCATAGCACATACCCTCCCCAATGTCTATCACCCAGCCACTCCATCCCTCCCAGCCCCCACCACTCCAGCAACCCTCAGTTTGTTTCCTGAGATTAAGAATTCCTCATATCTGTGAGATCATATGATACATGTCTTTCTCTGATTGACTTATTTTGCTCAGCATAATATCCTCCAGTTCCATCCACATCATTGCAAATGGCAAGATTTCATTCCTATTGATGGCTCCATAATATCCCATTGTATATATATACCACATCTTCTTTATCCATTCATCTGTCAGTGGACATCTTAGCTCTTTCCATAGTTTGGCTATTGTGGACATTGCTGCTATAAACATCAGGGTGCACATACCCCTTCGGATCCCTACATTTGTATGTTTGAGGTAAATACCCAGTAGTGCAATTTCTGGGTCATAGGGTAGCTCTATTTTCAACTTTTTGAGGAACCTCCATACTGTTTTCCAGAGTGGCTGCACCAGCTTGCGTTCCCACCATCCCTGTAGGAAGGTTCCCCTTTCTCTGCATCCCCACCAAGGGTTCCCCTTTCTCCACATCCCCGCCAACATCTGTCATTTTCTGACTTGTTAATTTTAGCCATTCTAACTGGCATGAGGTGGTATCTCATTGAGGTTTTGATTTGGATTTCCCTGATGCCGAGCAATGTTGAGCACTTTTTCGTGTGTCTGTTGGCCATTTGGATGTCTTCTTTGGAAAAATGTTTGTTCATGTTTAGCATTGAAAGATCCTGTACAATTACTTAATATTTTGGGCATAATTCAGGAAAAATATCTACATTCCTTTAAAACAACTATTTGACAAAGGGATAAATTAGTTATAATGATACATTCTGTTGGGCAATAAGACTGAGGTGTTATAATTAAACATGAATCTCTCAAGCTTTTATGGAAGTCACTAGGTTTGGCCTCCTTAATTACTTTCCTGGATAAGTATCTGTCTTTTTTTAAGATTTTGTTTATTTATTTGAGAGAGAGAGAGAGCACCAGTGGTGGGAAGGGGCAGAGGCAGAGGGAGAAGCAGACTCCCCACTGAGCAGGGAGCCCAACGTAGGGCTCCATCTTAGGACCCTGGGATCACGACCTGAGTTGAAGACATATGCTTAACTGACTGAGCCACCCAGGCGCCCCTCTGGATAAGTGTCTTGACAAATAACAACACTGGCATAACATTTTATTTTTGCCCCTGTTTCTGGCAGGTTTCAACAGTCATATAGAGACTACTAAAAGATTGAGAAACAAAGGGTTGAATGGCAAATACACGATATATTTTTTATTTGATCTTTCCATGTATGTGTGTTTAGTTAAATGCATTGGCCTTAAAACCTAACCTTTTTAGTATTTCTCTAAGTATAAATTGACTTGAAAAATTCTTATATCTTTTCAATGTATTGTTCAGTGAACTCTTACTCTATGATTTTCCTCTTATTAGAGTAAAGGAAACATAAAATCAAAAGTATAAGATGGAATACCTAATTTTAAGATTTGTACAATCCAATTATATAAGTCATAAATAAGTAAGTAAATAAGCAAGCAAAACATTTGTTTTGATGCCCCTCACATTGTTTCAGAATTTCTTTTCCTTTGGTGCCAGGGGTTCTTGGTCATGCAGCTTCAAAGAATGAAGAGGTAGACCTTCACTGGATGGAGTGATGGACAGCAAAGCAAAGTTTACCGAGTGATAGTACAAAAATCCCGAAGAGAGAGGGAGACCCAAGAGGGTTGCTTTTGGGGTTTCTGGTTCTAAGGGCTTTTATGAGCTCTTAGGCAACCAGGGTGTGCTAAGGCATGCCAATCAGGGCTTTGATCACACATCCATCTACCTTTTAGGTTAATGTTCATGTGCTGATGGTCTTGTCTAAGCTGCAAAACAGGATGTTAGTGCTGTTTTGTCTTAGCTTTTCGGACTCCATGTTTTCTTACTGGAGACACTGGCCCTGATACCTAACTGCCCAACTAACTCCTAAGAGCCTTACCAGGTTCACAAGTTTACTTCTATCATAAGCATCTCATATTCTTTTATCTTTTAACTACACTGAATGTTGACGCAATTCAACCAGACATTTAAGAATTTAATCTGTAATCTGACACTTTAGCCCTTAGATCTCAGGGTCACAGTAACCAATGGAGAAAGCATGGGTCCTGTTCTAATTAAAGGGCAAGAAAGATGAGCCTACACTAGTTTCCAGATTCAGAAAGCATGCACAATGAATTCTTGCTCTCAGGCTAGTAGGACTTCTAGAATATCTGTAATGCCTCTAACATTAATTTCTTTTCAACTTGGTTAAAATAAGGCCACTTTAGACAGACTATACATATTCCTTATTTGTAAAAATTGACCTTGATTTCACACTAGTCTACTCTGTTTAAAATTGCTGTATGTTTACCTAGCCATGTGTCAAACTACTCTTTCCTTCAACAATAGACAGAATGCCTTTTTCAAAGTAAGCAAACACTGGAAGCGTTACTTCACTTAACGCTCCCATTAACTGGCTGCCTTTAGTGTTGTGCTCTCTGTGAATTAAAATTTGCAGATTGAGGCCTGAATTAAACGCACTCTTCCTTCTTTGCATATTTTTTTATCATGGACTTATTCACAGCTGTTCATCTTTTTTCCTCCACTAAGTATGTTAGCACACTGCCACCCCATATTCTTGTTTTGCAATAGATAGAAAATAATTTTCATCTGAATGATATGCCTTTAAATTTTCATTTAATTACTCCATTTAGAAAGTGGCACAAAATAATGTAAAAATCAACCTTCATCATCCTAACCAAAAACAATGTCTGGCATTCATAAAACAATATCACAAACTTTACCATTAGTTGTTTAATTCTCACAATAATCCTAAGAAATATAGTATTTTAAAGAAAGTAAGTAGTCCATCAATGGTCATCAGATGATTAATGATCAAAACTTGGATTGATCCCATGTTTTCTGATTCTAAGTCATATCACTTGTTAAAATAATATTTAAAACTTTTAAAAAGTGAAGGATAACAAATCATAGAATAAATATTAAGCATTTGTATAATTTTATAGGCACATAATACCTTTAATATCAACAACTCAAAAAAGTCAGGTTACATTTGAAGAATATAACTTCTAAATAGTTTAGGGCTACCCCTGCCTCCAAAACTACAAGTAGTATTCTAAATTCTAGTGGAAACGGGTCTCTAGCATCACCAGGCCACTTAGCCTGTGGGGAAACAGAAATATATTTACACAAGGTCCTGTTTGTAACCATGAGAACAGGTGACAATAGAATGACCGTATAATGACAGATACAAACTGGGACTATCTTAGGCAAACCAGAGTATATGTTCACCTTATCTCTAATCTGAACTTTCCCGAGTCTTAAACTCTGGTTTTTCAGATAAAATTATTTTCCCTATCAGTTCCTTTGCTAACTGAAGTAGCACTTTCTCCCTCTCCAACTAAACTGACCTTCGAAATAAAACACAGCATCTTGCCAACTTTCAAAACTTCATGTTTTTTCCCTTCTTTTATCCATCTAGCATAATGGTTTTCATATGTTTTGGTCTCAAGATCCTTTTACACTCTTAAAAATTATTGAGAACCCTAAAGAGATTTTAGTTTATGTGAGTTATGTCTATTGATGTTTACCATGTTGGAGATTAAAAAATGAGGATATAAAAATATTTATTTATTTATTAAAAATGATGAAAATATACCTTTTACATGGAAACATTTTTGTTTAAAAAATATTTTTTTCAAACAAAATAAAAATAAATGAGAAGAGTGATATGGGTTTGTACTTCATTTCTTAAAGATATGGCTTAACAGAAAATAGATCCTCATATCTCCTGCCTTCAATCTATTGTGATATATTAGTTGGTTGAAATATAAGGAGGGGGTGCCTGGGTGGCTCAGTTGGTTAAGTGACTGCCTTCGGCTCAGGTCATGATCCCGGAGTCCCGGGATCAAGTCCCACATCGAGCTCCCTGCTGGGTGGGGAATCTGCTTCTCCCTCTGACCCTCTTCTCTCTAGTGCTCTCTCTATCTCATTCTCTCTCTCAAATAAATAAATAAAATCTTTAAAAAAAAAGAAAAAAGAAATATAAGGAGGGAATCCAGCATCACAGAGATATGTAGTTGGGAAAAAGAGGACATTTGAGTAGTCTTTTCGGATAGTTGTGAACATTCTTTGCTACTACACAAAAACATAGTAAATGGTAGTTTTTTTGAAGATTAGTTGTGTTGGCCAATCTGAAACTATATGAACAAAATTTTCATAGTTTGTTACATTAAAATATATTTAAATGTCTATATATATAATTTAAAATATATTTAAAATGATCTTTTTGAACTTTGAGTGGGTTATTTACCTAAGCATTATTTTGAAATACTATGCAATGGAAATTTGGAAAATACTGCTTCACTGAGTTACATAGATCTTCCACATATTACATATTTCATGATATAATATCAAAAACTCTTCTTTTAAAAAGTCACAAGCAATCTCATAAAAAGTCTGTAAGTACTGGCTGCCAGGCAAATGGTGGTGGACGCAAGTTTTCTAAGGTCTAAATTTCACTTGAAAGCTCAAAGTTTATCATTGACAACAGCTGCTGCCATTTTTAAAGCAACAGATTTATTTTGTTCGTTTTCCAAAAAAAAAACAAAAACAAAAACAAAAAACAAAATGTTGGCCAAATAGAAAACATTGTTCATTAATCATTCATTCTTTCAAGTCAAAATGGTATTTCATGGAAAAACAACAAAACAAAAAAGTTCATCCAAGAACACAGATCATCAAGCAAATATTTTTACTCTAAACAATCATATTTTTAGTACAATATCCCACAGAATATTAAATATAGGTGTACACAGGTTATGATAAATAAAAGGAGTAATTTTACTGCTTCATAAAATACACTTTATTTTTAAGTAAAATTTTTGAAGTAATTTTAAGTAAATTTTTTTTCATTGTGAATATGTGGCCTTATAGAATACAATGACTGCTAGGATATTCTAGTGTCCCCAACTTGATTTGTCCCATGGCACCAGCAGTTTAACCCACCATTGTTTGTGTCCATCAAGGCAAATGTCAACAAAGTAAAAAGGGCAAATCACATCTCATCATTATTTTGAAAACATTCTTTGTCTATTACTCTAGAACAATGTTTCTTTAAAGATAGTGTGATGAAACACCTGGACCAGACTCCCCATTTTGCATTAAAAGATTTCTTAGGCTCCATGCTCTACTTACATAATCAGAAGCTCTGAAATTGCTAAAAATTCATATTCCTCCAGAATTCATATTCCTCTTGTAGTTCCTAAAAGAGTGAAGGTTATACAAAAATTGCAAAGTCAAAGTTTACCACTCAGCCTTCTTTCTGCTTTACCTCTTTTGTTTTTTCTTATCCACCTCTAGGATGGATCTTAATGTGGTATCGTAAGTCTGCCTTTGGCATTTGAATTACTAATACGTTTAATCTATTCAATAAATTCCTTACTGGATGTGCTTGTAATTAGTGTTTTATGCTTATATCTCTGGCCGGCTTGTAGGAAGATGTTCTTTATTCTAGGGTCCTGCTATTTTGGAACTCAGTGAGGAGTGTCATGAAGTAGGAAACAAGAGAGCAGGGAAGGTAGGAGCTTTTATTCAAAACGTCTCCTTCTTCATCCCAGTATCCCTAGACATTAGACTTTAAGCTGAAGGATAGCTGGATTGAAGTGTTCAGATATCTTTTCACTGCTCAGGAAACTAAGTGCAGTTCTTGGTGCTGAGCATGTCCTGTTGTGTCAGACATCATCCTGACAAGGTTGTTGTTTGCTTGCCTGCTTGCTTTCTTCCTCTCTCTCCATCCCCCTCTCTCCCTCTCTCCCTACATCCCTTCAAAGTTTCATTTTCTCAAGTTCTGCATGCCAGATTATAGCCAATCTATATGCAAGTTTTCTCCTAAAAGGTTTCTGGGTACCATACAACAAGGGATATCTCTACGCACTATTCAGTTGTCCCTAAATATTCTGTAATAATTTAGGCTATTTCTACCTAGAAGATCCCAAAGTGATTAATTTTCTGATCTACTGAAATCTAATCTCACCAGACTTTCCATCTTTGACATCCTTGATTAATGTCTGAAAGAGGACTCACTTTATGCCTCTAACCTTGAGTATCTCCATATTGTCTTTACTACACACACACACACACACACAAAAACCTACCAGTTAACACTTCCATTGTCTTTTATACACAGAGATCCTCCCTTCAGTGAGGCCATTTTGCAACTCCTTTTGCATTATGCTCTCTGCCACCACCACACCAGCCCATGGTTAAGCAAACTCCTATATCCTCAACTTCTGTACTAACCAGAATTTCCACTTCTTACTTAATGCTTACGTTTCCATTCTTCTTTCACTGTTTCATGGCCTCTTCTTAACCTTCTCAAGTCAGACTCATTTACACTCAGGATTTCAAAAATAGCCCATGTGCTCATGCTAAGTCCAAACACTGCTCTTGATTTCTAGGACCATATACCCAACCACAATATCCAATACTCAGATAATCATTACCTTCAAACAATTGTTGTACCTTACTATGATTAGACTGGGTTAGATGCCATTTATTCATTCATTTGTCCATCCAGCAAGGAGATATTAAGCTATCTCTTCTGCTAAAAGATAAGGAAATAAGACCCCTTGCACTCATAGGTTTACTGTAGGGTCGGGAATGATTTCTATGTAAAGAAGTAATTGCAATATAGTGTTAGAGACCCCATGAAAGATGGGTATAGAGATAACTGTAAGTTCATGAAAAGTAGAACATTTGGTTATACTTGGACAGGTCACAAAAGTTTATGGAGAAGAATGGATCTTGAGTTGTATCCTAAAAGATTAACAGGTAGTAGCCAGATGGATGGAGAGGGGGAAATGTGGAATCATATTTGTCATATCATGCCATTGCCATGTCATGAATATGATTTTATCCTTGTACTTAAGGATACAACTTATTAAGTTGTGTTTGTTCACTTACACTTCTCTCCTTGTAACAGAAACTGAACTTTTATTTTTTAATCCCCAGGTGTGGCATAAAACGTGACACATATTAGGCGTCCAGTAAATGTTTGTAATAAACTAGTGACTTCTGGTAGTCTCTGCAAGTCTTTAATAGAAGAGCTGGCACCAGAACCTAAGCCTCATTACCTCAGTTGGTTTAAAAAAAATTATATTGTACTTTGTACATATACTAGGATAGTGATAAAAAATGTATGATGTAAATGTTAACTGTTTTCCTATTTGGCTTTTAAATGGAGGTTTACAAACATCCACTAGTAGATGAGTGCCAAAGATTTTACATTTGTGAATTTTAATATATTCTTTGTTATACCTTAGAATTAATTATTTATGCAATTGTTGAGCCATGAGAAAGATGGAAGTTACACTCCAAAAGAGAATTTTTATCATTGACTGGAGACCCTTACCCCTTAACAAAAATCTCTAATGTAAAGCATTACATTACATGTAATATTTTCCTATCACATTTTTAGATGCATTTATAAACATTTAGAAATATAATGCTCTTCAGCTTTTTGAATCAGTTTCTTTGTTCCATGCCTGCTTTCATAAATAGTTTTCATTTATTTTCTGTCATGTACCTTTGGCTTGTGGTGATATTTATAATGAGTCAATCAGCAAAGGTGACTGACTGAATTGATTTATGCCAGATGGACCTATCCCCTTCACATATAAATGGCATGAACTCTATAAACCTAAGTTCTAAAGGTGTTACCCAGCTTTAATGAAAGCAGGGACATTCACCCAAGAGGAGTGAACAATGACTTTCCCCTCTGTTCCTTTATCCGTAAAGAGCAAGAAGAGTTCAAATATGTAGCTGACACAACTTTCCATTTTTTCCTGGTTGCCACCTGTTTTATATGGCTTACATATTTTAAACTTTTGAATTTATAAATATTTCTCAGAATTATTAATATCCAAAGACCCTCAGGCATTAATTAGTCAATAGACATGAATAATATGACTAACAGTTATTGCATAACTGCTTTATACCACATATTGAGGTAAGTAATTTGCAATATCATTTATTCTTCACAAGAACCTTATATAGTAAGTACTAACATGGCCAATATCATTTAGCATTTGAAGAAACAAAAGCATTAGGGAAGTCAAGTAAGGTAAGGACTGGAGCAAGGGTTTAAAACTTTACAGTCTAATTCTGAGCCCAAGCTTTAAGCACTATACTACATGATACTCTTCAGACCTTTTTATCTACTACAGTCAGGACACTCTACAGATTTATAAGAATCTTATATTCTAAACTGCAGTCAGGACACTCTACAGATTTATAAGAATTTTATATTCTAAACCGAATAAAGTAAACTATAATTTAATACGAACCTATTTAAGAGAAAAAAGTATATATATTTAAAAGTTCAAATAATCACCAGAATAAAAAAAAAAAGTGGCCATTAGTGGCAGAAAAGGAATTAGAAAAATCCTAAAATAATCTAGGCAAGAGATGAAAAAGTTCCATGACAGTGAAATGATACGGAAGCTGGTTGGAAATATGAATCTCCTGAAGAGAATCATTCTTATAACAAATAAGTATGACTTGTTATGTTTAATTTTGTTTTCTAAGAAATGTTAATAACTGGAAATAATTAAAGTGTTGTTTAATCATGGCTGTCAGCTTTAAGAATCTGTTCATTGTAGCCATGTCTCATAAATCCATTGAGAGAGAAAAGAGAGACCAGTCTGACTCGTGGAATCTTAGGGAATATTATTGGCAGCACGTTGCAAAGTATCCACGTTCAGAAAAATATTATATATGAGTTCTGCTATTTATTACAGTAATTTTGACTTCCAAAACTACTCATTACTATCTTGCTATAACAACTCATTAGCCCTAATATTTCATAGTTACTGAAATTTAAAATGTATATATATTCAAAAGGGGAAACTTCTGATGTTTGTCTTTTGGTGATTATGAGTAATTTTCTAGTACTTCTTAATGAAGCACACTCTAAAATAGCACTTAAAATGCCTTGAATTGTTGTTCCACTTTTAAAAGCTTCTGAAGGTTAGTTAGGGTATTTTAAGGCCATATATGTTTTCCCTAGTTTTAGCATATACAATAAAAAGAACAATTATGAATTTTTAGCCTTTTTCCTATTATAGAGGTTTTAACAAATGATAATATAGAATATGAACATGTTTTCAGACCAGGGCTGCAACATACAGTGATAACGCTTATGCAGTTTATAACTCTATAAGATGCCACTCACAGCATCATCCATGTGACAGCCCCACTCTAGATGGAATATTAGAAATAAAGTGCCAGTTAGGAAATTCAGACTTAGAGAACAGAAGAAAAAAATGACACATTTAACATGTTTTTCACACATCAGACTAAAAGTTTAATTCTTTTGGAATCTGGGGGTTTATATAATGAAACTTGGTCTCCTTAATATTCATTTAGATTTTGTCAGACTGAGTACCTATTCAAGGACAGAGACCCATGTGAGCCTTTAATTCTCAAGATCTGCAAGATATCTACATAGATAACCTAGGAGAGGGAGGAAATGATAAGGATTTTACATCCCAGAAGAGTAGTAGATACGTAAGAATGTGTTTTATTCCTATACTTTGAGCAGTAGGTAATAGTTCCCTTTTATTTTTTGTGCCCTCAATATAGCTGTAATGGGTTGTGAAAGTGTTTTTATATTTGATTAGGAAAATATTAGAGACTGTAAGAGTCTTTCCATTTAAATTCCACTAGAGTTGCTAGTGAAAAATAAAAAAAACAACAGTCATTGTAAAAAGCTACCTTCAATTATTTGAAAATATCTAGAGCTATATTCAACATTTACAAAATGCTTTAGTAATCAAGCAAGTCACATATCTCAGAGCTCAAGAGGGATATAAACTGCAAATAGTACTTACTTCATATTAATTTTGACCAGAATAAGTTATTCTAATGGCTAGTTAAGTAAAACCAAATAATTACATCTGAACTTGCATCTATCAACCATTCGTTTATGTCTTTTATACTAATGTCTATTTAATGCTTTGTTGTCTATTGTTACCATTTTACTTGAGAACATAAGCTCAGTATGAAAAGACCATTTTAGACTAATATAAAAGTGTTTTAATAATGTGGATAATGGGGTTTATTATTTTTATTTGAATAAATATAATTTTGAGGTGATAAGTAAAATACCTTCATTCTAGGAAAAAGTGGTACATAGTTAATTATCTTAACATTAGATATTTTTCTTATTTCTAATATGTCCTATCATTAAAAAACAAAAATTCTCAGCACAGAGAATTTAAAATTAAGGCAAGTCTGGTTTTGAAAAATATTTATGTCAAAAAACTTTCTTTCTTAGACATATTTACTGTATATCTCTTCTAGTTTCAGTGTGCTAGGTATATTCACTGGGGGTTCTACATAGGGAAGAGAGAGAAGGTATGAAGAAAGACAAATGTGGTCTCATTTGACAACTTTAAATAATACATGTCAAAATAATGTGTTCAAGCCTACGCTTCTCCCCCTAAAGTAAATGTGCCATGCTGGAAATGTTATCATGTTAGATTTTGCTTATAACTGATGTACCTACAGATTTATCTTAAGGGGATACATCCTGAAAATGAGAAGTGAGCCTGAGTTTGTAAAGAGTTATTTCTACTCACTATCTTTAAAAAAAAAAAAAAAAAAAAAAAAAAACCTTACACTTAAAATGCATTCTTTTCAGAACTGGATGTTAACATAAAAATGCTGAGGGAATAGAGTATGAACCAAGACTTTGCTTAGAGTGCTTTTCTTGTTTGCTTGGCTATTTTGTTCATCTACTGTACTATTCTAGTATCCAGTGCCACCACACCTCCAATTTAGGAAAATGGTGAATCCTTTAGTGTGATGCACAATGGGGAAAATAACTGTAATTGAACTATCACTTTACAAGAGCTTCATTTAGGGGCTCCTGGGTGGCTCAGTCGTTAAGCGTCTGCCTTCAGCTCAGGTCAATCTGATCCCAGGGTCCTGGGATCCAAGCCCACATCAGGCTTTCTGCTCAGTGGGAGGCCTGCTTCTCCCTCTCGCACTCCCCCTGTGTTCCCTCTCTTGCTGTGTCTCTCTCTCTGTCAAAAAAATAAATAAAATCTTAAAAAAAAACCCACAAAAGCTTCATTTAGTCATTTATCATTCAGGAGATAGTTGTAGAGTACTTAAATGGGTCAGATACCATACAACACCCTGAAGCTACAAGTCCCTGCCCTTTAGGGGCTGACGCCTTAGCAGGGAAAGCAGGAAGCCTGTTCAATATGTTACATATTAAGTCATAAATGCTCTGATAGAGATAGTAATACAATGTGAAGAAAATCAAGAAAGGTGGCATTACATTCAAATTACAGAGTCAAGGAAGGATTTGAAGAATAGATAGAAATTTGAAGAATAGAAGCTGGATTTAAAGGATACATTGAAGTTAGTCAGATGAAGATGTTTGGAAGAGAATAAAAGGGATGGAGGATGAAGGGCCAAAGTGTTTTAGTTAGACACAATGTTGTGTGCCATCATAGGCATGGAACTTGGAACTGCAGGTCTGTATAACATGTGTAGGAACTATGAAGCTAGGGAGATAGCTGTTTTAGGCTTAGAGTTCTTGGTTGCATTTTAGAACAATTGTTCTAATTGCAGTGATGAGGATAGAGTAGGGGAAGCTTCAAGGGCAATTAGATATAAAGATCCAGTGGGACATTAAAACAGTATCGCAGATAAGGAACAGTAAGGTTCTGGGCTAAGATACTGGTTTTTATAATACTAAGGCCAAGAACTAATTTGAAAGGTAAGAATCAACAGGACTCCTCTTTCAACAGAGATTGAAGAAGGAAGAGAAAAGATGGCTAATAAAGCAAGGTCACCAAAGAAGTAGGAGGGCAGGGACTCCAAATAAAAACTAGGGATTAGCAAATTGGAGGAGGGCTTCTTTTCTTAATTAGTTGATACTTAAAGCCGGTGAAATGATTTTATATGGAGTAAATCCTAAGAAGTGGAGTAGAAAAGTGAAGGAAATTTCATTAATAGCTTTCATTTTCTTAGTTAAGTAGAAGGCAAAGCTAATCCACTGCAGTCAAAGAGGGGATGGGAAAGGGTGTCAAAGGTTATTGGTAATTGTTTAGAATGACTGATGAAAGTAGTGGGTGAAGGAAATAATTAGGGATTTCTGAATACCTTTGAGGTCTCACCACTAAAGGAAATTATTTTGTATATTTTATTTTTTGTCTGCTTTTCAAAAAATGTGGTATAGTTCTGAGTAATAGCCAATCTAAATGTGACTTATTGGCATGGATTGCAGAAGGGAGGAAGAGTGGTTACTGGATTTGAAGAAGCTCGGGAATTTTAAAGGTAAAGTTTTAGATAAGTCATATGATAGACATTCACCTATAAGCTAAGGGAATCATTAACTCATAAAAGTGGGGGGGGGTTGGTATTTACAGTATGTTACAAATTATGAAAACATGAGAAAATACGTTTCTTCAAGAAATTTAAAATCTTATGAGGATGCTCTATATTTACGGTATCAAAGACTTAGCATTTGAAGTTATAATAGTAATTTCTGTTATTATAGCCATATCTGAAGTACTTGGAAATTCACTTTACTTTTTAGACAGTGCTACCATTATTAGAACCACATTTCTCATATCATAATAAGTATATATGCATATATGCGTATTATATATACGAGATATATTTTGATTTGCCAAGTCATCCTGAAAGGAATATTGCTGATATTTTATATTGATATGATGGAGAATGACTTTGAGTAACTATTTCTGTGCTTGCACATACATATAGTTAAAGTTGAATATTTTACTCTCAATGTGTAAAAGGAATTACTACTAAGTAGTAAAGTGATTAGAAATGACTTGGAATAGGGACACGTGTGTGGCTAAGTCATCGAGTGTCTGCCTTCAGCTCAGGTCATGATCCCAGGGTCCTGGGATCGAGCCCTGCATGGGGCTCCCTGCTCCACCAGAAGCCTGCTTCCCCCTCTCCCACTCCCTCTGCTTGTGTTCCCTCTCTCACTATCTCTCTCCCTGTCAAATAAATAAATACAATCTTAAAAAAAATAATTTACTTGGAACAAACTTTCTTCCAGATTCTTTATTAATACTTGTTAGGAAAGAAAGAGATATATTGAAAACATAGTTATCCAGTTTTTCATAAAATGGACCAAGATCAGCTGAAACATTTCTAAACTATCATGATTAATGTCCTAAACCTGAAATAATTCAAATAAAATATTATAATGTGAGTTCATTTTCTAAGCATTCTGTGCCATTTAAGTAATACTTACTCTGCAAAAATAAAAAATTGTAGAAGAAACAGAATTTGAGTAGTAGAAGTGTCTTTATGTCAGGATTTTACCTTGAAGACATCATCATAGAATATGAAGTTCTAAAAGAAATCTTTTACCTCAGAAATAAAGGGCCTTTAACCACAATCCCAAAAAATGGTTAGAGGAAATTCTTTCAGGCAATACCTGAAATACATCCTCCAATCTGAACAAATCCTGGCCACCTCTTCCTCACTCTCAAAAGGGTCAAATACAAAAGAAACATAGTATAACAAATGAAAGCACTGGAAGACAAAATGTTCTTTTTTTAGATGATGGAATTCTCTGGAAAATGAATCACATACATAGCTAATCCTGTGACTGGCATGTGGCAACAACTCAAGCATGTGTTGCATGAATGAATGAGTGAATAAAAGGAACACAAAAATGGCTTTCCTTTAGTATTAGACAAACTCGGCTGACTAAAAAGTTCTGCACCAGTGAAACTTAAACCAGCAATACTCTTATTTGTAAAATGGGAATAGTAAAACCTCTTGCAAGTTTGACAAAAAGTTCAAGTGAGACTTTTATGCATATCACAGAATAGGTTTTGGTGTTTGTTTTTGTTTCTTGTATAATAGAAACATTGATCACTGAATGTAAATCCCTTCACTCTTCCTTCTTCAACATATTTCTGGTAACTTGATCTATTAATTTCATAAGGATAAGTTTCATTAACTATGGAAACAAGATTTAGTTTTTTTCTATATATAAATTATGTTGCATTAAAACATTTAAAATTTTCTGGTAGAAGATAGAAACTTGAAAAATTTAATAGGGAATTAGAGCATGTCACTGAAACAGTACAGAAATTGACATTCTCAGAGGGAGAGAAATGCTGGCTTATAATAGTCAAACTGTAGGGAGCATTGGAACTTCAAACAACACAAAAGTTCCATTTGTGAATTGAACCACCATACTGCCCCTGAAAGAGCTTACAGCAAAGTGGATTTACACTGTTATTTGTATGCTAGGAATTCATAACCTCACCTCAATGTGAAGGTAAAAAGTGTCTTACATATATTTTCATAGTGGAAGAAGTACCCCCGAAGTCCATCCCCAGATAAAGTAAGGCTTAGAATGTTAGGAAGAGCTAGAATCAAGTTCATGGGGGACCAATTTACAAACCTGATGGCTCAAACATCTATAAATATCACCACTGGATTCTCTCTCTTGGTAAAACCGATCAGGCATGAAAATGAACAAGTGGAAGCTGTGAATGACTCCCTCTGTGAATAAAAATATATGGTCCAGATCCTAAATAAAATTGTAAACTTGGGGAGCCAGAAATGATGCAATTGTGCTGTTAAGTGGACTCGACAATGAACTCCTGGTGAGTTCAAATAATTAATTTCCCCAACCACAATTGAGATGGTCTCTAGAGTAGTGCCTCTCAAGATTGAATGTACATGTGAATCACTTTGGGATCTTGTTAAAAATGAAGATTTTGATTGAGTACGTCCAAAGTTGGGCCTAAGCTTCCACATTTCTTACAAATTCCTAGGTCATGTTAATCTTGCTGGTGTACAGAGAAAATCAAATAACAAGGATGTGGCCAAAGCCAGCCTTGGCATCAAATTGGTATCTGCAACATGTAATTGGTTTCCAGGGAAGCAGAGTATGTCAACAGTTAGGCTGCTGTGATTGCTAAATCTCACATTCTCTGGTATTTTAAAGATTGCAACAAAATGGAATAATATGATACTCACCCTAGATTGCTGAGAAATATCTTGGTTCAAAATAAAACCATGTTCTATTTAGTTCAACAATGGCAGCCTTTGATGCAGTTGTTCTAGGGAGCCTTGAAAACTAATGACATGTGGACCTCATCCCAGGTTAGTTAAATCAGAAATTCTACAGTGGATTTCAATGTGAAGTCAACCTGGGTTAATCTAGTAGTTCTTATTCACCCTACTAGAACCAAAAGCTTAGAGGAGAAAAGAATTAAGACCTAAGACCTCATGTCTCCTCAGCAATCCTCTTTTCTCAAGTTTGGACATTGGTGGGCACAGAGAGACAGACTAACCAGGAAACAGCATGAAGAATGTCAAACAGTATGATCATTTAAGCATAAGAATGAAGACATCTCAAGGGCAAAATTAAAAAAAAAAAAATCAGGTTCTACTGCTCCTTTCCTTACACCACCCCCTCCCCAGCAAATTGATAGACATTTAGTTAAAGCAAACTGCAACGAAGATAAAAGAAAACCTATTAAATTATAAACTTTTATTATCTGTCTCTACCAACTAAAGAAAATTATTTCTTTGACAGCTCTGGCTTTCTTTGGAACCCCTCACCTACAAAGAGAGGTATTAAGACAGCTAGCCAGAAGGGGTGCCCGGGTGGCTCAGTGGGTTAAGCATCTGCCTTCAGCTGGAGTCACGATCCCAGGGTCCTGGGATGGAGCCCTGCATCGGGCTCCCTGCTCAGGGTGGGGGGAGTCTGCTTCCTCCTTGCCCCATCCCCCCAGCTCCTGTTCTCTCTCTCACTCTGCTCTCTCTCTCTCAAATAAATAAAATCTTAAAAAAAAAAAAAGACAGCTAGCTGAAAGAGGTGTTTGCTTACATAACAAAAAATAAGGAAAGTGAACAAATAGAACTGGAGGAGAAAGGCCAGGGGAATATAACCACACAGGAAGGACTCATGGCATTGTTAACTCTCTCTGCAAACTCTAACTGGCATTCCATGCAAACAAAGCCTTACAGAATTTTTATTTGATGAGGAAAACTTAGATTTGCTGTACTAACTCATACTTGCTTTCATAAATAAGACATAATTCTTTCTTAAATTAACAAATGATTCTTCTTCAAATCAAAAATGATAACAGGATTCTACTCTGTGATTTATTCAATTATTTTTTAATGTTATGATTATTAAATGAAATGGTATATTTTCTATGATGCAAATTTGTTAAAGCCTGTCAAAATTCATAATATTATGTATAACCCACTAAATTCTAGTCATTGTATTCAAATATTTGCTGTTTCCCATTTATATAATGTTATTAAAAATTAAATACATATGGAAGTTTCAAATTGGGCTTTCCTGGTTTAATTAGTGATCAATCAGGTAAATGCTTGATATTTATGTTTTATAGACATTCTGAGAGTCAAAAATGCACGTTTAATAAAACATTCTTTTGATTCAGATACATATATTATTAGGTTATGGAATATATTTTCTTAAATTAAATCTCTTGTTTTTATTAATTCATTTGTTAAATTAAAAAAATCTTTAGTATGTGACTATATCTTTGTGTGAGTTTTGTGCACACACATATACACAGAAGAAAACTGGCTTATTACACAAAGAATGCTTTACAAATCTACATATAAAATGTACTACTAATTTCTAGTTGCAAATATGTTTATTTTCTATTGTTACTTTATGTTCTAGACACCTGCTTTCTCCCTATTATTATAAAGAGCGAATTTTAATAACTATTGCTTTTTACATGTCTATTGTACTGCATGCTCTGTTACTAGAAACTATCATTTGGCTTTTGCAAGTAAAGAGCAATTAAAAAACTTTGGCAATTTTCTTTAAAATACCATGTAATAAGCTACTTTTTTATTGTGCTAATAAAACATCTAAAGATATTTTTAAACACTACAATAGTTTTTTTTGGAATCTGCTTAGTCGCTGCATCATATACTGCTATCTTACTTATCACAATGTTGGAAATTGCATGGGCAGCAGGAATTGGAGACCAAAAAAGTCAGGTTTGCCTTTAATAACTATTTTGTAAAGTATTTATAAGGAGAAGTGATTAATATTAGGTCTTCAAGACATTGTTGAAACCAAATGGCTGTATCATGAATCCAGGTAGTCATACAGAAGAAGAAATAGTTCTTCCATGGGAAAAATTTTGACAAATGACCATACCTATTTATATCTTGTCTGACAGTTATTGTGGTCAGAAAAGAATATAAATTTAGATACTGTTTTAAAAATAAAGATAATCGATTTATAGTCTAAAGATGCTGTATGGAAGTGTTGAATCACTATATTGTACACCTGAAACCAGCATAACACTGACTGTTAGCTGGAATTTAAATTAAAACTTAAAAAATATATAGTTAATCTAGAATACCTTGAGTTCAAATCTCTAGATAGCATTTAGTTTAATATTTTCCACTTTGAGAATGAATTTTTTTTAAGATTTTATTTAATTATTTGAGAGAGAGACAGACAGAGATAGCGAGAAGAGAGCATGAGCAGGGAGGATAGAGAGAAGGAGGCTCCCGCTGAGCAGGGAGCCCGACATGAGACTCGATCCCAGGACCTTGGGATCATGACCTGAGCTGAAGGCAGACGCTTAACTGACTGAGCCACCCAGGCACCCCCACTTTGAGAATGAATTTAAATCTTCCCATAATATTACTAGGATATGTGTTTTATATATATTTATCTCTAAAACTTCTATTTTCATATTTATGTTTAGTTTTTAAAGCTGGGGGAGCTTAGAATCATGTAATCACACTGTATGATTTTGTAAATAATAAACCTGAGACCTAAAGAACTGAAGTGACCTTCTCAAGATCAGACAGAGGCAAGAAGAAAACTATGAATTCACCCTGGATCTACTGACTACAGTTATATTTTTGCAGCATTGGAGAACTTTCATAAATAGATGTATACGGTTGACTCTTGTATTTGATCATTCCATGACTGTGTTACCAAAAGTTTCCTTTAGGGGATTGAATTAACAATAGCATATTTGCTTTCTAAAACAAAGCACATACATCCTGGCCCTACGTAAGGTGATGTAAATACAATTTTATACAAAATTTATTTTGAGAATCTTCAATATTCATTTATATTATGGAAGTATACTAAAGCATCCCTAAAACCAAATTGTGTATTACTGAATTATAATAATTTCCAAAGATTTTAAGTAGTTTAACAGTCTTTTACTTGTCATTATTCTTTTGTTGCTATTGTTAATTTTTTCTTTGAAGCATAAGCATATGCTTTTGGAATCTACAGTGAATTAGCTAACAACTATACTGATATATAAATATGGAGAAACAAAAAAAAAATAAATCTCTCTCTCTCTCTCTCTCACACACACACACACACACACATACCCCTCAAATGATCATTTTAAACCATGTGTTGAAACATAACCAATATATTCTGAGTGTCAAGTTTAAGAGGTTAAATAAAATTTCAAATACTATTTCAGTCAGATTGCACTGAGTAACTACAATGTTCATTTATATCAGTGATTCATAAGCAGTACTTTTAGCTTCAGAACTCTGTCACCATGTTAATACAATTATGCTATTATTGCTGTCAATAAAAGCTAATCATTGAAAACAATCTTGTTCAAAAAATATCCAGGCATCATTTGTATTAAAATAAGCTCCTCCTAAGGGAACACAATAACAGGACGTTTCAACTATACGGAAATCAGCCAGAAGAGACTGAAATTCAAAAGGTTATCTTTGAAAGGCATATGGGTAAATTAAAAAGATACTCATTCTGAGTAAAATTTTAAAAACTAGTAAAAAACTACGATTATAACTGGTACTTTTCTCATTCATCCTATCAAAGGAAAAATTTCAAACTCTAAGTGATTTTTGTTCATTTTGTTGAAAATCACTTAGGTCTGTTTCAAGGCAACATTGTCCGTTCTGTGATCCAGAAATAAAGGTTATTCAAATACCCAAGAACTTTCCCACCAATTGCCTAAATGATTGTGAGACTACTGTCACTTTCTGAGCTGTGGAGGAACTATTATGATATTGTCCAAGGTCAAATGCCTGCAGTGCTTTATCTATGTGTAATGCCCATGATGTAAATTTTAAGTGCAGGCAATGAAACAGACTTGGTGTTTTTGCCTGTTTGTTTGTATAATTTTTCTTTGTCTTAATGTCAGCTAAGTTTATCATTCTATCAAAACCTGATCCAGAATGCAAGGTAGATCCATTTTATGTGGTATGTTGGAATACCACTTGTGAATTTTTTATTAGACCAATTTGTTGCAAATAGGTAGGACATTCTTCCAAAAGAAGATGCTTCCATGCTCATGGATTGGAAGAATTAATATTGTTAAGATGTCCATACTATACAAACTCTACCAAAATTCCTAAGGTATTTTTCACAAAAACAGAAAAAACAATCCTAAAATTTGTGTGAAATCACAAAAGACCTCAAAGAGCCATAGCAATTTTGGAAAAAAAGAAAAAAAGAAAAATGAAGCTGGAGACACCACACTTCTTGATTTCAAACTATTACAAAATTATAGTAATCAACAGTCTAACACTGGCATAAAAACAAGAGACATAAATCAATGAAACAAAAAGAAACCCCAGGAATAAACCCATGCATATATGGTTGATTAATTTATGACAAAGAAGCCAAGAATATACAATGGGTAAAGAATAGTCTTTTCAGTAAATGGACTTAAGAAAACTGGACAGCCATATGCCAAAGAATAAAATTGGGCCACTGTATTATGCTACACAAAAAACTCAATTCAAAATGGATTAAAGACATGAATATAAGACCTGAAACAATACAACTCCTAAAAGAAAACATAGGAGATAAGCTCTTTGACATCAGTTTTTGCCATGATTTTTCAGATTTGATACCAAATACAAAGCCAACAAAAGTGAAAATAAAAAAGTGGTATTACATCAAACTAAAAAGCTCCTGCACAGCAAAGGAAACTATCAACAAAATGAAAGGCAACCTACAGAAAGGGAACGATCTTTGCAAATCACATATGTGATAAGGGGTTAATATCCAAAATATATGCAGAACTCATACAACCCAATAGCAAACAAAACAAAACAAAACAAACCCCCACAAATAATCCAAATAAAAAATGGGCAGAAGAACTGAATACACATTTTTCCAAAGAAGAACAAGAAATGGCCAGCAGGTACACGAAAAGGTGTTCAACAAAACTAATCATTGGGGAAATGCAAATCAAAACCACAATGAGATGTAACATCTCACATCTGTTTAGAATGGCTATTATCAAAAAGACAAGCAGTAACAAGTATTGGCAAGGATAAGGAGAAAAGAGAACCCTTGTGCACTGTTGGTGGGAATGTAAATCGGTACAGCAGCTACTGAAAAGAGTGTGGTATTTCCTCAAAAAATTAAAAATAGAACTAACTACTATCTGTTCCAGCAATTCCACTTCTGGGTATATACCTAAAGGAAATGAAATCACTATCTTGAAAAAATATCTGCAACCCCATGTTCACTGAAGCATTATTTACAATAGCTAAGACCTAGAAACAACCTAAGTTTACACTGACAGATGAATGGAGAAGATATGGTATATACATACAATGGAATATTGTTAGCCATAAAAAGGAAGGGAATTCTGCTATTTGCAACAATGTGGACAGACTTTGAGGGCATTATACTAAGTGAAATAAGTCAGACAGAGAAAATACTGCATCTTTTCACTTATGTGTAGAATCTAAACAAAACCAAACTCATAGATACAGAGAACCTGTTGGTGGTAAACCGGAGATGAGACTAGACGTGGGGAGGGGGGCAGGTGAAATGTGTCAAAGTGGTCAAAAGGCACAGACTTCCAGTTATAGGATAAATAATTTCTGGGGAGGTGCTATACAACATGGTAACTAAAGTGAACAACACTGTATCATATCTTTGAAAGATGCTAAAAGTGTAGGTCTTAAAAGTTCTCATCACAAGAAAAAATTGTCACTATGTGAGGAGATGAATGTTAGCTTACTATGGGAATTAAAAAAAGAAAAAAGATGCTATGATTGATTACTATTTTTTTTAATTTATTTACTTATTTTAGAGAAAGAAAGCGAGAGAGCGCGAGTGGGAGGGGCAGAGGGAGAGGGAGAGTGAAACCCAGGTAGATTCTGCGCCCAGTGCTGGTGATTGAGCAGTGTGAGGCTCAGTCTCACCACCCGGAAGTCATAACCTGAGCTGACACCAAGAGTTGGATGCTTAATGGACTACACCACCCAGGCGCCCTTGATTGCTATTTTGTAACAAATGATATTTGAACTAACTAAATAAATGAACTAAAGAAGAGCAAGAACATTCTTAAAAATTTTGTATATTTGTAGGATTTTTTCTGCTTAATTGAAGGAGCTATGAAAATCCAGCAATTCTTGATGTTTTAAATACTACTGTGGATGTATCTGATCTTTCATAAGTAAATAATAGCTTCTGGTCTCTTTTTGTAATTTTCTAATTGTTTAATTGTGAAATTTTTACCTATATAAGTGTCAAACTAGGTACAAAATCAAAATAATATTTTGAAATAGATGAAATTTTCTATGACTTTTTCAATGCTGGTACGGAGAATTGGAAAGAAGTACGTAGAATTAAAACATTTAGTTATTTTTGAAATAGGTATATCTAGTTATTTTAAAATTTGCCATTTGTCTATACTAAATGGTATAAATATTTTCTATGCTTTCATTTGTCTTTAATTTCTTCTTATCATAATCTTTTCTATCCAGACCATACTACCCTAGTATATGGTATGATGTGAACAAAAATTTTTTTACATGGATTTATTTATATACTTTTTTTACAAGAACTACTAAAATGCAATTCAAGAAGGCAGTAGGACAAAAATTAATATATAAGTAACATTCATTCATGGAAACAGCATTCAGTTAGAATTTATAATGGAAGAAAGAATCCCAAAGTTGATATTATCCGGAAAAATAATAATGTAATTTTTCCAACATTAAGATAGCATTATTTAAACCACAGCAATACAGCCACCAAAATAACTGAAAAACCGGCTAACAGAAGCCTATAATAATGGTTTTATTTTTCTAATATGGTAAACATGCAACATATGAGCTTTCTAGGACTGGTGAAGTGGCTCAACTATGCCAGCAGTGTCTCAAGCTCTTTTAGACTTTCTGTTTCATTATGTGTAGGATGTGTCTTTATTTACATATTTAACTTGTAATCATAATCAAGCTGTTATAGATAAAGCAACAAATAAAATTGTTCAGTGCACAACACACACACATCACATTAATAAATATAGTTATTTAAGGATGAAATAAAAACAGTATTTTATTCTTCAATGTACATGTATTTTTTTTCAAAGCTACTAAATTAGACATAAACACATATATAATTATTTGGAACTAAGTACTTAATAAGCAAAATGATTTTTTTTTTCAGTATAAGCATCCTGAAAAAATTACAGAGACACTAAGGGCATTGTAAACTAAGAGAATTTGGAGACATTTTCTATAAGGTCAACTTCTTTTGGAAAGGAGTCTGGTAAGTCAAATTTTTACTTTTTGTAAAAATGGAAGCAGGCCAAAAACAGGCAGATGGGACTTGAATATTTTCACCTGTTGGTGCTGTCAGTCAAACTTCTACGTATGCCTCAATCTTATTTTCCTATTCCCATACTTTATAAAATTGAAGTGAAGATCTGTGAGTAGATTTGTAGAGTAAGCAAGAGAGGGAATATCTTATGTAGCATGCTGGACATACCATCATTTATCAAAGAGGATATTTTGTCACTGAAAAATAAGATAGAATTTTAGCAATGGCAAAAGGATACCCTGTGTGTTTGAAGAGTTCATAGTTATAAATATTTGGCTAATGACAAACATATTTTTGTTTTACTAAAGAAAAATCTGCATCAATTGATTTTAACTAGCCTGAAAATCCATTGATTTGCATATAGAATATAACACTTGTTTGACTTTATATTGCTAAAATAAAGGAAATATGTTTTTTTAAGATTTTATTTTTAAGTAATTTCTACACCCAATGTGGGGCTTGAACTCAGAACCCCGAGATCAAGAGTCGCATGCTCTACTGACTGAGCCAGCCAAGTGCCTCAGGAAATATATTTTTTTAAAGACCTAATGGGACAATCATAGTAGCAAGTGTGAAGTACATGATGAACATTTGATGTTTCAGAGTTCTGGCAACTACACTACAGACCTATTCAGAAGACTTGGCTGCTACTCCACACCAGCCAATCTTTCCATTTACTTTCATAATAGTAAACAATGAGGCTTTTATTTTATTTTGTCTGCTGAGCTCAGAAAACATGTTTAATTTTCCAGTATTTCAGAAAGTAATAAATAAATAAAGTAAATAAATTCAAGTAATAAATTTGCTATCTTCTTTCCTAGAAATATAGTACTAAGAATTAAATAAAATAAAGCACTCTGTATCTGCTTTATATTTTATAAGATAAAAAGTCCATTGTGAAACTTCAACTTGCATATTGTTACCATAATTCACTTTTTTTTTAAAGATTTTATTTATTTGAGAGAGAGAGAATGACAGATAGAAAGCACGAGAGGGAAGAGGTTCAGAGGGAGAAGCAGACTCCCCGCTGAGCAGGAAGCCCGATGTGGGACTCGATCCCGGGACTCCAGGATCATGACCTGAGTCGAAGGCAGTCGCTTAACCAACTGAGCCACCCAGGCACCCCATAATTCACTTTTAAAGGGCTTCTGTATGCAGAAATAACTATGATAATATACCTAAAAAGTAGCAACTTTTTGTATAAAAATTAGTGTTCTTATCTATTCAAAGAATACTCTTGTCTACTCTGTAGTTGCTTTTCAAGATGGGGATAATGGTTTAATGATTCAGATAAGTTTAAGTAGCCTAAATAATGTTACCTTACTTTTACTTTAGGGTGTTTTTTTTATTTTTCAATATGTTTTCTATATCTACATTCATATTTTATCATACATAATTTTTCATTATGAGATATACTTACATACTACACATATTTAGTTAGTTGCAAGTATTTCTCATCACAACTATTCCAAAAACATATTTTGTTGATTCAAAGTGTTCATATACTTATTAGCAACTCTTCCACTCATTCACCTTTATTCAAAGTGGATTAATAGCTATCCCATCTCATGCAATGAATCTTAAGCTTTGATGGATATCAAAGTGATCCAGTAATAGTCTTTCACTTTTATTTCCCATTTGCGGTAAACATGACCCAGATCTTTGGCTGAATCCAGGAGAGAATATGTAGGCCCAGGCCTCCCCATCATTCAATGATTTGTTCTTTTTTTTCTTTTTTCCTTTTGGTGTTATTTTTTTAGCTCCCTGGTGAGCTATGATTCAAGGAGGCTGAAGAAGAACCTTGCACAGATCAAACTTACAGAAGACTCTGGTATAAAATAGAATACCGGTGAGTGTATTTATAGCAGCAAATATAACTAACAAATAGGTCAGCATTCCACCAACCTTCTTGCTGTTGACTGATCACTGCATTTTCTTCAGGTCAAAACACACACACTCAAACACTCCATATTATCATTAGATGTTTCCTTATGAACACAGAATCAAGGAAAAAAAGAGTTGATCACATGGAATCAGGTTTTCAGATATGACAGTCACCTGTTCTATCAATAGCCCTTATAGGGAAACAGGTATTTTCTCATCTGCTGAGCACTAGAAGCTCCTTGTAAGACTTCGACTTAATACTGACAAACTCTTGCTCTCATGCTCCCCTTCATGGTTTGTTTTAAGAGCCTTTTGCCAAGTCTTTTTTTTTTTTTTCAATTTTATCCTGACAAGAACACAGCGTGAAAACTACCCTCATAAGTGTGCATTAATTGTACAATATTGTACAGCAGGTCTCTAGAGAGTATTCATCTCACTTAACTGAAATTTTATACCTGTTGTTTAATAATTTCCTTTCTCCCCATTTCCAGCCTGTGGTAGCCACAGCCTCCAGTCTTTGATTTTACAAATTTGACTATTTTAGATACCTCACTTAAGTGGAATTATACAGTACTTGTCTTTATGTGTCTTGCTTCTTTACTTAGCATAATGTTCTCAAGGTTCATCCTTCCTTTTGAAGGCTGAATAGTACTTCATTGTGTGTATATGTGTGTTTGTGTGTCCGCATGTGGGTTTGTGTGTGTGTGTGTGTATTGTGTGTACCACATTTTCTTTATCCGTTATTTGTTGGTGGACATTTAGGTCATTTCTGCATCTGAGCTATTGCCAAGTCTTTTTTTAAAAAGATAACATTCAGTGGTATGTTGGAGCTGGCTGAGACAGGTTCTGGAAAGGAGATTGTTAAATGTTCAGAAATTTTGCAACCTGCTTGTTAAACCACCTTGAAATCATCCATGGTGGGAATATTTACATCACAGGAATTGGCAAATGCTGTATAGCTGGGCTTTCTCCTGCCCCCTAGGAGATCCAGTTTACCAACACCATTGATACATTACTATATCTATTGATTAGGTATAGCAATATTTTAACACAATCAATTCTCTGACTAAAACTTAGTCAAATCAATTGCATTTTGGATTTTCCTAAAATTCTGCAGGCATAGATTTATGTTACTTATGATGGTTCAAATCTGAATTTCACAGGCCTTAATTGTAATATGGCATGATCATTGATTAAAATTTAATTCTGAGACGGTAAGCTTATCTGGTTTTGAGGGTATATTGTTACCCTGCATTTACTACAAAAGTTACCAAAACAAGCTATAAAACACAAGACTTCATCTCATCTTTGTGTAAAGATTATAAATTACTTCTTGCTTCAACTTCTATTAGCCTCCCATCAGGGCTAGTAGAAGACTATATACTGCTGCTTCAAATCTCTCTTTCTGACTTTGACCTCCAGACCTTTTATTTTTATTTTATTTTAAGATTTTATTTATTTATTTGAGAGAGAGCTAAAGCAATCACAGAGTCAGAGGGAGAAGCAGACTTGCCACTGAGCAGAGAGCCTAATGCCGGGCTCAATCTCAGGACCCTGAGATCATGACCTGAGCTGAAGGCAGATGCTTCACTGACTGAGCCACCCAGGTGTCTCATAGACCTACTTTTAAAAGACTTACCTAATTAGGTTAGTCTCACCCAGGATCATCTTCCTTTTGATTTACTTAGAATCAACTGACTTGAGACCTTAGTTACATCTGCCAAACCTCTGCATATAACATAACAGAAAATCAAAGGAATGTTATCCCATCTTATTCACAAGTTCAGTCCCTACTCAAGGGGATAGGATTACACAAAGCATGCATATCAAGCGGTGGAAAACCTAAGCCATCCTAGAATCCTGCCTTTCACACAGGATTGTGTATCTTTTACAGAAGAGCAAACACAGACATTGCAATGTTAACTGAGGTCATATTGGTATTAATTTGCAGAAGCAAGAATTCAAATCTAGAATGTCTGACTCCAAATACCTTGAGTTTATTTTTTAAAGTTTTTATTTAAATTCCAGTTAATTAACATACAATGTAATATTAATTTCAGGTGTACAATTTAGTGATTCAACACTTCCAAACAACACCCAGTGCTCATCACAAGTGCCCTCCTTAATCCCCATCACCTATTTACCCATTCCCCCACCCACCTCCCTTCTGGTAACCATCAGTTCATTTTCTATAGTTAAGAATCTGCTTCTTGGTTTGTCTTTATCTTTTCCCTTTGCTCATCTGATCTGTTTCTTAAATTCCACATATGAGTGGAACCTCTTCTTTATCTATTCATTAGTCGATGGATATTTGGGCTCTTTCCATAATTTGGCTATTGTAGAAAATAGTGCTATAAACATTGGGGTGCATGTATCCCTTTGAATTAGTATTTTTTGTATTCTTTGGGTAAATACTTACTAGTGCAATTGCAGGATCATAGGGTAATTCTACTTATAACTTTTTGAGGAAACTCCATATTGTTTCCTAGAGTAGCTGCACCAGTTTGCATTCCCACCAATAGTGCATGAGGGTTCGCCTTTCTCTCCATCCTTGCCAACACCTGTGTTGTTGATTTTAGCCATTCTGACAAGTGTGTAAGGTGATATCTCACTGTAGTTTTGATTGGTATTTCCCTAATGATGAGTGATGTTGAGATTTATTTCATGTGTCTGTTGGCCATCTGTGTGTCTTCTTTGGAAAAATATTTATTCATGTCTTTTGCTCATTTTTTCATTATAGCGACCATTTTTTGGATGTTGAGTTTGATAAGTTCTTTACAGATTTTGGATACTCACCCTTTATTAGATATGACATTTGCAAATATCTTCTCCCATTTGGTAAGTTTCCTTTTAGTTTTGTTGATTGTTTCCTTTGTCATGCAGAAGATTTTTATTTAATGAAGTCCCAATAGTTCATTTTTGCTTTTGTTTTCCTTGCTTCTGGAGATGTACCTAGTAAGAAGTTTCTATGGCCGATGTCAAAGAAGTTGCTGCCTGTATTTTCCTCTAGGATTTTAATGGTTTCCTATCTCATATTTAAGTCTTTCATCTGTTTTGAATTTATTTTTGTGTATGGTGTAAGAAAGTGGTCCAGTTTCATTTTTCTGCAGGTTGCAGTTCAGTTTTCCCAACACCATTTGTTGAAGAGATTGTCTTTTTCCCATTGGATACTCTTTCCTACTTTGTTGAAGATTAATTGACCATATGGTTATGGGTTCATGTCTGGGTTTTCTATTCTGTTCTATTGACTTTTGTATCTATTTTTGTGACAGTACCATATTGTTTTGATTTAAAATGTAGTAAAAAATTTTTAAGACTATGTGACAGAGATTGTACATGGCTTGCAAAATCTTAAATATTTATTGTGTAGTCCTTTACAGAAAAAAAAAATTGCTGACTCTTGATCTAGTGTGTTGCTTCAAGATCACACTCCTTACTAAGTGCATGTCCTTAGGCAAGTTACTTAAAACTCTTCATCATCTGTAAAATGGGAGCAGTATTGATCCTACTTCACAGAGTCATTGGGAAGACATATGGATTTATATTTGTAAATGTCTTCACATGTGGAGAAAATTTACAAATGTTGGCTCTTGATAAATGTCTGGTTGCAATATAATCTATAAAATAAGGCACTTGGACTTAATGAGGGCAATAACCATCATCTGATTTTATAGAAATAGTAACTTTTAAGATATTGTTGAGAGGCTTAAATAACATATCTGGGTAAAAGTATGAATAAAATTCGTGGAAGTAAATTAAGTTAACATATGCATGTTGTGTGTGTATGTGTGTGTGTATGTGTGTGTGTGTGTGTGTGTGTGTGTGGCTTTTTCATACTAGCTACCATCTCCTTTGTGAGTCCTGTATGCTAGAAATGTGCTAATTCTGGCACATTTTGACTGGTCCTCAAAATAACTGTGACAGGAAGATTTTTATCAGATCCTAATCCCTGTAAAATAGTTTGAGATCTAGATAAACATGGAGGGAGATTGTTGCAAAACGCTTCAAGGAACAACACATATTAAAAAAAAAGTACAGAATATGCACAGCAGGATTGGGTTACAAAAGAGTTTGAACTGTGATGCATTTGCAACCAGGACTTATGGCAAGTGTCTGTAAAGCAAGAATAGCCAGCCATGCAGATAAGTTCAAAACTGCAACAATGGGGCCAGACCTTTTTATGCCCACATGAATCAGTTTTCAGATGGGGCTGACTTTGGAACAAGCAGATCTCTCTTGTGGAGAGTAATTCTTGGGAAGAAACAAAATTATAAAACTTTAGCCGGCAACACTCCTAGTAAGTGGGCTCCTCCTTCATCCTTAAAGGAGGATCATTGTGGTATACCACAGCAATTACTACAGCCAAGACTTCATGCAGAAATACTTCATTATAGCAAGCTGGCCTTGGGCACAGGTCTTTAAAATTCTCGTTTATCTCTTACCTGGGGAAATTTACATGGGGAAGAATAGTGAGACAAACTATAGCTTCAGTGTCAACAGCTGGCAGTAAAATGTAAGTGATATTTATTATTTTTCTTCTTTATTACCCATTTTGGATGTCCCTCAACATCAACTAGCACATTGACTAGTTTAGGTGGCATACGTGGGATCTGAGCCCATGGTCACTGTCCCTCTCTCAGGTTTTCGCTGGCACAGTTGTTCATTAACCATCAAAATTGATCAGTAAAATGCCAAGAGGTATTCCATGAACCACATGGGTGCCGAACATATTTTTCTCTATCCCTTTACATAACATTAACCCTACTTTATCCCGATGATCAAACACATTTACCTCTCCCAGGCTGGTTACTGCCCTCCTTGATCTGTCTCTTGCAACAAAGAGCCTGAAGAGTCAGCACAATCACAGTCAAAATGCCAGGACCGGAGGGTATTATGCTAAGTGAAATAGGTCAAGCAGAGAAAGATAATTATCATATGGTTTCACTCATATGTGGAATATAAGGAATAGTGCAGAAGACCACAGGGGAAGGGAGGGAAAACTGAATGGGACGAATTCAGAGAGGGCAACAAACCATGAGAGACTCCAGACTCAAGAAAATAAACTGAGGGTTATAGAAAGGAGGGGAGGTGGGGGGATGGGGTAACTGGGTGATGGGTATTAAGGAGGGCACGTGATGTGATGAACACTGGGTGTTATACACAACTACTGAATCATTGAACACTATATCAAAAACTAATGGGGTGCTATATGTTGGCTAATTGAACTTAATAAAAAAATGCCAGGATTTTTTTCAACAAACTACTTCTAAATTTATATGAAAAGGCAAATGGACTACACTGGACAAGCTGATGTGGAAAAAAAAAAAGAGCTAAGTTGAAGAACTCACCTTACCTAATTTTGAGACTTCGTACAAAGCTACAGTAATCAAGGAAATGTGGTTTTCACGTAAAGTTAGACAAAGAGATCAAGGGAATGGATTAGAAAGTCCAGACATAGACTTTGTCTTAGTCCACTCAGGCTGCTATAACAGGATATAATAGATCTGGTGACTTATAAACAACAGAAATCTAGTTCTCATATTTGGTGGCTGGGAAATCTAAGATCAAGGTACCAGCAGTTTCAGTGTCTAGAAACAATATACTCCTTGATGTATAGATGCACTGTGTTCTCATATGGAAAGGGGCAAGGGAGCTCTCTAGGGTCTCTTTTATAAGGGTACTAATGTGATTCATGAAGGTCTGTCCTCATTACCTATTTGCCTACCAAAGCCCCACCACCTAACACCATTACACTGGGGGTTAGATTTTTCACTTCTTTGTAATTTATTATTATTGGAATCCATCTAAATGACAAAGGCTTAGCTATTTTATAACTATTGAGAGAATTCTATGCAGCATGGAAAGATGTCTTTGAGTAAAAGTAGGTAAAAAGAACCCCAAAAACAGTATGAAAAATCTGAGGCCATTATTTTCATTAATGAAAAATATATGAAAATGCATGTTAAAAATTCTAGAATATATGGGGTGCCTAGGTGACTCAGTCATTAAGCGTCTGCCTTCGGCTCAGGTCATGATCCCGGGGTCCTGGGATCGAGCCCCACATCGGGCTCCCTGCTCAATGGAAAGCCTGCTTCTCCCTCTCCCTCTCCCCCTGCTTGTGTTCCCTCTCTCACTGTGTCTCTCTCTGTCAAATAAATAAATAAAATCTTTAAAAAAATTCTAGAATATATATATCAAAATGTTATCATTTTTTGTTACAAAATTATGAGTGATCTTTGCATTCATATTTACATTTTTCTGTATTTCTCGATTTCTTTTCAGTGGGCATTTATTACTTACAAACAAAAAAGAGGGTTTTCTTTGTAGCTATTTTTTTTAAGATTTTGTGTATTTATTTTAGAGAGAGAGCATACACGCAGGAGGGGGAGGTGCAGAGGGGGAGGAGCAGAGGGGGAGGGAGAGGGAGAGAATCCCAAACAGACTTCCCGCTGAGCATGGAGCACCACTCAGGGCTTGATCTCACCACACTGAGATCATGACCTGAGCTGAAACTAAGATGCAGACACTTAACTGACTGAGGTTAATATACACATCCTAGTGGCTATTTTTATGTTAAATGTCCTAAACATATTATCTAGATTTATACAGAACAAAATTTCTTAGATGTATATTTAAATTGCCTCACAGCAAGAAATTTTTAATCATAGAAGGGGCTATATAAAGCTCTAAGTATTTGCTGCATGCCACATATTTCAAAAATTTTTTTTGGAAGTGATGGGATTATATTTCCCCATTGAAGTTAGACAGACCTGTAGCTTGTAGCTTGCTTTAGTTAATAAAATGTAAGTACCCATGAAATGTGATTCTTCCTGGTGGAAGCCTTAGGAACCAGACATGAATCGCCATGTTTTTTTTCCTTCTCTGCAATAATCCAATTTGTGGCTATTCCCTCAGCCCAGAACATGGAGATGGGAGACCACAGATTAAACCTCTTAGCCAAACTACAAAAAATACATAAAGTGAAGAAGAAATTACCTTTAATGGTTTTATCATATCATCTTATTCCTCCCATCAAATATAGATACTCCCTAAAGAGATTTGCATATGAGAGCAATATGACATTTCTATTCAATATCTGTGACTGTCACTTTGTCACAGATTATAGAGGTTTACTATAAAAGAACTTCCATGCTACCTGATGGGGTTTTAGAATATAGGTGAGCTTCAGTGGCGTGAGGTCCAGGGCTGACGATCAAGAAAGAATTCTTAAAAAGATATCTTTGGTGCAAAATGCTAGTTTATTTATTTATTTATTTATTTTCAAAATGCTAGTTTATTCAAGCTTGGGGACAGGACCTGTGGGCTGAAAGAGCTGATGCCCCAGGGTTGTGAAGGGTGGCTGATTATATACTTGGGAGTTGGGGGGAGGTGAGGAAAAGGGAGGTTTTCAAAAGAATAAAGAGGACCTACAACCCACAATATACCAGAGGCCTTGCCATTGTCAAGTTAAGGTTGTTTTTCCTTCTAGCAAGGCATTAACAGTAAGATAGTTGGGAGCTCCTGGAAGAACATTACACTTTGCTTGCTTCAAGTATCTGTTAATGGGCTGCAGATTATAAGGACATTTAATTGTATCTACTTTCCCTTCTGGAAGCTAGGACATTGATAGAAATGCTTTGTTCTTGTAAATTGCTAAAATATTTGTAAACTGAGGGAGACTAGACTTGGAAGATTGTGATCTCTATAAATTGACTGTTTTTCCTTTAGGGCAGCCAGGAGTGCCTGAGGAATGTCACATAGATCCCACTGGGCGGGGTGGGGGGGGTATTGTGAGGTGTCAGCTTTTGTCTGTCCTCAGCTAGCTTTCTGCTCCCTCATCACTATCCTTCAAACAACTCTGCAAGGGTTAATTTGAAACGGGATAGATTTGAAGAGTGTTTGTTTGAGAGTGAACAGTACTAAATACAGTGTTTCTTCTGCCTTCATGGTTTAGTTAACAGCTAACTGCTCTGTCATTATGTTATTTTTATATGAAGTAAAGAAGAATCAGGGAAATAGATTTTCAGAACAGATGAAACAGAAAAGAGTTTTGTAGCAATAACTGGCATTATGAAACAAGTAACAAAAGAAAGGAAATGACTTTAAATTGGAAAGACACAAAAAAGTAGATGTGAAAATGTATGAAAAGAAGGTGTTGTGCCAATGTATTTGAAGCAAAGATTCTTCCTGAAAAGTAGCCAAAGAAAAAATTACATATTTAGAAAGAGTAGTTTGAGAAGATGTTTTATATAAAAGAAGTCAAAAACAAATAAACAAATAATTCTTGATTTAAGCAAAGGAAAATGACAAAGAAAGAATCAGGAGGGGTAGTCAAATTATAAGTGACCATGTAACTTTCTTTTGTTCTTCATTTTTGTGTTGCTCTGATTGTCATCTCCAACTTCTCCTCTTCCATTTTTGTTTACCATTATAACCAGATATATTGTATTTTTGGTGTTTCTCACCATGCAAAACCTTGGAATGATAATGATAAATTTGTTGTTTCTTTTGGTGTTTTGAATTTTTTTAATAGCAAATATTTTTTATTGTAAATCAAATTAAAGATTGTGTTTTGTTTCTTGGGCTCCTGGGTGGCTCAGATGGTTAAGCATCTGCCTGCGGCTCAGGTCATGATCCCAGGGTCCTGGAATCGAGTCCCGCATCGGGCTCCCTGCTCAGAAGGGGGCCTGCTTCTTCCTCTCCCTCTGCTGCTCCCCCTGCTTGTGCTCTTTCACTCTCTCTGTCAAATAAATAAATAAATAAAATCTTTTTAAAAAAAGATTGTATTTTGTTTCTTTTGTTGATGGTAGCTTTCCATATCTGAGAAAGATATACAGTGCATAATTTTATTTTTCTATATAAGTCTTACAACTTAGTTTATTTTTAAATTTTTGTAAAGGAAATTACTTCATTATTCTTAAGGTTCCTTATTAGTCTTCTTTTATTTTTCTTTCTTTTCCTCATTTTCTTTGTCCTCTTTTTTTTAGAAGTAAAAAAGGCAAAAGGTAAAATAGAAAGAATTGATACAATCCAAGGTAACTAGAAATTCAGAAATGTAGGAATATATTACCAATTTGATATAAATATGAAAGAACATCATAATTTTTGACTGCTCAGGATAATTAAAAGTTTTGTTAAATTCTTTTCCCAAATAATCCCCTAAGCAACTATGAGACTATAGAAAAGCATATTATTATAAATATTGTGACAATATTTTGTCTTGTATTCATTTTGTTCCACTGAGAAATAGTTATTTTTCTGCTCAGAGTTGTGAGACATTGGTGAGCTTGAATCAAATCAAAAGACTATCAGGAATACAACTTAAACTCTGCAGAAGAATGCTTGCAGCAATATTGCAATAAGCAGGGCTGTTAAAAAACACACACTCACACACAGTCAATTAAGCCATTGGATAATAGATCTTTTGTGTTCAGGTAACTAAATAAGCTATTCATTTAAAATATTCATTAGACCTTCTTTGTTTTCATTCACATTCAAGGATTTCAAAGAAATTGACAATGTTACTGTTTTCTCTAAATGATCTTCTTCTATTATGACTTATTGTAGAGCTCTTTTTTACTCATCTGCTTATGATAATGATAATGCTGGTTTCTCTGAGGGTAATAAAAGGAAATTACATGAGACTTACTCTCATTCCCTTGTGATAATTCTTTTCTCTAGTCTACAGCATTCATATTTGAGAAAATGAAACCCAGTGCTTATTTTTATGTGGTGACTACCATCATAGTCATTTTAATGTAATCACATTATTTACCATCTGTTTTTTGCTTAGCCAAAATTGATTTTCTATATAGTTCATTTGGACACTTGAGACAAATAAGCTATTTATTTGTGTCAGTTTAATGTCTTAGTTACTAGAATTTTAAAAAGAAATTATTTCTCACAAGACAATATATTTCAAATAGCATTGAATGCAATATATTGTTGAATTATGCCATTTTATTTTATTGTTTCTTAAAAGGGGGATTATGTATATGGTTCATTGTTTTCAAGGCCTTATATAATAAAAGTGACAATTTATTGTTTTAAAATGAACACTGATTTTTTTTTTTTTTTTTTTTGTTTACCCTAAAAAAAAAAAAAAATGAGGCAGGGTTTTTCTAATGTCTTGAAGCTGTTTCACTTTACATGACCTCCTGAGCAGTTAATTCTGTTGTCACATAACATCAATATGAGAAAAGTATAAGAATGCTTTAATTGTTTCTATATTGGACTAAATTTAACATAATACAGTATAATTATGCATAATAAATTATTTACTTATCAGTGTTGTGTCCATCAGCTAAAGACCACTAAGATCACACAGCCAAACACGGTTGGGTTGATCACTTTCTCCAACAAGAAGGAACACCATGAGGAATATGAGGAATATTAATGAGAGGCTTCCACACTGCTTTTGAAAGGATTTGAGCCTGTGGTAGGTGGATTTTGGAGATGGTTCAAGAAAGCAATGTTTGCTTGTTTGTTTGTTTTTTGCCTTTTGTTTTCTGAATTGGATGCTTTCAGAAAGTAAGAATAATTCTATCATCAGCTATTTTAGTTTCATTCAGTGGATGGGAGAAATGGAGCTAAGTTAAAGCTGCAATCAGTAAAGAAGTAACAAACAAATTAGCTAGAAAAAGTAGTTTTTTTGTCATGTGTGTGGTTTGCAAAGGGTTTTCGTTTTTGCATGTGAACTGACAAACAATCTTGTGTTTTTATCTGATGCTCTGTGAAGTTTTTTACACTCAGCTGGAGAATACCATTGTCTTGCTTTAGTCACAAATCAGCTGGCAGCTTTCAGGGTTGACTGCAATTCACTTTCTTATATGTCTGCTTCCAATGATGATTGTTATGGACTGAACGTTTATGTCTCTCCAAATTCATGTGTTGAGGCTCTAACTCCCAATATGATAGTATAAGAAGGTAGGTCATTAGGAAGTAATTAGCATTAAAGGAGGTCTTGAGGCTGGAGTCCCCTTAATGGTATTACTGCCTTTATAAAAAAATGTAGACAAATCAGTGTTCTTCTCTCTCCACCACATGAAGATACAGGAAGAAGGAAGCTATCTACAAGCCAAGAAGAGGCTTCTTATCAGACAGTGAATGTGCTGCCATCTTGATCTTGCACTTCCCTGTCTCCAGAACTGTGGGAAATAAGCCTCTGTTGTTTGTGCCACCCCGTCTATGGTATTTTATTATAGCAGTCTGAGTTGACTAAAACAATGATCAAATGTTTAATTCTTATATGCATTATTATAAAAAAACTAGTAATCACCATATGACATTATGATTTATATTGACTTTTTACATAAAATTATGATTGATGTCATTAATTGATAATACCATTAATTAATTACCTGTTTGGGATGTTTTTGGTGTCACATGAATATTGACATGGTGTAACAAGTGAGAAATCAGTTTTCACCTATAATCAACATATAATGTGACTCTTCCAGCCAAACAATGTTGAAAAAATCACTCCCAGTCCCTACAACACACAGAAGAATATGTGTATAAAAGAAGACATAGGATGAAGACAAAGGATAAAGACATATAGGAATAAAGTCTATAGGTTAAGGGAATAGAGCTACGAAATCAGAATTATTTTAATAAAGAAGGGGACCAAATATAAAAATAACATGTATAAGAATAAAAGAGAATTCTGTATGAATCAGTGTTAAATATTCAGTAATTTAAAACTGTTCTGAGTAAGTTTTTAAACAGACACAGCACTAAGAGTCTTAAATAATAACGGCATACTGAAAAGTGAATGGGATAGTCAATGGCATAGTTTTGATTAGGACAAGAATAAGTCAGGCAACTGTGGTTGATTATCACTATGCTTCTACTGATGTAAATAGAGACTGATACCAGAACTCAAAATATTTTTTAATTCCTTGACATAAAATGTTATCTTTCATTACAGGAATGTTTCCAGTCTTTTTCAACAATTCATTTTGGGATATGCACAAATCCCAAGATTA
Organism: Callorhinus ursinus; assembly: GCF_003265705.2. Taxonomy (NCBI): domain Eukaryota; kingdom Metazoa; phylum Chordata; class Mammalia; order Carnivora; family Otariidae; genus Callorhinus; species Callorhinus ursinus. The sequence continues at coordinate 35,521,946 of NW_027397063.1, read as the reverse complement.
AAAACCTTTTGAATGATGGCTAACTATATCAGCTAGTCCAAGAAAGCCATATATTCTAGTAAAGATTTCGATACCCAGAATGGAATCAGTGTAAGCAGCAGCCTTTACATGGTTTGTTAATGCAACTTATTTCAGCTATGTATGCAGATTATGAAAATGGTGAAATACAAATATGGAATCAAAGATGAAGAAAATACATTGTGTGTGTGTGGTCACATTGTGTGAATAAAATCAGGATCACATAAAATCAAATGAACACTCAACATAGTTTACCCATAAAATATAGTAGTAAATATCAATTGAGTGGTATTTATGTAATAATATGATAATACTTATCAAATTGCTATAACTTTTTTTGTTCATTTATCAAATAATCATTGAATATTTGCCATATTCATGTGTGTAGCATACTTGCTAGTCTGCCAAATGCTACTGCCCAAATATGTTTTTTAATATGTTTTTTCTATCTAGTAGAATAAATAAGATCCAAACACAAACACTTGCCACAGTAGATAGAAATTGAAATATATTAGAATGGGATGGAATGAAGGAAAGAAAGACTTTATCCCATACAGGCAAGAAAGTATTAAGAGAAAAAAAAGGACATTTGAGTCAGGCTAGAAAGATGGTGAGGCAATGCCTTTCGTACTTTTGGAGACCATAAGAAGGACATTCAGTATTGTGAAAAGAGCAAGAAAACAAAAACAAAACAAAAACAAAAACAAACAAACAAACAAAAAACATGGAGGCAAGGAAACTTAGGGAAGCCAGAGAATAAAGTAAATTTTTGGTTAATTTTGTTTGTTTTTGCTTTCTGTTTGCTAGTGGCAGTACTATATTTCAGTTAACATCAGGGTATTTGATAAATCTGGCTAGGAGTTTATCAACTTCATTAACTTTTTCAAAGAACCAGTTCCTGGTTTCATTGATCTGTTCTGTTGTGTTATTTTAGTTTCTATGTCATTTATTTCTGGTCTCACAAATGAAAGGAGAAATAACAATTATTACCAAGAAATACAAACAATTGTAAAAGAATAGTATGAAAAACCATATGCTAGCAAATTGGACAACCTGGAAGAAATGGATAAATTCCTAGAAACATATAAACTACCAAAACAGAAATAGGAAGAAATAAAAACCTTGAACAGACCAATAACCAGCAAAGAAATTTAATCAGTAATAAAAAAATCTCCCCAAAATAAAAGTCTAAGATGGCTTCACAGGTGAATTTTACCAAACATTTAAGGAAGAGTTAATACTTGTTCTTCTTAAACTATTTCAAAAAATAGAAAAGGAAAGAAAACTTGCAAATTCATTCTATGAGGCCGACATTACTCTGATACCAAAACCAGATAAAGACTCCATTAAAAAAGAGAGCTATAGGCCAATATCCCTGATTAACATGGATGCAAAAATTCCCAATAAAATACTAGCAAACCTAATTTAACAGTACATTAAAAGAATCATTCACCATGATCAAGTGGATTTTATCCCTGGGTTGCAAGAGTGGTTCAATATTTGCAAATCAATCAATGTGACACACCACATTAATACAAGAAAGGATAAGAACCATATGATCTTTTTTTTTTTTAAAGATTCTATTTATTTGACAGAGAGACAGCGAGAGACGGAACACAAGCAGGGGGAGTGGGAGAGGGAGAAGCAGGCCTCCTGCTGAGGGAAGAGCCCAATGCGGGGCTCGATCCCAGGACCCTGAGATCATGATCTGAGCCAAAGGCAGATGCTTAACGACTGAGCCACTCAGGCACCCCCCCATATGATCTTTTCAATAGGTACAGAAAAAGCATTTGACAAAGTAGGACATCCATTCATGATGAAAACCCTCAACTAAGTAGGGGTTAGTAATAAAGGCCATTTATGAAAAACTCACAACTAATATCATCCTAAATGGGGAAAAAATGAGAGCTGTTCCCCTATGGTCAGGAACAAGAGATGGATATCCACTGTCAGTATTGATTTAACATAGTGTTGGAAGTCCTACTCACAGCAATCAGACAACAAAAAGAAAGAAAAGGCATACAAATCAGGAAGGAAGAAGTAAAATTTTCACTATTTGCAGATGACAAGATACTCTATACTGAAAACTTGAAAGACTCCACCAAAAAACTGCTAGAACTAATAAATGAATTCAGTAAAGTCACACGATACAAAATCAATGTACAAGAAATCTGTGGCATTTCTATACACCAATAATGAAGCAGCAGAAAGAGAAATCCAGGAATCAATTCCATTTACAATTGCACCAAAAATACCATAAGATATCTAGGAATAAACTTAACCCAAAAGGTGAAAGACCTGCACTCTGAAAACTATAAAACAATGATGAAAGAAATTGAAGACATAAAGAAATGGAAAAGCATTCCATGTTTATGGATTGGAAGAACAAATATTGTTAAAATGTCTGTATTACCAAAAGCAATCTATGCATTTAATGCAATCCCTATCAAACTACCAGTAGCATTTTTGATAGAGCTAGAACAAACAAATCTTAATGTGTATGGAACCACAAAAGACCCAAAAGCCAAAGCAACCTTAAAAAAGAAAAGCAAAACTGGAGGCATCACAATTCCAGACTCAAGTTACGGTACAAAGCTGTAGTGATCAAAACAGTATGGTACTGGCACAAAAATAGATACACAGATCAATAGAACAGAATAGAAAATCCAGACATGAATCCATAACTACGTGGTCAATTAATTTTCAACAAAGCAGGAAAGAATATCTAATAGAAAAAAAAGACGGTCTCTTCAACAAATTGTGTTGGGAAAACTGGACAGCAACATGCAGAAGAATGAAACTGGACCACTTTCTTACACCATACACAAAAATAAACTCAAAATGGATTAAAGACCTAAATGTGAGACAGAAAACCATTAACATCCTGGAGGAGAACACAGAGAGTAACTTCTTTGACACTGGCCATAGAAACTTCTTTCTAGATGTCTGCTGAGACAAGGGAAACAAAAGTAAAAATAAACTATTGGGACCGCATCAAAATAAAAAGCTTCTGCACAGCGAAGGAAACAATCAACACAACTAAAAGGTAACCTATGGAATGGGAGAAGATATTTGCAAATTACATATCTGATAAAGGGTTCGTATGCAAAATATATAAAGAATTTATAAAACTCAATTCCCAAAAAAATGAATAATCCAATTAAAAAATGGGCAGAAGGCATGAATAAACATTTTTCCAAAGAATACATACAGATGGCCAACAGACACATGAAAAGGTGCTCACCATCACTCATCATCAGGAAAATACCAATCAAAACTACAATGAGATATCACCTCACACCTGTCAGAATGGCTAAAATTAACAACACAAGAAACAACAGATGTTGGCAAGGATGGGAAGAAAGGGGAACCCTCTTGCACTCTTGGTGGGAATGCAAACAGGTGCAGTCATTCTGTGAAACAGTATGGATATTCCTCAAAAAGTTAAAAACAGGGGTGCCTGGGTAGCTAAGTCAGTTAAGCAATTGCCTTCAGCTCAGGTCATGATCTCAGAGTCCTGGGATAGAGCTCTGCATCGGGCTTCCTGCTCAGCAGGGAGTCTGTTTCTTACTCTCCCTCTGCCCCTCCCCACAGCCCGTGTTCTCTCTCTCTCTCTTTCTCTTTCTCTCTCAAATAAATAAATAAAATCTTTTTTAAAGAAAGTTAAAAATAAGGGTGCCTGGGTAGCTCAGTCTTTAAACATCTGCCTTTGGCTCAGGTCATGATCCCAGGGTTCTGGGATCAAGCCCTGCATCAGGCTCCCTGCTCGTCGGGAAGCCTTCTTCTCCCTCTCCCACTACCCCTGCTTGTGTTCTTTCTCTCGCTGTGTCTCTCTCTCTCTCTGTCAAATAAATAAATAAAATTTTTAACAAAAATAAAAAAGATTAAAAAAAGTTAAAAATAGAACTATCTTATGACCCAGCAACGGCAGTACTAGATATTTACCCAAAGGATATGATGCCCTGTTTATAGCAGTGCAATCTATAGTAGCCAAAGTATGGAAACAGCCCAAGTGTCCATCGACTGATGAATGGATAAGGAAGCTGTGGTATATATACATTATGGAATATTACTCAGCCATAAAGAAGAATGAAATCCTGCCATTTGCAATGATGTGGAAGGAGCTAGAGAGTATTATGCAAAGCAAAATAAGCCAGTCAGAGAAAGACAAACACCATAGGATTTCATTCATATGTGGAATTTAAGAAACAGAACAAACAAGCAAAGGGAAAAAAAGAGAGAGAGGCAAACCAAGAAATGGACTCTTAAGGGTTGAAAACAAATTTTTGGTTATCAGAGGGGAGGCAGGAGGATGGGTTAAATATGTGACGGGGATTAAAGAGGGCACGTGTGTTGAGCAGCAGGTGTTGTGTGGAAGTGCTGAATCACTAAATTATACACCTGAAACTAATACTACACTGTGTGTTAACTAACTGGAATTTAAATAAAAACTTAAAAATAAAAAAAGCCCAGTGTGGCTTTGGATTAAATCTGAGCATATTATCTACATGTGGATGTAGAAAAAAAAGAATAAAAATGAAAAAAATAAATAAAATTTAAAAAATAAAAATAAAAAGCAATTTAAAAAAGGAAAAAAAATTACTGTACTTTAAAAATGTCAAAATCTTTTAAGTTCTCAGACTACACAAAACATGAAGTGGCTGAATCTGTCTTGTAGGCTGTACTCTGTGATCCCTGTGCTGGACTGAAAGAATCTACTTTCCTTGCCCCTGGTTACCTATAATGAAAAATGTTAGAAGAGAATATTTAACCTCCTATTGAAAGTTCTTTGTACTACATTACTTGTTGTCTCTGTAAACTAGAGATAACAGTATCATTAAGTGGTCTTTACTTATTGCTATAAACATAGAATATTCAAGTAGACAATACTAAGATGCATCTTGAAGTTGCTAGGAGTTAAAGATTAAATGTTTGAAAATCACTTTCTCAAAGATGGAAATATGAATCTTAATATCAAACTATTATGGTTACACAGGTGCTCTCATTTAACTAAGGGATGACTTGATGTTGAATACATAAGACAGTTTATAATATGATCTTATGTCTACACAGAGATAGATTTTTAATCAGAGAAATCAGCAGTCCTTCAAATTAAATGCTTTAAGTACCATTTTCAATTAGCAATAACACTCTGTAAGTGTCCAATTCAATCTCACTTAAATCTTTATTTGAAACACTAAGTGCGATGGTATGTCCAGTAGGTAAGATATAATATTTACAGTTTGAAGATTTATGCTGGAGAAAAGAAGAAACTTTGTGCTCAGAAAAGCAAATTTTGTTTTGTGACTCTAATTTGTGTTTGGCATCTAAACCATGTTTACTGCTAATTAACACATACTAAATCAAAAGTATAATCAAGTGGGTTTCTATATTTCTATTACATACTTATATATTTATATGCATATATATACTTTTATATAGTTATATATTTATGAATATACTTATTTATATGTTTTCAATATATATTAATAGAAAGATGAACACAAAGGTAAAGAAGCCTATAGTTAATTATTTGCCACAATTTGTCCTGTCTATGAACAGTCAGGTAAAGAACAGTTATTGTTTTGCAGTAATATGCAGTAAAATGGCAAATGAATCGGTTATACTAGTGTGTATTAAAAGAAAGATCTCACAAATCAGTGTTAAATAAATATACTGGTGAAATCATAATACAATACTCTGGGAAAGAAGTTTAGAAATCATCTAGTATAGGGGAGACGAACCATGAGAGACTGTGGACTCTGAGAAACAAACTAAGGGTTCTAGAGGGGAGGGGGGTGGGAGGATGGGTTAGCCTGGTGATGGGTATTAAAGAGGGCACGTTCTGCGTGGAGCACTGGGTGTTATACGCAAACAATGAATCATGGAACTCTACATCAAAAACTAATGATGTAATGTATGGTGATTAACATGACAATAAAAAAAAGGAAATCATCTAGTATAACATAATATCCAAGTGAATTCTTACAATAACTTTTTTTGTGAATTCTTTTCTTTATAATCTAAAACAAAATAATTCACTGAAAACCATATTCTATAATCCATAAAGAGGATATTACATACTAGAAGACAGTAAAACAAGCCTATTCCTTTCATATCAGTATTTCCTCCAGCTTCATTCCTAATACCTGGTAATGTTGAAAAAATAACAAAAGAATAAAAAGTATCCATTATATCTTTATTAATCACAATCTCAGGAGATGATGTAAAATCCATGCAATATTAAAATTTTGATCAATATTGTGTCATAGCCAGATTCATATACAGGGAATGGAGAAATCCAGATTCTGGGGGTGCTTTGTAGTTTCATTAGCTACATAAATCCCATCCATCCACTTGATGAGTCATCATGCATAAGTTTTGATGAGTGTTAAACTCTCTAAACATTAATTTTTTATCTGTGAAAAGGTGACATGAGATTAGAGAATCTTTATGAAAATTTTCAGCTCAGAATTCCCAGGGATGTAGATCTGACTTAAAATTCACAAGCAAGTTTCTAATGAAAAAAGCTCTCAGTTTTAATGGAGTATCTTGTATTTGTATTCTGTATGAGCTTATAGACAAAAGCTGAACCTAGGTATCTGCTCTTCCTGAATCAACCTGATAAAGTCCCTATGGTCTTACCCAAATAGGCAAATGAGTGTGACCATGTAAAAACATTTCTGGCCATGACTCATCCAAGGTCAGCTCATGCTATTCCCATGTCTGAAGGGCTTATTGACAATTTAGGTAAAAGAATCCTGTTTGGGAACATCTAGATGTATCATTTTATTATAAATATTTCTGTTAACATAAAGCATAAAATTATAAATATTTCTGTTAACATAAAGCATAAAAGCATGAAAGGTATTGCATATAACTATTATTCAAATCTAGGATTCTTTATTTCTGTAGCCAGAAACCAATATAGTACCTAATGCTTAATTAGTAGCTTTCGACACCACCCCTACCTACTATATGTCTGACTTTTCACATGTAAATCTAATTTTCTCTCTTTTTAAAGGCAGTGGTATGTGCCTAGAACATGATTTTGAAATTGCAATTATATTCTCAGATAAGACTTTTAATCAACTTAATCATACCTCATGACTAATGGGAAAAGCATAGAATCAAGATTTATATAAGAAAACCATGGAAGTGTTGAAATTCCAATATTAAGTTATATGTCAGCTATATTCTAAATTAGAATAGATTTACACAGTGCTCATTTTCAGAATATAGGCATTTGAATGGAGCCCAGTACATGAAACCTTATTTTCACAAAAGTATCATTTCTCTATTGATATTTTGTAACTGTCTGAAATTATGTATTTTATTCCTCAATTCTAAATAGAAATATTGATAAGAAAAATTTTGAAATCTTACAGGAAGCTTTATTTCCCAAAAGGCTGGAACTAATCAAAAGCATTCCAGAAACTACCTAGACTTTCATGATTTTACTTGAAATATTTTCAAGTTTTCAATCTTTTGCCTAGACTATGCTGAGTATTATTCCAATAAGATCACAATTTTCTTGATTGAAATAATGTCATTTGTGATATTTAAAAGGGGATATATTTTATTCAAGAGGATATGACTTGCTTCTTATCTTTTGGTGCCCATTATAATCAGACTCACTGGTGCCGCCATTTATAAAATATTTAAACCTAAAAAGCAAATTCAGCAAATTCTGAATGAATACTACAAGAAATTGTCATCCAAAAAATCTTCTAATTGTTTATTAACCCCATAAGTGGGGCTGGAAATAAGATAATGACCCCCAAAAAAAGATAATATGATTTCTCCAAGCTATTTTTCATTAATAATTTTTAATAGTGGGTTATTTACTGAAATATAACATAACAGTACATTAAACTGAGGATATTTTGTCATAAAAATCTCATAATAAAGAGAAATTTTATGATTAAAATATTTTAATAAAAATTATATAAGTGCTTCATGATTTCAAGGAATTATATAAAAAGTATGTAAAACATGTACAAATTGAATATTATTACAATATTACAAGTGGAAAAATGCATGCATCTGATAGCATATTACATGTTTTTTTTTAAAAACACAAAACACATTTGTAATAACTTTTGTTTAATGCGTTATGTGTTTTATATTTTCAGTCTTTAGTAACTTCCAGGAGGGACAGGATTTTTTTTGCTTAGTACTAAACTTCCTCTGCTTATTAATCATAGAGCTTGAAAAATATATTTTGAATGAATTAATGATTCAGGGAATGAATTACTGTGGGCTGGAATGAATCAAAGCAGTCTCCACTTCCCCTTTTCAGAAGGAAGTGATTTTTGAGCCTCAAAAAATGAACATGTGGAAGTGATTTTCATATCCCTCCTGTACTCTATCTACTTTAACTCAAGAAAACCTTCCTTTGACTGACAAATCAGAGTTTTGAACCTAAAGATCTAAAGTTTTACTTAATAGGGCCCATTAACCCACTGACACCCACATGAAGTAACGTTTTGGTTTCCTGTCTTATTTCTATAATGGTAATGATTCAGACCTAAAAAGGACTTCTTCAGGTAATTGTGTCCAAAATTTAAAATATGTTCCTATGAATACATGTTTCTAAATCTCTCTCTTTTTTCTTTTGTTTTCCAGTTTTTACCGTGGTACAACTTTCCTCTGACTGAGTAGTTTCCTCATAGGTATTTATATTCTTTCTGTCTGGGTTTTACAAAAGTTCTGACAACTCTAGAAAATGCATTTCTTCTAGAAATGATGATTGAATAAAAACTTAAAGTATGTCTACCATATATAGATGTTTCTATTTAAAAGCTCTGTTATAGTCTACATTGGAAAAAAAAATCACTTACACGGTTGATCAGTCCATTATTTACTGCGCCAGAAATACTTTCAGTAATAAATTTTTTTTCTTATCGTCCCATTTATAATTGTACAAGTACTTCTTCCCCCCTTCAAATCAATTAAATAATGTTTCAGATAAAGTAAAATAAAAGAGATAAAATCTGGGTTATTACCTGGCTTCAGAAAAAATGAACATTTATTTTATTTCCTAGTAAGGAACGTGGATACAAAGAATGTTAGTGTGAAAACAGAAAAATTTCTCAATGGAATTACTTTTTTTCTTGTAAAAAGTGATTAGATTTATGACAGAAATATGATCAAATTTATGACATAGTATAACTCTCCTCTTTAAATGCTAAGGTATGAGGAATTCCCTTTTATATGATGTTTATCATTTTTTCTCAGTAAAACAGAGAAAGCAAGCTAAAAACATAAAGCAATCCTCAAAAAAGCAAGTAGATGCTTTGAGAGCATTCTATATTCTATATTGTATTTTAAAATATCTTAAAGCACTTTGGAGCCTTCTATATTTCTACCATTTTATAGAGATTACAAAATGCTTACAAATGCATACTAAGAAAAATGAAAATTATTTTTTTAAAAAATTGAGACCCTAATGAGGAAGGGAACTATTACTAAGTAACTACTCTGCTAAGTACTCTGTGTTCTGTGTCACTTAATATCCCAACAACCTTCCCCTAGTAGACATCCTCACCCCATCTTACCAATGAGGAAAATGAAGTTCATATTATTTCATTTGTTGAAGTTAAATGAAGCTAGAAAGTTTTAAGGCCACCATTCGACCAAGAGGTAATGTTTGTTTCCTTCATCTCTGTTGTTCATATCTTAGTCTCCCCTGCTATCATGCATTCAGTCAACAGATGTTTATTGAGTAGCTACTGTGTTTAATGTCCTGTTCTGGTCATCAGAGTGACAGAGGTAGTGAGGGAGTCTGTTTATAAGTCCACCTTCTGTCTCTTTAAATTGCATGTGTACATAATCGTCTCCTACTTTTGAGTTAAATAATTCTTCTTCAATAATTATCATGCTCCCTCAAATTTGGTTCCTCTTCTGAGCAGATGTGGTCTACATGTAGTCAGACAAGCATAAACAGGTACATAATATTAGTTTTCTCTTACTATATATATTTCATTCACTCTTAAAATAAACCAGATGACTGTCATTAAAACACCTAACTCCCCCACACTTGTGGGGCAGATATAGGTCATTAAACACCTCTCTAATTTTATTATATTTATTATGTTATATATATCTATATTTATTCACAATTATTATTAACAATTATTAACAAGCTCTATTGCTGGAGATGTTAAAATATGCCTCAGAAGGCAGCTGGGTAAGGGCTTTTAGATTGCAAATTGATATGGCTTTCTCACTGTTCAAATTGCTTTGAAGTTTTAAATGAAATAGAAAAACAAAAAGAACCAGTTCACCTTTGATAACACAATAGTTAAAAGCCTAGTGTATCTATCTACAAGATACAATTGCCAAAAGACCTGTGACTTCTTTTTCTCTACAAATTGAAGAGATGCATCTTGGTTCAGTATACAGGCCCAAATAAGTGGCAAGTCAATTATCTGATTTTAAAAATGGTCCTGAGTCAATTATCTGATGTTTTTAAGTTGGGATTTTCATTCATGCATGAAAAATAATTTATCCATTTGGAAATTTGATAAGAAATCTTTGTATTATAAACTCAAAACCAGATTTATATAAAGTATATATTTTGTTTTGAATCTAGTTAGCCATGACTTAAATAAAAAGTAAATCCAGACAAACTTCATTACTTCTCAAATTATGTATTGAACCATTGGCTTATTTCATTTTCAGTGAGTTAACTATAAGGAAAAATATTGCAACTGAAGATAAGCAACTTATTTTCTACATATAAAACTATTAGATATTTTTGGCATACCTCCAAGATGTTTGTTTTTCTTATCATTATTATTTTGATTGACAGTTCCTTTAACACATTACAGAAATAAAATAAATTTCATAATTATTATGGCAACCATTTCACAACATTAAAATATTCAGCCACATTTAGAAAGTCAAGCTTTTAGGACTTTCCCAATATTTCTCTTACTGTTGAAATTGATAAGAATGCCTTGAAATTCTTCAGATGAGCTAATTATAAAAGGCAAAGGAGGAATTTATAAATGCAGGACTTGACCTGATTTTAAGTAACCAACTAAGCCCAGAGCAATTAACTTAATATTAGAGTTTGTGTTCCTTCAATTTATGACCAACCAAAACCTCATATATAAACCTTCAAACTGCTGGTACATTTACTCATATTTTAAAAAGCAATGTCTTTTGATGTGGGAAACAAAGGAAGAAGAAAAAATGACTAAATTTCCTTACTACCTGTAGCCCAATGACAAGTCCTTGAAACAGGCAGAGTGACATTCCTCTAGGGACTCAACTGCCTCAATGTTAATACTTTGTTAAGGCAAAAGGCAATCCTAGCCTGAGGCCCCCACCCGGACCCCCCCAGAATCCTGTAAGTCTACTTTAACATATAACATTCCTTTGGGAACTTCCTTTATCTGTAACCCCCCCCCCGCCCACAAGATACGTGTTGGCCCACCATATATACATCTGAAGGGTCTCACGACTAAGGTTTTATTAGACGGTAATAAATGACCTTTTCCCAACACTAGCTAACCCGCTCAAGGTCCTGGAAACCTTGCTTCCAAAATTCCTTGGAGACTTACGCTATCCCTAACCCCCTCCCAACTTGAAAGTGCATAATGGGCCACTCCTCATGACCCCGGTGCAGCTCCTGCCCACGGGTCCTGTCCCCATGCTTTCACAAAACCACCTTTTGGCACCAAAGACGTCTCAAGAATTCTCTGTTGGCCATCAGCTTCAAACCCTAATAACATCTTTCCTACATCATTTTTGATCTTATATTATTTCTTGCTATTTTTGCAGTTATTTAATATTTTATTTTTCAAAGCATTTGAGCCAATGCCTCAATGTAGGCATGTGTATATAATTAAAATATATCTCTACCAGAATTAGTCTGAGACATGCCTAAGGCAAACCTCCCTCTGTATCTCTGAATGTTCCAGATCTCTTAGACCCTGTGGATCCATATTATTAAACATATTTTTAAAGGTAACTTCACCTACATTCCCCCTATGCTTCTATTTCTATTAACCCCAAGTTTGGTTTCACAGGTATATGAGTACAGATCCACATCAGCAATAATTACATCCTAGCTCTTAGTATTGTTTGTGTGTGTGCGTGTTAAGAAATAAATGGTAATCCTACTGTTGATGAACTATATTTTAAGAACAAAAACGAAAAGTGAGATATAGTTGCAATATTTTCAAGTAGTACCTGATGATTCTTTATTAAGTGTCAGACAAATTTGATGATTTTGGTGATGGTGATGGTGGTGGTAGTAGTAGTACTAATAGTAATAGTTTAGTAATTTTGTGTAGAATAAAAGATCAAAGTAAAAGGAGAATGAAGAAAAGAAAAAGATTGGAGAATAAGAAAAAGGGAAGAGTGAGCAGAGAAAGAAAAAGATGGAGTGAAAAACAGTTAAAATGATGAAGTACCAGCCATGAATATCTTGCTTAATAATAGTTATTAGTCTCTCAAAAAAACAGTATTTTAGAATCTGTTACCATTTAAATGATTAAACGTATATGCATATAAAATTCATTCACATAAATTCAAGAAAATGTCCACGTTATATCAGTTGATTAAATTTGGTTGATTTAATTGAATGTTTAAAAATAATTAATTAATATGTATTGTATTGACTTTATCACTGTTTTATTAGTATACTTAGTACACTTATGTTTCTAGTTCATCCATTTCATGCACCTCATTTAACAAAGGAAAATGTTGGAGATTTTAAATTTCACTTCGTGGGACTCTGTCAGTGCTCCGCTCATATCCGCCAGGATTCCTTTACCATTTCCAGGTCATCTTCGGTGTGCTTTCCCTCCAAGGGTCTCACCTACTATTCCCTTTCCAAACAGCACATAGCTAGAAGTGTCTGGGAGGTAAGTTGCTCTGCAGGCTGACTCCTTCATTTTAGGGTGGAACAAACTCTGAGGCAAAACTTACTTGCGGAGCCAGTGCTGCAGCATGGTATCCTGTCTGCGCACTGTTGCCACAGCTTCCAAGTCCCCCTTTCGCTTCCCCTGACTGCTGCCTCTCGGAAGCACTTTCTTAGCAAATGACCCGCACACACATTTTTGTCTCAGGTGGCCTCTAGGGAACCTGACTTAAAACAGTTGTGAAACAAAGATATGAATTGAACAATTAAGTTTTGGATATTTTGTGAAAATAAAAAATTTAAAAATTGTATTACCAAGACCAGAAAATACTTAAAATGGGCATATGTAAAAGCCCAAACTGAATTAACGGTTTTTCCTGCTAGTTTTGGCTTGGGTGTTTTGGAGGTGAGTGTAATTTCAGTGGTTCAGAGTTAGAGGAGAGATTGCTAGTTTTTATTATTAATGCAAAATACAACCCCTAAAAATTATATAAGTATCACACTCGGAAATTGAGAGTAATGAAAAAGTTGGTGGTACTTATGATATTATATGGCATCAACAAATTTAATTACTACTATACAAAGATGAAATAACAAAGTGTTTTAAAGAGAATTGTGTGCTATATATGTATGTATAGTGGAGATGACTAGACCTGTGTTCATATCATTCTGTGTGCCATAACGTTTACATCTAACTTTACTGTAATATTTTTTTTCTTAGTTGATGGACTTTATTTTCTCATTATGGCCTTTTTATATCCTTTCCTTCATTTTTTTAAATTCCAGTATAGTCAACATACAGTGTTATGTGAGTTTTTTAGTTGTGGTTTTGATTTGCATTTCCCTGATGGTAAGCAAAGATGATGAACATCTTTTCATGTTTCTGTTGGCCATCTGTATTTCTTCTTTGGAGAAATGTCTGTTCATGTCTTCTACCCATTTTTTAATTGGATTATTTATTTATTTATTTTTGGTGTTGAGTTGTATAAGTTCTTTCTGTGTTTTGTATACTAATCCTTTCTTATATATGTCATTTGCAAATATCTTCTCCCATTTAGTAAGTCATCTTTTAGTTTTGTTGTTTCCTTTGCTGTATAGAAGCTTTTTTTTTTTTTAAAGACTTTATTTATTTACTTGAGAGGGAGAAGGAGAGAGCATAAGTGGGGGTGGGATGCACAGAGGGAGAGGGAAAAGCAGGCTCCAGAGGGAGCAGGGAGCCTGGTGCAGGACCCTGGGATCATGACCTGAGCCGAAGGCAGATGCTTAACCGACTTAGCCACCCAGGTGCTCCTGTGCAGAAGCTTTTTATTTAGATGTAGTTCCAATAGTTTATTTTTGCTTTTGTTTCCCTTGCCTTGGGAGACATCTAGAAAAATGTTGCTATGGCTGATGTCAGAGAACTTATTGCCTGTGTTCTCCCCTAGGATTTCTATGATTTTAGGTCTCAAATTTAGGTCCTTAATCCATTTTGAGTTTATTTTTGTGTATGGTCTAAGAAAGTGGTCCAGTATCATTCTTTTGCATGTAGCTGTCCAGCTTTCCCAGCACCATTTGTTGAAGAGACTTCCTTTTTCCCATTGCGTATTCTTGACTCCTTTGTCAAAGATTAATTGGTCATATCATCATTTGTTTATTTCTGGGCTTTCTATTCTGTTCTATTGATCTATGTGTCTATTTTTGTGCCAGTACCATACTGTTTTGATTACTACAGCTTTGGGGTATCTGGAAATCTGGAATTGTGATGTCTCCAGCTTTGCTTTTCGTTTTCAAGATCGCTTGGGCTGTTTAGGGTCTTCTGTTGTTCATACAAATTTTGGATTGTTTGTTCTAGTTCTGTGAAAAATACTGTTGGCATTTTGATAGGGATAGACTTTCTATATTCTTTTATAGTGCCTTCCCTTCAATGCAGATACTTTATGTGTACTATAGTATTTCAAGAGGAAAAAAATTAAAGTGAACTTGCCTGTATATAGAGATAGAAGCATTGAAAATTTCTATCTCTTCAATTTCTAATTTTAAAGCTTTTATAAATTATTTTTTAGCAAATGTATTCAAAAAATATTATTGATATTCACTTTGGGCACAGTCTATAGAAAGAATTATTTGGACATTCATAGTTCTGTATTCTTTATTAGGAACCTTGGTATCATATGCTTCACACAAATTACTTTTTAGTCAAGAATGAGAGATCCTAATTCTTTTTAGACTTTTATAAAGGAAATAATGCACAAAATTATTTACCCTATGTAATAAAGAAGTCCAGGGAAAGCTGGCTTAAAACACAGCTGGATCTGAAATTCAATATATATTATTATCAGGACAGTATTTCTTTACATTCCTTAGCTCTGCTTATTTTACCCACATTGCCATTCCTTTCACCTAATTCTCAAGTGGGCTGGTTCTATTCAGCAGTAAAAATGGTGACAGGCAGTACCAAACTTATGTTCTGTCAGGTAAGCAATTCTGTAAAAAGTGCATCCCTTTTTCCTACAAGCTTGACATAAATCCATGTGTCAGCTCAGGAGGTCACATAGAGATCTAACCACTGTATCAAAGGAGATGTATAACCTAACCTAAGCTGAACCATATGCATTAAGAGATGGAAAAGCTCTGTAATCAGAAGAGGAAGTGGATATCACCTAGATAAAAGCAAAATGTTCAGGATGTCCAGGATAGTATCAGACCCAGGATGTCACCGGGTTAAAGTCCTATCTTCAAATTACTGGATAGTAGAGTGTTCTCACGTACCCAAGAAATTGATTGGAAACCAGGCAGAAATCACAAAACTGAAATCCAGGAAATGGAAGAAGGTGGTCAATGTATATTGACTCTCTCCAAGTTGGTGTGTTTAGTCTTACAAGAAAATGTGCAGTTGAGTGCATCTGACAAGACTGAAGCAGTTTTTTTCTTTTCTTTTTGAAATTTCTAAAGTGAGACTCATTAACAGCTCTCTTAGTCTTTTTCTCTTTTATCTTTATGTACATCATTGTTGATTACATCTTACCTATTTTCAAATTTATAGCATTTGTAATAGATGGTGAGATTATTTATTTTATAATATAGACAACAATAGATTACTTATTCATATCAATTCATTATTTTATTTGTCAATTTTTTATCTGTTTGGCCAATATTATTAATTGCTTACCAGGTGTTGGGAACTATTCTTAAGATAGGGCATGCAAAATTGTTAGCACTTATTTTCTCTTCTTAAAGGTCTCAGTGTCTAATTACAAGTGATACAGGTAAAATATCTCAGCAAGAACTGTATTCCATCATATTCACCTTTATAGTAAATGTATTTCACACAATGTCTGATACATAGTAAATGCTCCAGATCTTTCATAAATAGATCAGTAAATGCACAAATGCATAAAACTGGGTGATGGGAATTAAAGAGGGCATATGATATGATAAGCACTGGGTGTTATATTCAACTAATGAATCACTGAACATGATATCAAAAACTAATGATGTACTATACTTTAGCTAATTGAATTTAAATAAAAAAATAAAATTATTATCAAACATACTTTCTGTATATATAAATCATTGAAAAATACATAGAACATTTAAAATACATTTCAGACAAATCATATTTTTCCTCAAATTAAAGGGTTAGACTAATACTCATTTATGTAACTAATTATTTAATTAACCATAAATATTCTTTATCCTTGTTTTAGAAGGAATTTCATGGAGTGATTTGGATAGCTTTTTTGTCTTCAAAATTATGTACTAATTTAAAATGATGAAATTGTTTCCTAAGAAAATGTATTCTACTGGTATATAGAGATATGTAAATAATTTTATTATCCTTCCATTAAAATTATTACCATAGCATTTACTTGTGGACAACATTGATGAAATGTTCCCTTTGATGGCAGAGAAAACTTAGGTATTTGAAATTTCACATTTTGGTGTTTGATTTCTCTTCATATCACTTACTTGACATTAAAAAAAAATAGGTATTCAAAAAAAGTTATTCAAATTAGATAGATGAATGTGAGTTCAAGAGATCATTGGGAATTAACTATTTTGCTCTGATAAGGTTGATAAAAGTACATGATATGTATTTACCAAAAATACTGGTTATGTAAAATTTGTACTTTTCCAGAGGCGAGATCTTGGGTGCAATAAAAACAAACAAATAAATAGTTAGAAATTAGATGTTGTTAGAAATTAATTAGATCTCACTGAGAAGCAGTAAGGTAAAATTTGGAGTATTGAAAATAAGAAAATACAGAAACTAGTTTGGGATATGAGAAACATTCTAGTTATATATAGCAAACAACATCTTTAGGGGGTATATATTTGTTTGGGCTTTCATAACAAAATGTCACTGGCTACATGACTTAAAGAACTGAAATTTATTTCTCATAGTTCTGGAGGCTGGAAAGTCCAACTTCATGGTCCAGCAGGGTTTGGTTTCTGGTGAGGTCTCTCTTCCTGGTTTGTAGACAGCTGCTTTGTCCTTACCTGGCCATTCCTCTGAGTAGGCACTAAGGGAGAGAGGCTGCTGGGGAGTTTGGATTGGTGCTCCACTTTATGACCTCATTTAACCTTAATTACTTACTTAAAAGCCTCATCTCCAAATACAGCTATAATGGGTGTTAGGGCTTTAACATTTTGAGGGGATACATTCAGTCCATAATAATGTAAGTGATACCTTACAAAAAGATACTTATTTTAATTGTATTCCTGTTTTTACTTTCCCGTGAATTCTTCCTAATTTGTTCACTCAGTCTAAAAATAATTAAAGAAAATCAAATTTTCTATAGTCAGCATGGTGACTATAGTTAATAAAACTGTATAGCATATTTAAAAGTTACTAAGAGAGTAGATCTTAAGTTTTGGTCACAAGAAAAAGTTTTGTGACTATGTATTGTGATAAATGTTAACTAGACTTACTATGATCATTTAGCAATATGTACAAATATTGAATCATTAAATTGTACACCTGAAGCTAATGTAACATATGTCATTTATACCTCAATAAAAAGAAAGAAAATAAAATTTTATCATTTACTACACTGAATTTAAGAAATGCAATTTTATACTATTTTTAAACCAAAATTGCAATAGGAAATACTATTAATTTCATTTATATAATGGTATTCAAGTCCATTAATACTATTTGCAGTTTTTCTTTAAAGCTTTCCTTAAAAAAACATTGGAAAACTTCTGTGGAAATTTGAATTTGGACACAGAATAATATTGTCTGCTGGGGGATAATGGAGAGTATCTATTGGTTTCTGCCCCCTGCTTTCTAGCACAGAGTTTCTGAAACCCTTGTAATTTCCTAAGTGATAGGAGCACTAGGGGCATCTTTTTTCCAATATTTGGTCTTTGACTCCAGTTCCTGACACAGAGCTTCTGAAACCTTTGTAGTTTCCTGGGTGATAGGAATGTCTTTTGTTATAGTGAGGTGACTCTGGGTGGGCTGCTGGATGGCTCCTGGATAGGGACTGGTCATTGAAAGACCAAGCCATGATTAGAAGCTTGAAGATTTCAGCCCCATCCCCCATTTTCTAGAGAGGGGATAAGGACTGAAAATGGAGTTAATGATTGATGCCTACCTGACTGAGCTTTCATAAAATTCCTAATAGTAAGGGTTCAGAGAACTTCTAGGGTGTGAACATGTGAAGGGTATGGAAGCTCCCACACCCCTTAGCACATATCTTGACTTACTCATGTCTACCATTTGGATGTCCCTTTATTATATCCTCTTATAATAAACCACTAAATGTAACTAAAATGTTTTTCTGAGTTTTGTAAGTCACTGTAGCAAATTAATTGAACCTGAGGAGGGGATCGTTGGAACCTTCAACTGTATAGCTGGTTGGTCAGAAGTCCAGATGACAGTCTGGGTTTGGGACTGTCACCTGAAGTGGGGGTGGAAGACAGTCTTATGGGACTGAGCCCTTCCCTGTGAGATAGTGTTAGAATTGGGTTAAATTAGAGGTCACCCAGCTGATGTTGTGGGAGAATTGTGTGGGGGGAAAAACCTCCACACGTTGGTGACCTGAAGTAAAGTGTTTTGTGTCAGTAGGAAAGGAGACTGACAGGAAAGAAAAAATGTAGGAGGAAGAACTGTTTTTTTTTTTCCCTACATAGGAAGGAAAAAGCTGAGTTTTTTTCTTTTTATCCATATTTTTAGTTTTTATACACATTTAGAATTTCTCCATCTTCTTGGAAAATGAGGGTGTTGTCTTTGGATCTTGCACAGAATGCTTGAACTGAATCAACAAATACAATTTTTACCATTAGATTTTGTACCTTGAAAAAGTTATTTGATTTCTTAGCTTCCTCAGTTAAACAAAAAAGGTGAACATACAAGGTATATTATCTCTTTATTCTCCGGTTTTCTGAGAAACAAACTGGGGGTTCTAGAGGGGAGGGGGTGGGGGATGGGCTAGCCTGGTGATGGGTATTAAAGAGGATATGTACTGAATGGAGCACTGGGGGGTGTTATACACAAACAACGAATCATGGAACACTACATCAAAAACTAATGATGTAATGTATGGTGATTAACATAACATAATAAAATTTTTAAAAAGTCACGCACACACAAAAGAAGTAAGTCATAGGTGTAGAGTTTGAATATCGAAATTCACCAAATGTTGGGATGAAAATTTAGATGTATCCAACTAAAATCCATACTCTCTCTTCAAACCATGTTAATATCCCAAATCAAATCTTTTATAATAATACTTTCTTTGCTCCATTATTCTGACCCAGTTTTACATTGTCTCTTCTTAGTTTCTGTTGCATTACTGACCACTAGAGGTCTCCCCACTTTATGGAAAGCTAAACCCCTGCCTCTAAATCTTGCCTATGTGGTACCTGATCTCTGTTCTTGCTTTCTCTGTTCTCAACGGTGCAGAAGCATGTGGTGAGTTGATCCTACTCTTCCATCAATATTTCTTCTAACTACAGGTTATTAACTGATCCTATAGGTTCCCTGAATCTGTCCCTAAATCCTGAATTTATGAAGTCTGAGGCCTACTCAACTAGCAATGGTCATTGGATTTTGGGATCAGCAGCCATATCGAAAAAACTTCCATTCACATACCTCCATTTCTCAGATAAAATCTTTACAAACAAGTCTTTGGTGTAGAAATTTTCCCCAAATATAACCATATTCAAAACAATGATATACAACTCAGAAAATATTTGACTTATGTATTTTTTATTTGTTTTGGATATTATTCCTGTGTAGTTACCAACATAATCCTTTTGTTGTTGTTGTCATCGTTGTTGAAAGTTTCCTCTGTTTCTGGGATCATTTGCTTGCTTGGCAGGTGGTGGGAAATATATCTTCACATCAAGAAAGTTTAAAATATGCATAGTATATAAACACCATACTTTAAAAAAAAAACAGTGTTTTTATTCACACTGATCCTTTTAAATGTCTTGGTACAGTTTTATGAGTTGTGATATAATTGTAGGTAAAATACATAAAAATTAGTTTTTTCCAGTGTTATTCATAACACCCTTGTCTTGTCTTAAAAATTAGACATTATTTAGTTGTGTGTACATTATTTTAATTTTGCCATATATTCATATTATTGGAAAGCTATAGACCCAGTGTTAAGAAATGCTTATCTCAGGGTAGTGGAAACATATGTAATAAATAAATTGTCTAATTTGTGCCTTACTCTAACTTCCAATGTTCTACATTGGAAATGGATTTCCTCTGTAATCAGCAAATAATACATAATGATGTTTCAATATGATAAAACAGTATACACATAAGAAAATATTTTTCGGTAAAATAACTTATAGTATTTATTTATGTTTAGGATGAAATAATCATGCTGTAACAAATTTGTAATCTGTAGTATGTATTTTAGTAAGAGAAGAAGACATAACAATACTTGAACTGCTTTACTAGATGAAAATGAAAAACTACTATGTAGCTTTGCGGAAGATATTTATCTTCCTTAGGTAGTGATTCTTTATTACATGCCCCTTTGCTGATTTCTTTGGAAAATATTTTTTTTCCATTTTAAAGCAAGTTGATTTTTATATTTTCTAATAACAATGAAGGAATTTCTATAAGACACCACAGAATGAATACATGATGAACCAGAAAAAAAAGTAAAGAAAGCAAAAGATAACTCTCATCACACTATGCCACAAACACAAGAGACATTTATTTTGTGCCACACTGGGGATCATATGTTGAACAAGGAACGTAGGATCTTGCAGAGCAAACAGCATTGTAGAATAGCATGAATGTGAAAGTACATGGAATGTTCACAGAACTTAAACATTGCATGGCTCACAGATTTAATATAATACAGTTTTGTTGCTGAAGCATAGGCTTCTGGTTTACAAGCATAAACATCACTGGTCATATTAACTGAAGAAAATATTCTAAGTTTTCAATGAAGGGAGAGGTTCAGTTTGTATAAGGTGATTTTAGGTTGCTGATGGGCTAAGAGTAAAAAAGCATCTAATGGTCAGTTAGAAATATTCTTTCACAGTTTAGGAAGATGTGGGGAGTTGTAGATCTGGAAATCTACGAGAGTATTTTTTAATCCATAAGTGTAATTTTGCCCAAGATGAGACACTTAGATTTCTCATCATCCAAAAGAAAGGAAATGCCAACATCCTAAGGATTTAAAAAGCAGAAAGAGGAGGAATGCAAACAATATAGACTGGGAAGTAGTCTTTAGTTAGTGTAGAGGCTATTTAGGCAGACAATGGTGTCTGAAAACCAAAAGAGAAAATTTCAGGGACATAGGTCAACCTTGTTTTATAAAGCAAAGTGGATATAAACTTTCACCATTTCACAACTATGAATGTGCTATATATTTTCTGTCAATCAATATTAATAATTTATATTTTATATGAAATACTACTCTAGTGGAAGGAAATAATCTGAGGTGTTAATTGATATTATGTTATATTATATATTATATTATAATATATTTTACGCCAAGAGTTAGCAGCTCCAGGCCTTCTTTTTTATCTTTATGGAAGAATATCATAGCCAGTATCCACATGGGAAAGAACCTATCACCCAGAATTACAACCAAATTTCATCTCTCACTACAGAATAGTTTGGTGAAAACTGGGGTTCAGAATTGATCTTCCAGTGTTGTTAGCTTTGTAGCTAATTGTATTACAGGAGAGCTTTGGAATAAACTGTACTAGGACTCTGGAAAGGTCAGCTTTAATGTGCAGGGACCAAAAAGGTAGGTGAGAAGTTTTCAAGATTAAATTTAATTATATATACACAGCAAAATGCAAATTTTGATATATATAAGTTTGACTAGTATGGATTAGGAAAAACAATGCTGGACAATAAAAAAAGAAACTGAATGACATATATGTTGTTCAGATTTGCAGCCAACACATCTTTAGAACAAATGCATCTAAATCTTCTAGTAATAAATCGTGACGAATATATGGATTTGGGGAATGTAATAAAAGAAAAGTTTATATAGTAAATGTGATAGTAAATGTTATATAGTAAATGTTTCTTGCTTTTTTCTTCATTGCTATACTGAGAGATTTAAAAAAAAATTAACATTTCACCATTCTGTTGGAATTAACTACAGCCTTGGCTCAACTGTTGTTACTGAAATAGAAATATACTGGATAGACAAGTGTTTATGTTCTTGAATATCAGAAGTAAGAAACCAAAGAGAATTATTAAAAGGAAAAAAAATTAGATTGATTTTAAATGATCTTTCTTTTTTTGAGATCTATAATAAAAATTAAAACTTTTTTCTCCCTTTGTCTTTTACTTGAGGTTATCATATAAGAAAAGCAATCAATGTGAGAAGATTAACAGAATAGGGAGCTATAATGAAAAAATGATGTTGACAAATTAAAAAAAAGGTATTTATCTTTGGAGAGATAAATAGATGCATATACCTATTTTTAAAGGTATAAATTTCCTTTTTAAATGTTACTTGTGGGGACACCTGGGTGGCTCAGATGGTTAAACATCTGTCTTCAGCTCAGGTGGTGATCCCAGGGTCCTGTGATTAAACCCCACATTGGGCTCCCAGCTCAGCAGGGAGTCTGCTTCTCCCTCTGCCTCTGCCTCTCTCCCATTCTCATGCTCTCTGTCTGTCTCTCTCAAATTAATAAATAAAATCTTTTAAAAAACTGTTACTTGCAGGGTGCCTGGGTGGCTCAGTTGATTAAGCATCTGACTCTTGGTTTTGGCTCATGTCATGATCTCTCTGTGGTGAGCTCGAGCCCTGCCCATAAGGGGCTAGGCACTCAGCATGGAGTCTGCTTCAGATTCTCTCTCCCTCTCCCTTTCCCTCTTCTTTTCCCCCAGTTCATGTGCTCTCTCTATAATAAATAAAAAATATTTTATTTATTTATTTTAGAGAGAGAGCAGGAGTGGGGAGAGGGACGGAGGGAGAGAATCTGAAGCAGACTCCCCACTGAGCACAGAGCCCCAGGTGGGCCTCCATCTCACGACCCATGACATCATGACCTGAGGCAAAATCAGGAGTTGGTTGCTCAACCCAACTAAGCCACTCAAGCACCCCAATAAATAAAATCTTAAAAAAAAAATAAATGTTATTTGCGTTGATTTTTTCATACAGTCATTATTTTATGTGTTTACCTAATAGTTATTTATTAAGGGTCTTTTATTGTAGAAATCACTCCAAGTTATACAGAAACTCAAATCTCAGGGACCCTGTGGGAAGCTTATCATGTACACAAATTTCAAAGGGTTTCACCATGTTCATCACTTTCATGGGACAGACACTGCTTGTCACAGGACCACAGCTCTTTCAGATGTCATGAAACCCAGTCTCTCTGTTTGGACATATTTTTGTTAGATTGGGGAAGTTGACAGAATATGGTTGCCACATAGGTCACAGGGCTTAACTATTTTAGGGACATAGGTAGACGGAACATTGGTTGAAAGGACTCTGCTATAAAAGCAGGTGTTGACAGAAGTCCTGTGCCAGTCAGAAGGACAACAGATATGTCTTCTCAACACAACGTGTATGGGCATGTTCACTCTAACAAGAACAGAGGATCTATTGGCATTGGCTCAGGAGCCATTATGCTCTGGGACCTGGAGTCCAGGAGCCTTGTGAGTGCAGGCTCCTTTCACTCCAGGAGCTACTCTGGGTCTGTTCTTCTTCTAGATCCCAATCCACTCTACTCCCTGCTCCCAAATAACCCTAACCCCTGAAGACTGGGTGCATGAATTGCTTTTCCTCTCCTTTCTCCTCAACCTGTTGTTTAGTATCTCCTAACTAATCTGATTTCTTTGGGATTATTTTTTTTTCCTGGCAAATCAAAAAACTTCAAGTTTTACAATTTCCATGTGTTTTCAAAAAATTATTTCTAATGTTAAAAAGGATAGTAAAGCAATATTTCTTGTTTCTTTCTCATTGGTTTCTTGATAAAACTATTCTGTTTCTCTGGATAGGCGATGTGGGTGTGTCTGACCCACTACACCTGCAGTAATTCACCTTGGAAGGCATTTGGAATATGTGTGAAGTGGCTTTGGTTTCCAAAATGACTGGGTCTTTTATTGGCGTTTAGTGAGCGAGGGTAAGGAATTCTAAAAATCCTGAAGTGTGGACCACAGAAAGAGAAAAATTCTCCCACCCAGAATAACAATAGGACCCTGTTAGAAAATATTGAAAGAGAGAAGGCTGCTTATAGGAATTGTAGTAAAGAAAAACACAGCAGTACATTTTGCAGAATATTTCCCTACCTATCATAGTAATTCTAGTATAATAGAGAACACTAGAGATCATTGTAGATAGGATAATTTGTAGAGATTAAAAGAGGTAGAAATTCACTAACTTCATCTAATAGAATGGTGGAATAGCTCATGGAAAGTATAAATTTAGAATGTTGTTGGTAAATAGAGAGTTCTTATTATGTACTAGGTTAATGATGAGAAACAGCAGACATGCTTTATAAACAGGGATCTTGCATAGTGCTGATTGTAGGTGCTCTGTAATTTTTTTTAAAGTTTTTATTTTTAAGCAACCTCCATACCCAACGTGGGGCTCAAACTCACAACCCCAAGATTAAGAGTCGCATGCTCCACTGACTGAGCCAGCCGGGTGCTCCTGTAATTTTTAAAAAGGACATGCATTAACTAATAAAAATATTATTAAGAGTAAGTTCTGGTATATACACATAAAAGTGAAATGTTTCTAAGTTTATAATATAAGATACTGAAAAATATGTAGCATGGTATTTTGGAGAGCTGTTCCTCTTTTTAACCAGCTATTTAGTTTACTTGACACAAAATACAACGCTGTAATTTTCTGTTACTGCTGAAATTTTCTTTTTATTTCTTTTCTTTTTGTTTCTCTTCTTTAAAAGACGATAATCTAGCTCTTTCTTTTATTGAGGTTAACTTCCAGCTATTGAATAGTTGGTTAATTATTCAATGCACTTTTCTTCATTTACTACAACATGTTCAAATAGCACTGAAATAATTCTATAGCATAAGTTAGATTTGGAACTGGCCAGATCAAAGCTTTACCAATTAAAACAAACAAACAAACAAACAAACAACAAACAAACAGTTAGGACCATTAAAAAAAAGTGAAGTGCCAAATGCACTTTTCTGGAGGACTATTAGCAGCTTGATTGTCAAGCAAACGGCGAATCCTTTAGGAGGTAGAATGTGAGGATAGATTTTTTTTACTTGTTTTCAAACCAAAAAAACTTTCTATCTGGTTATGGTTTCTTTATATACTGAAAGTTTAATATTCTAATTGTGTTATATTTTAGCACATTTGAGCAAACACTGGACAACACAGAAACACAGAAAAAGTCTGTGTCTAACACATATAAGATGTATTCTGTAGTTCCTATTTCACTATCAGAAGCAAGGAAAACTGAAAAGAAGCAAAAAGTTACAATGTCGTAAGAAATAAGCAAATGGAGATATAGAAACAAATATGTACTCAGAATCAGGCAGCTTGGGTTCCCATTCTGGATCAGTCAGTAACTGAATCTTGACCTCATGCTTTTGTAAAAGTATGTTGAAATAGGGGCATCTGGGTGGCTCAGTCAGGTGAGGGTCTGACTCTTGATTCCAGCTCAGGTCATGATCTCAGTGTCCTAAGATGGAGGCCTGCCTCCTCTGGCTCTCCCGGGCATGGAGCCTGCTTAAGATTCTCTCTCTCCTCTCCCTCCAGGTCTCCTTCGCCCCTCTTTCCCCTGTCCCGTATACCCGCGTGCACTTTCTCTCTCTCTAAAAATAAATAAATTTAAAAAAAAAGTATGTTGAACTAGAGAATGTCTTAAGATTCTTCTAAGACTGAATGCTTATGCTTCCATATTTAATTAATTGTAACTAATTAAAAAGAACTGGAGTGGCCCGAATTTTCTGGACTATCATGGCACATATTCATGAAGTAATCCATAAGTTAAATTTACTTTCTCCTTTCTGTCCATAATTTGAACATCACATGCATTATATTAGAATTATTTTTACATGTTCATTTACTCTCAGTGGATTTTGAGTTTCTTGAGGGCAAACAGATAATCAACTTCTAAGGTTTATATCTAGCACAGTGGCATATAGTAACTGCTTACTCAAAACAAACTAGACTAATACAAGAACTGTAATAAAGTCATGGATGAAAATAAAAATTATTCTCAGGTCGAGAATTTGAATATTCCTTGATGTTGACCATAATTTGCCTAAGATTGTGGTACTTCCTATATCAAGTACTACAAGAAGCTCTGTTTCTTTTTGCTGGTGTGTTTTGTTTTGAAAGAATAATTCAGCATTTATCTTGTTAGTTGTTCCTGAACAGTAATGAAAGACTGAGATCAAAATAAGTAGTGGTTAAGCTAAAGAGAAGACCACTACATCCACAGAGAGATTAGGATTTCACATTGTTTTTACCCATTGGAAGACAGGAAAAGGGCACTGATTATCTGGCAGTGGTTTAGTTTGAAAGCCATTTCCATAATGCATAGACATTTGTTTACACAGCTTGTTTTGTCCTTGTATTTTTCGTAAACCAAAATTATATATCAAAAGCAGATTGTTGTAGCATCAGTGTATTATAAAGCTTGCTTTCCAGTTTTGGTAATTGTAGGACTGATTTCTAGCTCATTTGTTTTCATAGCAACACCCATCACCAGTTTCCCAGAAATGGAAGTGGAGCTGGCAAAGTGTTCACAAGTGATTTTATTCCCCTATTGAGTATAGAAAATATAGTCGTACATTTCAAACTGCTATACTTGTACTATAATTTTACCGGAGTTGTCATAGAGAAATATGCCATGTGAAGGATCTTGGTGAAGGGCCCCACGTTGAAAAGAAATATTCACCAGCTTCAGTGAATATCGACATATCTTATTAACCTTAACCTGTAAAAACACCTCTTTCTCTGACACTCAAATTGGAGATCCTCCATGTGGGTCAAGATAGAGTGGAAGACAAGGATTATGAGCAGAAGTGATAGTGTGCCAACCCCAAGCAAATATTTCAAGAGGCATTCTGTGGTTTTGGCAGATCCTGCTGTTTTCTTAATGCCGCAACAGTGGTATGTCCTGAAAAGGAGTTTTTCTTGGACTGGACCCTAGAATAAGAAGATCTGTGGAACAGGGTAGCCAGTCTGTGGCAACTGATATGCAACATACAAAAGTAATATTTGTTGCTGTCAGCCACTGAGATTTTTGGGGTGGCTTATTCTTACAGATGATTCTGACTCAGAGCCTGGATTCCTTACATTATGACAAGAGGGGCCAACTTAAATTGTATAAATATTTCCCTCAACTTCCACTAGAAAGAACAACAAAGAAGAAAAAAAGGCAAAGAAAAAAAAGAACAACAAAGAAATTGATTTTTTTCAAGATTTTTTTTATTTCTATCCATGGAAAAATAAAGGATGAAAGTTTGAGGCCTTGAAAGTTTGAGACCTTGGCAGTTAAACTAATAAGAAGATAGGGCACACATAATATCCAAGGCAAATACAAGATTTGTCTTTCCTTATGTGCATGATATATTTTCATTATTTTTAGAGTTTTTATTTAAATCGTACTTAGTTAAGATATAGTGTAATATTAATTTCATTATTTTTTTAAATGTGGCCTAATTTTCTTTTTTTCTCTTAATTTCTTATTTAACTAATTTAGAAATAGGTTGTTTGATTTCCAGATATTTGGAATTTTTTTTTCCTAATTTAATTGCTGATGGTAAGAGAATATTTCAAATTTTGGTATTTGTTTTATGGCTCCAGGTGAAGTCTACCTTGGTGAATGAATAATGTATGCAGTTGAAAAGTGTGGATTCTACAATGGTTGACTGTATTAGCCTATAAATGTAAATTAGATCAAAGTGGTTGTTCATCTTTTTTATCTTTACTACTATCCCTCCCCCTTTTTTTCTTACTGAGAGAGGAGTGCCTCAAATCTCTATTTTGAATTTGCTTATTTTTTCTTAAATACTTCTATTTTTTTATTTATTTATTCATCAGAAAGAGAGAGAAAGCAAAAACTGGGGGGAGGGTCAGAGGGAGAGAAAGAAGCAGACTCTCTGCTGAGCAGGGAGCCCGATGAGGGGCTCAATCCCAGGACCCCAGGATCATGACCTGAGCTGAAGGCAGATGCTTAACCTACTAAGCCACCCAGGTGCCCCTTTTAAATACTTTTAATTTGCTCATGTTTTTGGAAGCTCCAGTATTTGGTGCATACACATTTATGATTGCTAGTCTTCCAGACAAATGTATTCTTTTATTACTATGAAGTATTAAATTTACCTCTGGTAATACTCTACATCTTGAAGTTTATTTATATTATGCTATTATTGCCACTGTAGCCTTCTTAGGCTTATTGTTTGTATGGTCCATGTTTTTTTATTGTATTTTCATCCAGTGATTTTATATTTAAAGTACATCTCTTTAACACCAATGACTGCTTTGTTTATGGTTTTTTCTTGATAAACACTATTTTATAGTCATCAAACTAATGCAGTTTGACTGTAACTATTAGTAATTTATAATACCATACTAGAGGAACCCTAGTTGTAGGACAGACAGAAAAAATAATAAGGAAGAATTAATGTTCTCTCTCACTTTCCCTCTCTCTCCCTGTCTCTTCCTCTCTTTTTCTCTTTCTCTCTTTCTGTCTTTCTCTGTCAGTGTGATTCTTGCTTCTGAGACATTCCTGGACTTAGAAGGAATTCAGACCTTTGTCGTGTACTCAACTGTCACTAGTTGGTAATGTGATGATTCAGTTGTAGACATTTTGACGATGGATTTATATACAATTAATATTTCCCTTCATGATAAATCTTGTGTAAGTGAAAATACCAAAAGATTACATGTATGTATGTATTAAGTATATATTAGATTAAGGTATATAGACATTTCATTAAATGCATTTTACTTTAAAATGAAATTATTTCTCAATTAATTAATATTGTATTAGCCTAAATATTTTATTTTCCTGAAACTAAGGCTTTTTTCCCTGACATTCAGTTGAGATCAAAAGCATATTTCTAAGTAATATTCAGGTTCCAAAATAATATGCTAATATTTCTACTTATTATTTCTCCCAGTAAATGCTGCTAGATGAATATGTTTGAATGACATCATTACGTTGTGAGGCTTTATGTTATATTATGGCATTGTTTTTGGCAAATAGACATGCCTATGGAATTTCTTATTAGCTATTTTATAGTGTTATTTATTATTGATACAACCTCAATTGAATTTACATTTAGCTCATGTTACTTTCTTGGTAATAAAAAATGTATATATATTTTCAAATGTTTTCTTCTTTAGATGTTCTAAGTAAAATTTTCATCATGTAGTTCATGCATAGTTCAAGTTAAAGATTGGTTTTTCAAAATATTTTCTATGATATAATATCTGCAAGCCAGGAAATGTGTTTTCTATTGTAATGGTATATTTGTGTAAGTGATTTGGATTTAACAGCACTGAATATAAGCCAAAAAGTGCAAAATTTTATAGGCAGCTAATTACACTTGACTTCTTGCATTTTCGGAGGTATAATCCAGCAGTTGTTTGCTATTATTTTATTTTTTATAGATTAACACTGGTATTATTACCATTATATAAGTTACTAAGAAGGTTTTATAAACAAATTGATGTGGGATATTTTTGTTTTGCGAGATTGATGCTGCAGTTATATAATTATTAACCCTGTTTCTTAAGACATTGCAAAATCATTTCTTAGTCGACACTGTATTTAAAAAAATTTTTTACAAGCCCAAATTATTTTTTATACTTGGATTTAACAGACATAAATTAATCTGCCAAAATACTATAAAACTTTTAATTTCTGTATTTGTCTCCTTCAGATATGTAATTAATAATTTGAGAATAGCTCTTGTTCATATGTCTTTGAGTAGCCCTAGGATATAAAGATTTTTCAGGTCTGTCTGCCAAATTCTCTGACCAGTCTCATTTAAATCATTCCTTAATATGGGTTTTAAATATGTTTAAATAAAAACATTATTTATACTTCAAATTACAACTTATCACTTTTCCTATGAATTTGAAGTTTTTATTCAGAACTTCCAAAATTGCTAGTACCTAGAATTGATTTTTTTTTCCATCATGAAAATCCTTAATACCGAGAATAACAACACTCTCCTACATTTGACTTCGTTAGTGTGACTTGATTTACCATCACAATAGTAAACCATTTATAAACATACCCATTTTCAGAATTACTAACTGCTGATATACCCACCACGATAACAATGCATCTAAAATCACTGAAAAACCGCTAAGTTCCAAGCCTGTATTTTTCAGGTGATCTGGCTTGGTTTGTTAGAGGGATGCAGATACCCTTAGATCCCAGACAATGAAATCTAACTTTCCTGGGATTAAACAGTAAACAAATCCCATCAAGAGGGTCTAATCAAAAGAGTTGGACATAGAAGCACAAAACTACTATGAAATAAGTGAATAAAAACCAAAGAATGCTCATCTGAGTTTTCATTAAAGGATAGAAGGTAGAGTTTGGCAAAAGTTGTTAGTTGCTCGAATGTGTAAAGGAGTATGTAGAAACAGGAATGGGACAATTCGTGGCAGGGAGAAATTTGTTTATAGTGTACTTGAAATCTTCTTTATGAGTAGGGAAGAAGATGTTAAGAACCATAACTTGATTTTGAGGTAGACGAAATCATAATTTAACCTAGTGTACCCCAAAAAGATTATAAATGCATATTCTGCAAAAGGAACAATTGGAAGCCTGTTGATAAACTTAATTGTCAGAGAAGTCTCCTGAAAAACTTTCCAGAATTTCTTCTTGAAATACATTTGTGCATTTTTGAGATTACATTTATATGTTTATTTCTGAGTTTAATCCTCCAGTGTGAATGTAAATAACAAATGGAGTCATATAGGTCTGAAAATAGAAGATGGAGGCCACAATAGAGGTGAACATTTTAAAACATTTGAATGCCATTTAAAATAAAGTCTTGTGAACAATATTCAACATTTGACTTTGACAGATTAGAAAAGAACACTGGAAAAGTCTTTAAGTATTTCAGCTCCAAAATGAGTTATTTTGGTTCCAGGTATAACCAACATGTCTAAGAATATTTAATTATATAAAAAAATTCCAACTGGATACCAGGTCAAAAATCAAACTTATTTACAATGCCATGGTAAATCTTGGCCTTATAAATAAATCTAGTTTAGAAAAACAACTTAATTCAAATAGAAAAATTTATAATTATATGTTTCAAGCAAACTTCATTTCTTTGCTTTACTCTTTCTACTACTAAATTAAACTTAAGCTTTCAATTTAGAATCATAGAGTGAAAGTATGTTTTAAAATAAACTACCTTTAAAAATGTACTCTAAATTCATTAAAATGAGTATATATCATTCTAATATAATTTTTCAACTGCATTATAACATGATATGAAATATGTTAATGGCAATAAAGCTATTA
Source organism: Callorhinus ursinus (assembly GCF_003265705.2). Taxonomy (NCBI): domain Eukaryota; kingdom Metazoa; phylum Chordata; class Mammalia; order Carnivora; family Otariidae; genus Callorhinus; species Callorhinus ursinus. Next base: position 35,490,139 of record NW_027397063.1, on the reverse strand, counting down.
TTAGCAATGGCTATTTTATTTTCAGTAAAATTGCCTGTAAAGGCCATAGATCAAAATGACAATTACCAGCTTTCCACATTAAGAGGATGAACACATATGACATATAATATAAAAGAAATGCCCCAAATATAAAATAAATTACTTCTATCTTACAAACTAATAAAGGAAAATGACTTTTAAATCACTCTAAACCCTTAAATTACTTTTCAGTGTCCACTTCATACATTACACTGTAAGTTCATTATCACTGAGACATATGCTCTGCTAACTGCAATATGAAATAGCCTTTTAAAATTTATGGTCGAAACTATTTGATGAGTTACTGTGAATATTTTGCTAACACATAATATAAATCTAATGATTTTAAAGAAGTGTACTTTCTAAGTTGTAGTTTAGGTGATACTTAAAATAGTAAAACTTTAATTTAAAAAGTTCTTAATAAAAACTTCTTTACACTGGATCAGATTTCAACTTATTCTAGTTCCTGTTACAATTGAGAAAAGTAATCCTGGTTCATACCATCCCTAAACCAAATGTTATTAAAACTTTCTCTAATTGTCAAACATCATATTTTAGTTTTATGAAAATATGTTTTATAAAAACTATGTGGCATTATCAAATATTAAATTATATTATATGTGAGTCCCTAGGTAAAAGGGAAATATTTAATTTTTCCCACTTAAACATCTAGGCAAAAATGCAAAATGCCATTATCTAATATTTATCATCTAGCACCATAATCTGTATGTTTTAGAAGGGCAACTGGTAATGTCAATGAAAAGGGATATCAGTGAAACATTCTTTTCACTATATTTACAGCCTGTATAGAGATATTAGAAACAGAATGATCTCACTTACCTGTGGCCATTTTGGCGTAACATTAAGGAAAATATTGGAAAATTCTCCAAAAATGTCTTGCTGATTGTTTTACTGATTATTTGTTACAGTATATAAAAATTTAGTATATAAATAAAATTTAGTATAGATTTGTGTTGTCATTCAATATAACATCTTTTCCCTAAAAGGGGATTGTCTGTTGTTTAGCAGCATCCTGAATACTTGAAGAGTGGGTATCACTCAAGTTTTAGTCTTTGAACTTAAGAAGCAATACTTTAAAACTAAGGTTTTAAAAAATATATTTATTTTACTGAAGAATGTCAGGGACTAAAATGATAAATAAATGTGAGGAGATATTTTCAGTGTCTAAAATCAAAAAATGATTAGTGTCTAGAATAGACAAGAACTGTTAAAAATCAGCAAGAAAGAAAACAATTATAAAAGAAAAATTATACATGAAATGAGTAGGAAATTTTTAAGAGCAGAATCTAACAATGCTGATAAGATGAACCTATAAACCATTGCTGTAGTGGGATGAATAATGGACCTCCAAAAGATATTTCTATGTCCTAACACCTGGAACCTGTGAATATGATCGTATTAGAAAAAAAAAAAATGTCTTTGCAAATGTAATTATTTTTTAATTTTGTTTTAAGGATTTTATTTATTTGACAGAGAGAGAGAGCACTAGCAGGGCAAGTGGGAGAAGGAGAAGCAGGCTCCCTGCTGAGCAGGGAGCCCGATGCGGGGCTCAATCCCAGGACCCTGGGATGACCTGAGCCGAAGGCAGACGCTTAACCAACTGAGCCACCCAGTGCCCCTGCAAAAGTGATTAAATTAAGGATCTAGAGAGGAGATTATCTTGGATTTTCTGGATGGCCCCTAAATTCAATGAGAAGCATCCTTAGAAGAAAAGAGAAGACACACCAAAGGAGAAGGCCATGTCAGGAGGCAGAGATTGGAGGTATGCAGCCACAAAGTAAGGAATGCTCAAGCTACTAGAAACGGAAGAGGCAAGGAAAGATTCTCTACTAGAGAATTCAGAGGGAGTGTGGCCCTGCCAACACCTTGAATTTGTAGTTTTAGCCTCCAAGAACTGTGAGAGAATGAATTTTTCCCGAAGTGCATTTTTTTAAGCCTCCCGGTTTGTGGTTGTTATAGAAGCCCCACGAAATGAATACAATTGATAGCCAGAAAAAATAAACGTCAAACAAGTCATTACACATATTACACATATTAGACTGAAAAAAAGAATGAGAGTCTAGATGGTTCCAAGTGTTGGCTGGTATGTGAAGATACAGGAATGCTCTTTCTACCTGATGGGAATGTTAACTAGTGCGACAATTTGGAGAGAAATCTGTGTAGAGATATTCCATTTTTGGCTAAATATCCCAGGGAGTTTTTACAAATGTCCCGAAGTAGACATGTGTAAGGATGATTTTTATAACATTGTTCATGGTGGTGCAGAGGGTGCAGAGTTGGAGGCAACTTAAATATGCATTACTGAGAGAGTGGAAAGAAACAATGTGGTGGATGCAAATAATGGAAATACACTCACATAGATATATACATATATACACATATATGTGCATGTATATTCAGGCAACATGATGTATTCACATAAAAATATAATAAACACACTGGGTAATATACCAACTGCAAGATTTATAAGATGGATTTTGTACAAATCAACAATTTTCTTTCTCAGAAAATAATATTGAAATTTCAATATCATATCACTAATACCAGCTGGGAGAGATCGAAATAATTTAGGCAAGAAAGAATATTTATTTTACTGTAATTCAACTTAGAAAACTAATAAAGCCTCAGATGGTTCAATATGTTTAAATTACTTTTAATTAGTCTCACTGAAGAAGGATAGTTTAATTTGAAAAGATCAGATATATGGATTAAAACACAGGGTTCTATGTATTTAACACAAGAATGAATCCTATGAAAAGAAGATTTATCTTTTGTGTGTTTTAGTCCCAAAGAAGTTTGATTTATTGAAGCCAGCTTCTTCTTTCAGTAAAATTTTAAAAATGGAAAATTTTCCAAAGAGAAAAACTTCTTTGCAAACATAGAATGCAAAAGTAAAAAATAATCAGTAAGGCTTATCTGTGAAGAGTTTCATAAAACATGTATTTGTGAATCATCTTGGTATCTGTCTATATCATCTCTCTTTCCATCTTCACTCTAATAACCATCAGCAAATTTAACAAAGGTGGAAATTCAAAAGGGATTCTCTATTTTCTGAGAAATGCTTAAGCTGAATAATAATAAATATGCTATTTGTTTTAATAAAAATGAGTTTACAGGTGACAATTTATCATAACTGTACTATATTTACCCTTTGTGTCTTTACAACTTTTCTTTTTATATTTAATGAATTCTAAACAAGTCATTTTGTATATTTTATTCTTCCTTCCTGCTTGACTGCCTGCCTTCCTCTTTCCCTCCCTTCCTTCCTTCCTCTCTTTCTTTCTTTTTCTATTTTAATTCTAGTGTAGTTAACATACAGTGTTATCATTCAGGTGTACAGTTAGTGATTCAACAATGCTGTACATTGCTCAGTGTTAATCATGGTAAATGTGCTCTTAATTCTCACCACCTATTTCACCCATTGTCCCACTCACCTCCCCTCTGGTAACCATCAATTTGTTCTCTATAGCTCAGAGTCTGTTTTTTTGGTTTGTCTTTTTTTTTCTTCATTTGGTTTGTTTATTAAATTCCATATATGAGTGAAATTATATGGTATTTGTCTTTCTCTGACTTATTTCACTTAGCATTATACTCTTTAGATCCATCTTTGTTGTTGCAAATGGCAAAATTCCATTATTTTTTATGGCCAAGTAATATTCCATTATGCCTATATACCACATTGTCTTTATCCATTCATCTAATGATGGACATTTGGGCTGCTTCCATAATTTGGCTATTGTAAATAATACTGCAATAAACACAGGGTTACATGTATCTTTCTGAATTGGTGTTTTCATATTCTTTGGGTAAATACCCACTAGTAGAATTACTGGAATCATACGGTAATTCTATTTTTAATTTTTTGAGGAACCTGCATGCTTTTTCCACTATAGCCTCATCGGTTTACATTTCCACCAAAGTGTATGAGGATTTCTTTTTCTCCACATCTTTGGCAACACTTGTAGTTTTTTGTGTTTTTGATGTTAGTCATTCTGACAGGTGTGAGGTGATATCTCATTGTGGTTTTGATTTGCATTTTCCTAATGATGAGTGATATTGAGCATCTTTTCATGTGTCTGTTGACCATCTGTATGTCTTCTTTGGAGAAATGTCTGTTCATGCCTTCTTCCCATTTTTTTAATTGGATTATTTGCTGTTTTGGTTTTGAGTTGTAGAAGTTCTTTATATATTTTGCATACCAACCCTTTATTAGATATGTCATTTGCAAATATCTTCTCCCATTCAGTAGATTGTCTTTTAGTTTTGTTGATTATTTCCTTTGCTGTGCAGAAGCTTTTTATTTTGATGAAATCCCAGTAGCTTATTTTTGTTTTTGTTTCCCTTGCTTCAGGAGACTTATCTAGAAAAATGTTATGGCCAGTGTCAGAGAAATTACTTCCTGTGCTCTCTTCTAGGATTTTAATGGTTTCCTGTCTCACATTGAGGTCTTTAATCCATTTTGAGTTTATTTTTGTGTATGGTGTAAGAAAATGTTCCAGTTTCGTTCTTCTGCATGTTGCTGTCCAGTTTTCCCAACACCAGTTAAAGAGACTATTTTTTTTTCTCTTTACATACTGTTGCCTCCTTTGTCAAAGATTAACTGACCATGTAATTGTGAATTTATTTCTGGGCTTTCTATTCTGTTGTATTGATTTATGTGTCTGTTTTTGTGCCAGTACCATACTGTTTTGATTACTACAGCTTTGTATTTTAACATGAAATTTGGGATTGGGTTACCTCCTGTTTTGTTCTTCTTTTCCAAGATTTCTTTGGTGGTTTAGGGTCTTTTGTAGTTCCATACAAATTGTAGGATAATTCGTTCTTGTTCTGTGAAAAATGCTACTGGGGTTTTGGTAGGGATTGTACTAAATATGTAGATTGCATTGTATAGTATGGATCTTTTAACAATATATTTTTCTTTCTAGCCATGAGCATGGAATATCTTTCCATTTGTTTGTGTCATCTTCCATTTCCTTTATCAGTGTTTTATAGTTTTCAGAATGTAGGTCTTTCACCTCCTTGGATAAGTTTATTCCTAAAAAAATTATTATTATTGGTGCAATTGTAAATGGGATTGTTTTCTTAATATCTCTTTCTGCTACTTCATTATTAGTTTATAGAAATGCAGTAGATTCTGTATATTGGTTTTATATCCTGCGACCTTACTGAATTTATTTATTAGTGCTAGTAGCTTTTTGGTGAAGTCTTTTGGGTTTCCTATATAGAGTATCATGTCATCTGTGAATAGTGAAAGTTTTACTTCCTTTCTTACCAATTTGAATACCATTTATTTCTTTTTTATTGTCCAATTGCTGTGGCTAGGACTTCCAGTACTGTGTTGAATAAAAGTGGTGGGAGTGGACATCATTTTCCTATTCCTGATCTTAGGGAAAAAGCTCTCCTTTTTAACCATTGAGTATGATGTTCCCTGTGCATTTTTCATATATGGCCTTTATTATGTTGAGGTATATTCCCTCTAAACTGACTTTGTGAAGGTTTTTATGAATGGATGTTGTACTTTGTTAAATGCTTTTTCTGCATTTATTGACATGATCATGTGGTTTGTGTCCTTTCTCTTGTTGATGTGATGTGTCACATTGATTGATTTGTGAATATTGAACCACCCTTGCATCCCAGGAATAAATCCCACTTGATCGTGGTGAAAGATTTTTTTAATGTATTGTTGGATTCAGTTTGCTAATATTTTGTTGAGGATTTTTGCATCAGAGATCATCAGAGATACTGGCCTGCAGTTTTCTGCAGTTTTGGCCTGCAGTTTTTTGTTTTTTTTTTTTCTCTCTCTCTCTATTTTTTACTTTTTTGGTAGTGTCTTTTTCTCATTTTGGTATCAGGGTAATGCTGGCCTCATGGAATGAATTTGGAAGCTTTCTTTCTTCTTTTATATTTTTGGAATAGAGAAGAATAAGTATTACTGCTTCTTTAAATGTTTGGTTGAATTTTGCCTGTGGAGTCATTTGGTCCTGGACTTTTTTTTGTTGGAAGTTTTTGATAACTGATTTAATTTTATCACTGGTAATTGGTCTGTTCAGATTTTTTCTACTTCTTCATGAATCAGTTTTGGGATGTTATATGTTTCTAGGAATGTATCCATTTCTTCTGGATTGTCCAGTTTGTTGACATGTAATTTTTCATAAAATTTCTTGACATACTTTGTATTTCTGTGATGTTGGTTATAACTTCTCTTTTACTTCTCATTTTGTTCATTTGAGTCTTCTCTATCTTTTTAATGAATCTGGCTAAAAATTTATCAATTTTTGTGATTTTTTTCAAAGAACCAGCTCCTGATTTCATCGATCTTTTCTATTGGACTTTTTTGTTTTGTTTTGTTTTTTGTTTTTTAGTTTCTCTTTCATTTATTTCTGCTCTGATCTTTATCATTTATTTCCTTATACTAATTTTAGGTTTTGCTTCTTCTTTTTCTAACTCCTTTCCATGTAAGTTTAGGTTGTTTATTTGAGATTTATCTTCTTGAGGTAGGCCTGTATTGCTATAAACTTCCTCTTAGAACAACTTTGGCTGTATTCCAGATTTTGAACCATTGTGTGTTCATTTTTTTGTTTGTTTTTTTCCATGTATTTTTTTTTTATTTCCTCTTTGATTTCTTGGTTGACCCATTCATTGTTTAGTAGCATATGATTTAACTTCCATATATTTGTGGTCTTTCCAGATTTTTCCTTATGGTTGATTTCTAGTTTTATAACATTGTGGTCAGAAGAGATGCATGGTATGACATCAATTTTTCTGAATTTGTTGAGGCTTGTCTGATAGGCTAATATACAATCTATTCTACAGAATGTTCCATGTGTACTTGAAAAGAATGTGTATCCTGCTCTTTTACAATAGAATGTTCTGAATATGTCTGTTAAATCCATCTGCTTCCTCTAGTTAACTATTTATTCCATCTAGTGTATTTTTATTTTCAATTATTGAATGCTTCATCTCTGGTTGGTTCTTTTTTATGTTTTCTGTCTCTATGTTGAGGGTCTCACTGAGGCCCTCCACGGTTTTCTCAAGTCCAGTGAGTATCTTTATGACCATTACTTTAAATTCTCTATCAGGCATGTTACTTATCTCCATTTCATTTACGTTTCTTGCTCTCATTTTGTCTTATTCTTTCATTTGGGACATATTCCTCTGTCTCCTCATTTTGTCTAACTCTCTGTCTCTGTTTCTATGTGATAGGAAAGCCAGCTATATTTCCTGCTCTTAAAAGTAGTGGCCTTATGAAGAAGATGTCCTGTAGTGCTGTGAAGTACAACGTCCCCTATTCACCAGAACCTGGTTCTTCAAGGGTGTCTACTGTGCATGTTGTGTGCATGCTACTGTTGTGATTGAGCCATATTTGCCTTCAGTACAGTCATCTGCAATGGCTCTCTTTGCCTGTTGTGAGCAGGGTTTGGGGTCTGTGTTGTTAGTGGGCCACCTTGAGCTTGAGTTGAGTCAGACCACTCATTTGCCAGAGATACAATAGCACCAAACTGCAGGGTGCTTTCCCTGTGTTGTCTCCTGAGAAACATTTATTGCTATGTGGGCTGTGCAGTCAGACTTGATGTCTACCTCTAGCCCACTGCTTGGGCCACAGTTGGACTGGTTTGTGTGGTTATCTTCCCCTCTCTCTGCTGCAAGAGTCACTTTTGAGTGGTGCTGGCCCTTACTGGGGCTCCTTTCTTACTGTAGGCTTGTAGCACTGCTTTGGATGGCTCTGGCCAAGGGTATATTGGAGGGACTGGTCTACAGGAGAGCATAGTGGCAAGGAGCATGATTTTAGCAAGATTCACACAGATCTGCTCTGGGAGGAGCCTGGAGCTGCTTTAGAAAACTGCTGCAGGGGTAGGGGGAAGATCCTTAAAAGAGCACAAGGTGGGGCATGCTGTTAGTAAAATAGGTGGAGAGTGTTGGCACTGTGCTGGTTCCCACAGGTGTGCATGTCTCTAGGCTGGGGTGTGGGGAGGGAAATAGCACCTGCCAGCTCCTTTATTCCTGGAGCAGTCTCCTAATAACTCATGCCCCTCCAGCCCTGGCTCTGAGATTAGTAAATAAATTTCCTTCTCATATACCCCAGGTGTTTTTCAAAACACTGCTTCTATGTTGAATAATAGTGGGGCTGTTTGTTGTCCTGCCTCTTTAACAGGAACTCAGCTTCTTATCAGCCTCCAGGCTCTCCCAGAGCTGAGGCCACTGATTTTTAAAGTCCTAGGTGGTAAGCCCCACTGATTGTAAAAACTTGTGAAATTAGACACTTCTGGTTTCCCAGACCAAATGTTAGGGAGATTCATCTTTCCCATTTGGGTTTAACATGCCTGGGGTATTTGGTGTGAGATTCTATTTATCTCCCCTCTCCACACCTGCAGTATCTCTTCCTCTTGTGGACAGGCCCTTGGGTCCATTTAGCTCCCAACCACCACATCTCCACTCTTCTTACTCTCTTTGATGTGAACTTTACTCTACATTTTGCTGTGGAGAGTCTGTTCTGCCAGTCTTTGGGTTGTTTTCTGGGTTATTTACACTGATGTGAGTGTTATCCAGTTATATCTGTGGGATGAGCTCTTCCTACTCCACCACCTTCCCAGGAAGTCCAGGGTTCCATTTGGATGGAGCCATTTTGTTCTATCAACATGGTGAATCTGTATTTCCTAAAGAGAATCTGCCTTTGCAGCCTATATAATTTTTACTGCAAAATATTAAACATATTAAATGTTAAATATATAAATATTAGCCAATTCAATCTGAATATATAGTTATTTTCCAGCTCTATCTTGCATTAATTTAATAAAAATATCAGTCAAGGTTGTTTAAAATGTTTTGAGTTGTACATGTATACATGTATAACTGATATATATAAATATACATATAAATAAATATATAAATGATATTTATTTACTTATTTCTTTCTTTATATATATATATAGAGAGAGATGTGGAGAGGGGCTGAGGCAGAGGGAGAGAGAGAACTTTAAGCAGGCTCCACAACCAACACAGTGCCAGATGCAGGGCTCAATCTCACAACTTTGAAATCAGGACCTGTGCTGAAACCAAGAGTTGGACACTTAACTGACTGAGCCACCCAGGCACCCCTAAGTAAATAAATATTTAAAGAATTGGGTGTGTAAACATAAACACTTATAGTTAAATTTATATATATACGCATATATAACATAACATAAATAACATTATTTCTATATGTTGTATATATGTTTGTATGTGTATATATCAATATATGTCTAGATGTAGATATGTAGATATTTATATTTCTAATGAGAAACAGTGCCTATAATTTTCTAGGTATGTTTTCCATCATAATCATATTTATAGTGATAATAGTCATTTCTGAAAGTATCTGAATTTTAGACATTCTCTAATCCTTTTCTAAGACTAAATAATTAAGTTGTCATGTAGCATTTAACACTTTTCTTATGAGCAAATATTATATAGCTCTACATAATGAGAAATGTATTTCTATAATATATTTATTTGTAGTATAAAATAAATAATATTCCTTTTAATATGGTACTCCAGTTGCCTATATAACACTGTAAAATAAGCTCTTCAGTACAAATGAGATCCACATGTTTTTCCATACTTTATTCTGTATTTTTTATTCATATTTATGCCTATTGCATTAAAAATTTATTTCTGGACAAAAATATTTTTCTGACTGGTTGTCATTAGCTACTATAGAGTAGAAACCTAAGTAGAGATTCTTCCTTGATTCAGGGAATACAGATCTCTTTTGCTGATCTCTTCTCCTACTTTTAAAATATACTTGTCTATGTTGTACATCCAAGAGAATATGTTTGCCTGTGTGTGTTTATATTGCTTATTTATTGAACTGTGCTACCAGTCTTTCTTATATAATATGTGCTTTAAAATTTTAAATATTTTATTTTCTTGGGTATCTTAATATGTCTTCTTAAAAATGATTATTATGTGTTAATATACTATAAGCAGTTTGTAGTGTATTGGGTTATAAAAGAAATTATATGATTGATGACTAACATGAAATAATTGGATAATAAAATCTAAGAGTTGGAAAGAAATTCAGTCATTCATTTCTTATTTTATTGGCCTCTAAATCCTCCTCTGAGTAGTTTTTTAGACATTCTCAAAGACTACTACTAAGAGGAACCATATCATCCTCCAAGGCAGTTCATTCTTTCTTTTGTTTGGTTCAAAATTTTACCTTATTTTGACCGAAAATTTATATCTGAGAGGATTCCAGACAATAGTATATGCAATTCTTGTTATCCCTTTTTCACTTGATAATCTTGCAATTATCTGCATAGTTACCAGTGGACCCTCAGAATCTAGAATGGATGACTAAACATATCCTCTGAAAAACAATTCTGCTCAATCATTCTTTTCTCTCCCTTTTCCTATTCCTATAGGAATTCTAATATGTGTTATCAAGAAATGGATCAAAACTCCAGGATTAGCTCTTTCAGTACAAATTAAAGCAATTTATTTAATTAATTAATTTATTTAAAGCTTTTATTTATTTGTGAGACAGTGAGTGAGCACAAGCCAGGGAAACGGCAGGCAGAGGGAGAAACAGGCTCTCCGCCAAGCAAGGAGCCCAATGCAGGACTCGATCCCAGGACCCTGAGATCATGACCTGAGCAGAAAGCAGACGCTTATCCCAAATTAGAGTAATTAAAAAAAATTTTTTAGGGCGCCTGGGTGGCTCAGTTGGTTAAGCGACTGCCTTCGGCTCGGGTCATGATCCTGGAGTCCCAGGATCGAGTCCCACATCGGGCTCCCTGCTCGGCGGGGAGTCTGCTTCTCCCTCTGACTCTCTTCCCTCTCGTGCTCTCTATCTCTCATTCTCTCTCTCTCAAATAAAATAAATAAAATCTTTAAAAAAAAAAATTTTTTTACTCATATTTTGACAAAAAAGTAAAGAGGCTCTCAAGTGGCCCAAAGAAGCAGGAATATATTTCAAGACAACAGGTAATCTGATAGCCAATCACCAGTAAAGTGATAGAATGGATATTGGGCACCAGAGCTGGAAGTACAGGTTCTGGAATCCCACATGAAATTTTTACTTCATGGATTTTTTTTCTTTTGTTCTGTTTTTATGTTTTTTATTCTTATTCCACTTCAGATCATCAGCTCTTTCCAGTCTTTTATCCTACTTAATCTTTTCTTTGTCTCATCACTTTACACATGTTTCCAAATGACACTTTCACATTTGAGTCTACATGACCTTACTGCTTTAGTTTCTTGTAGATAAATCAGTTGGTTTTCTAGGATCTCAATTCCAAACTCCCAGGAGGGGCAACTTGATTCAATTCTAAATCTGTCCAATAAGCTGGAGTTTACTGGGGTGAAGGGAGGCACAGATTTACATTAGCAGAAGGGATATAGTTGAGGTAATTTTTAGTCATAGGTATGAGATGAGCAGGTAATGAAGCATCTAATACAGAACGACTGTCATCTTTCTCAATTTAGACATCATATTTCTTTATTATAATTGTATTCATGCAACTGAAAGTTAGTTATTTTGGCACACACAAGAGTCTATTAAATTACATTGGAATATATATAATTTAGTCAACCATAACTTTTCTTCTTCAAATAACTTTGCCTAATTAATCCCTAAAAAAATGTTCAAAATGTATGTGTATTTTAAGAAAAAGGGAACTAATTGGAAGAAATATTAGATAAGATTGTTAAAGCTGCAGAAAGACACCTGAAAGAGTTGAACAGCATTTCTTGACAATTTGTTACTGCCTCTTTCATAAGAGTTATGCATGTTTATATATGGACAAAATCTAGTTAACATATACACACACATTTTTACATACCCCTTCATATTCATTCCTCATTGGGTCTATCAGCCTATTCTTTTAACTTTATCTCATAGCTTTTATGCAGAAGGTTCCACCCCTAACTCCAACATCATCTTTTCAGCTCTGCTCAGAGGCCACCTAAAATGTAGTATTATAATAAAGCATTTATAGTTCACTATTCTGTACAAGATTGGTATTTTTAGTCTTTTGTGCAAAATGTATCTCATTTCTTTTTCATCCAATGTCAATAAAATTAATTCATGATTTTCTTTATTTATATATGGGTATGTATATTATATCCTATATATAAATAAATATATAGCTCACAGGGAATGTATATGACTTGTGTGTATATATATTTCATAGAATTTTTGTTAGTTTTCTATTGCTGCCTAACAAGTCACCACAAATTTAGCTGCTTATAAAATACAAATTATCTTACTGTACTACAGGTCAGAAGGTGGAATAGGGCTCATCAGGATAAAAGTAAGATATATATTGGCAGGGCTATAGAACTTTCTGAGACTGTAGTTTCTACCAATAGGTAGAAACCAAGGAGGTATTATTCATGCATCCAATCACTCAAAGCATTTTATTAGGAACTCTTCTGGACACAAACTGTAGAAATACAAATAAGTTAAGTTCCCTTTAAATAGAAACACTTTTATATGTAAATGCAATTAAAATTGTTCAAAATTTAATGAACTCTCTTTATATTAATGGCCTACTTGTACCTGGAAGTATACAATGCTGGATAGCATAGTAGACATTCAATTTTTATTTGTTTGGCTTGACAGACTAAATTAAGCTAAGATTTACTGAATTTTTATTTAGGTGAGATAAGTGAGAGGTTTGTGTGTGTGTGTGTGTGTGTGTGTGTGTCTGTGTGTGTATACACACCCATATATATATATACATATATGGGTGTGTATATATATGTATGTATCACTGTATATCCTATGGGTTTCTCTCTATATTTGTATCTATCACTGAGACAAGTGTGCATTTATATATGTGTGTGTGTATACCAATGCTTTGTAAGACAGCTATGTTTATTATGATCATTTAATAGATAATACAGTTAATGATTAGAAACATTAAATAACATAAAGTAAAAAAAAAGAAACATTAAGTAACATCTAATAAGTGATAAACTCAGGACTCTAGGGATCAAACTTTAACCATGATGCTTGGTAAGTTCCAGTCTTTGACAGTAAATTAAATTTAGGAATTGGTAAAATTAGATTTGTCTAATATATTTTGTAATACAGCTTGAAAACAGATTAAAAATAGTCACATATCTTTAAACTTTCTAAATTACATTAAAGATATGTTGTTGAATTTCTTACTTATATATGCAATCTAATAAAAATCTTTAGAAGTAAAAATTATTAAATAAGTCATGTCGAAGGGAAGTGTAGTGTGTTTTCACGTTGTGGTATTAAATAAGCTCTTTGAACTTTACTTGCAAAGAGTTCTCAAATGCCATTAGTAGCATTTAAAAAAATGTGAATCTAGAAATTACTCATTACATTTTAATTTTAATTTTACATTCAATTTTAATTTTTATATTATTTTGATTTTAAATGAATTTTCAAACTTTATGTCAAATAAGCACATCTTAACCTTGAAATGTTAGATGTATTCAATTTTTTCTTGATAAATATTCTTCAGGTAATTTCATTGGAAGGATAATATCGATTTTCTCAAGGATAAGAGTTTTATTCTGCCCATATTTACAATACTTGTTAATTAGAATTGAAATAAGTTATTATACTATATATAATTATAATTTTTATATTGTATAAATTATAAAATTTATTAATATTATCTCACATACTGACCTTTGAGTAATTCCACATAGACTTAAAGCATTTTTATTCTTATACCTCATAAACAGACTTTTTGGTGAATATCATAACTGAAGCTATTTTTGTATTATATGAGATTGGTTTGTAAATTAATTTCTTTACAGTAGCAGAAGGAATGATTAAAATAAGCACCAAATTAAAATGAGTACTATTAACATGCCTACATCTGATTTTATGATATCCCTTTCTAGAAACTATCCATTCCCCATATAGAGAATGGTTTCATAAAGAAGAGAGTGGTTTGTATGTAAGTGATCTTCACATTATATTCATAAATACCTCTAATCACCACAATTTTTGGCTTCACTTTAATTTCAGTTAATCATAACCAGTTACTGAAAATCCAAATAAGGATTAGCATTTGGTAATAATGTCAGTGGCCTACCCAAGGATCTTCAATCATTTAATTTGTTGCATAATTTGTTTAGAAAATTCTTAGAACAGTCTCACATTTAACATTTTTAAAATTCTTTTCTTACCTTTAAGGCATTATAAACTATGGTGACTCAAGACATTAAGACAGAAAATATATTATTCAACAAGTCACGATTATGGATGACTGAAAGAAAAAACAATTTGCCAATGCCATAGAGAGCAGAAAGGAACTTGAGTTACATAGTGCTTTATTTCCTAGATTCACAATCTCTTTGGAGACATGTTAAATCCAATGATGTTTTAAAAACTATTCGGAAGGCAGCAAGCTTTTATTTAGAAGGCAGCTTAATATTATACTTAATGACTAAATAACAGACTATTTTGTCATCAGTATTTCAATTTCAAAGGCAGTGCCCCCCATTTATCTAAATCACTGAGCTCAATGTTAAGCAAAATTCTTCCTCAGTGAGATGGATAATGACTTCAGTTAAATAAAGTATTTTTGATTCATGTGTAGCAGCTCTCTCCAGTGAACGTCAACTCCATTTTTAAAAATTCTGTGTAATGAAACACGTTTTATGAAAATGTTTTAAAAATACCTTTCTGAGAACATCTAAATTACTCTCATCTTGAATTAGTGACTTAATGGAAAGCAATGATATCCAAATGTGGTGCAGCACACAATTACTAAGTTTCCAAGTGTGGTGACATCAGTTATAATTTTGTATTCTAATATTATACATATGGCGTCTCTTATTAATTGCTATCAATTCACATTAATTACATATTAAAAAGTGGCATCCTTTTGAAAAGTTTCTTCCATTTTAAAGCACATTAGAATTAGCTAAGATACTTTTTTAAATTTATTTTTTTAATTTTTAAAGATTTTATTTATCAGAGAGAGAAAGAGCGAGTGAGCATGAGTTGGGGGAGGGGCAAAGGGAGAGGAAGAAGCAGGCTCTCTGCTGAGCAGGGAGCCCAGTGTGGGGCTGGATCCCAGGACCCTGAGATCATGAAGTGAGCCGAAGGCAGATGCTTAACTGACTGAGCCACCCAGGTGCCCCCCTAAGATACTTTTAAAAATAGTTATGATCAGACAAAATGCAGTTATAATCAAGCTCTACCTCAAAATATTAAAATTAAAATCTTCAGGGAAATTGAATTAGATCACATTAATTTTATCCATTTCCTAATAACTTCATAGATTTCAAGGGTACTTTTTTTGTAAAATATTTTCCCCACAATATCATACACATTAAAATGAATTCTTTCATCATACATGTAATGTGATACTTTTAATAAGAATGTTCATATATTTATAAAAGGATTTGACATCAAAAATACAATTTCTCATTCAAGCTTCTAATTTCCAGATGAACAGGGTAACTTCACACAGCTGTGACAATGAGAACAAGTGTTTTAGACCAATAATAAAAGGTTCATGAAAGTATTAATTACTGACTGTTTCTAAAACTATTGAGGCAGCTAAACAGATTTATTCATAAGATTTTTTTTATTAGTTATAAAATAAAGGTCTTTTGAATGCTTTATAAAATTTAAACCAAAAGACTTATTATCATCTGAATTCATGTAATCTTCAGTATTTGTCTTGGTCTTTTCAAGACCTTCCTTAGGAAACTTCATTATTTATAAATGATTTCAGCATTTGGTGAAAAAAGTGTGTATTCTTCCTTATACTTTAAGCCAAAATGAATTTAAGTTGATAAAATCTTCAATTAAAAAACAAAAGAAATTTGTAGAAGAAAATAAAATACATATAACCTTCATGTGAGGAAGAACTTTCTCAGCATGATTACAAAAGCAACATAATCCATGGTTTTGCAGAAATGCCTATCCACACCATAGCTTCTTTTTTATTGTTATGTTAATCACCATACATTACATCATTAGTTTTTGATGTAGTGTTCCATGATTCATTGTTTGCATACAACACCCAGTGCTCCATGCAGAATGTGCCCTCTTTAATACCCATCACCAGGCTAACCCATCCCCCCATCCCCCTCGCCTCTAGAACCCTCAGTTTCTTTCTCAGAGTCCATAGTCTCTCATGATTTGTCTCCCCTCCGATTTCCCCCTTTCACACCATAGCTTCTTACTTCACTGCTCATTTCAGTTAGGTAGCCTAGTAGTTCAGAGTAAGATATTTAGTCAGACTGACTATTCATACAGATCTTGATTCTGCTATTTACCAGCTTGAGACTCTGAGTATGTGTCTCAGTTTATCATCTCTAATGTAAGGATAGTAAGTATATTTACCTCCTCATGTAGCTCTGAGAAGAAAAAGTATATATTCCATGTCTGGCACACTTTAAGTGCCTTATCAGTGTTACTATTGTTATCTAACCACACTGGGATTCATTGAATTTACCCATAAAGATAAACTCTGATTTCTACTCTCAGATATAAGATTCTAACTATGAGGTCATCCTTTGACTAAATGCAAGATTTTGATCATATCCAGTTTTCCTATATGAAATATTTCATATTCAGTTTACTTCTTTGAAACTTTATATCAAAGTATTTCATCCTTGGACTTTTAAAGTATCAGTGACTACCAGTTAATAAAGAATAAGATTATTCAGATGTTTTGTAGCAAATTAATGTATTGTAAATTTCAACACATTGGCCCGTTTCATTGTATTTAGACAATTAAGCAATGAGACAGAAAAGAGTGTGAATCATGTGGCATTTATTTACACATGATAGGTTATTACAGCCATGAGGCTGAAAGCCAAATGGTATCAAAATGAATGAAGTGTGAATTAGGCATAACATGCCTGGGCTGACATGTCTAAGTGCATTATGAAATGGGACTCATAAAATCAAATTAACATATCTAGAAATGTTTCAAAATAATAAGGTGAATTAATGTCAGCAAAACCCATAACTAAGGATTGTGTGACTTGAACAATGTTAATTAAAAGTTCAGAATCCTTGTTGGAAACACAAACAGTTGGAGTTTTATGTTCATTTCTTTTTGTTGGAATTTATTGCTTATTTGGCTGTTACGTGAGATTTGTTAATATAGATATTAACATAACATGTCAAATAGTCAAACAAATTTAACAGTTAGAGAATCCATAGTACTGTTGTATTTATGGTGTTAAGCTTCATGGTTTGTTTAATTTTCCGTAGGCTCCATTTGAAATTCTAATACTAGCACGCGCCTACCCTGAGTTAACATGATTCCATTGTGCACCAATCCTTCTCAGATACATAGCTCCATATGTACTATTGTGCATTAGTATTACATGTACTATTATTACATATGCACTAATGTTATATGTATAATTTACAAATTTTTCTATCTCTTTATTCACTTCTAGGATTTAGGGATACATTCAGCCAGTCTATGTCCTCAATCAGTCTGAAGCTCATAATTATCTATAAATTACATTATAAATAAATATACATACCAAGAAATTTAGACATGATTTTCTATTATTGTTTTAGGAATTACAAATTATCTAAAAAATATAAATTATACTCTTCAAGTGAATTAGCTCCATTCTTACATGATTTCAAAAGCAATGATCACACACATAGGCACAGATACACGCACAGTTTTTTTTCATCTATTTTGTAATTTTTGTAATTTCAGTAGTTCTACAAGGAGTTCCCAAATATCCTTTACTCAGCCTCTTCTTATATTAACATTATTGTAATCATAGAACATTCATCAAAACTAAGAATTTGTTCTTTGTACAATATTGTTAACTAAGTTTAGAAGTTACTCAGATTTCAGCAGTTGCTCCACTAATATCTTTTTTCTTTTCCTGAATCCAAAAATAGTATTCCACATTACATTTAATTCGATTTTCTTAGTCTCCTCCAATCTGGGATAGTTCTGCAAACTTGTATTACTTTGGCACTTTGAAGATTATTGGTCAGTTATTTTCTCTAGGGTAGAAGTTATTTGGATTTCAGCAGTTGTTCTCTAGGGGAGATACCTAGCAAGATTATTGGGTCACAGGTAGGTACATATTTAACTTTATAAGAAATGGCCAAATTGTTTTCCAACATGAGTGCACCATTCTACACTGTCTGCAGCATTATATTAGAGTCTCATTTGTCCTCCATCCTCAGTACATGATATTGTCAGGTTTTTTTTTCGGATTTTAGACATTCTAACAGGTGTGTAGTGGTATCTTACTGTGGCTTAAAATTTTATTTTTTAAATAATTAATTTTATTGAATATGCTTTCATAAACTTATTTGCTATCTGTGTATCTTTCTTTAGTGAAGTACCTGTCTAGATCTTTTGCCTATTTTTTAATTTTTTTAAATTTTTTTGCTTATGTACGGTTGAGCTTTAAGAATTCCTTATATTTTCTGGATAGAAATCCTTTGTCACAAACAAGATGGGCAAATATTCTATCCTAGTCTGGGACTTGCCTTTTCATTCTCTTAACACTGTCTTTCACAGAGCAAAAGATAATTTTTAAAAATTTTCATAAAGTCCAATATATAGATTTTTTAATGGCTCAATGTATTTGGTGGAGACATTTTTTCTGGTAGACGCTTTAACTTTGCGTCATATGTGAGACCAATGTTGATGTTCATTTTGTATCTTCTGAGTGTTATTTTTTTCTTGCCTTTTTATATAACTTATAATGTTTATTGTTGTTGGTTTTTGAAGTTAAGAGCCAGACATCTCGTATGGAACTGTACTACTGAGGTCAGTGGTTTTGATCCCTGGAAATGGACATGCCTTTGACTGGGCATGTGAATTAACCCACCTAGAAGGTGTGGTGGGTTCGATTTTGTTGTTGCTATGATAACCTCATTTCTCTTCAGGTTTCAAAGTCCTATAGAAAAAGCTTGTAGTAAGGCAGTTGGCTTATCACAGCAGTATCTGTTCCTTCCGAGTGTGGGGTCTTCCCTTGCGCTGAGCCTCAGAAAGGTCTTCTCTGCACACGTTTGCTCCTCTTTGTCCCTCTCCCAGTCGTGTTCTGCTATTTGTTGTTATTCAAAGCTTGTTAGTTTGGTGTGGGGACGGTAGTGATGTGCTCAGTCTTCAGTTGTGCAGATTAAACCTGTCTTTGCCTCGCATGTAATTCTGACCCTCCCTTTAATAGCCTTGGTCATCCCCATGTTGTTCCCATCTTCCCAGCTATGATGAGTTTTCATCAATACATTAAAGGTGGGAATGCTTATTGCCTCCCATTCCCCACCCCTCAAAGGCTTTTTGTTCCATAGTAGAGACAAAAGAAATAGATTTGGGTCAAGTGCTTTGTTGCTCCCACAGGCACAGTTGTTTTTTTTAACCCAAGTTGACATCATAGACATTTCTTAGGGCTTTTTCTATTTCTTTCCTGTGAGCACCCGGCAGGGTTTATAGAGAAAAAGCCTGGTCTGTATTGTAGCACACTTAGCTTCGTCAGATGTCAACTTTTCTGGTAAAGTCTTTAGTCCTATCAGGTGTTTACCCTAGATGAGCACATGCTTATTTTATCTTTGTCCCTGAACGGACAGTTTCTTTTGTCCTTGGGCCATTTGATCGTTCTATAATGATAGCTCTCCAGTAGGTTTGAAAAAAATTGTGATTTTCAAGTTGGTCCACATCTGTTGGGAAAGGCAGTCATACCAGTCTCTTGAACCTCCTGCTGGGCTGCATGAGAATGTGCTTGGGCTTAGAATATTTTTGACTGGCAGAAAAGAGCCCTCATAGCCTGTGCTGTGAGGATAGTGTGGGATAGCTTTCCCTCTTTCAGACACGATGTGTTTTTTGTTTTGCTTAAGTCTGTGTCAGTTCCCCAGTTTTCTGTATTTCAGACCTGATCACAAGAAGGGTCAGGATCCTGCCACTGCAGCAGGAGATGAGGTGCTTGGCTGCAGAAGGGGTCCACTGGCCTTGGAGGACTGACACTTTGGAAGGGGCTGAATCATATATACAATTTCTCTTTCCTCTTGCTGTAAGTAAACCCTGTACCTCTTGAGCCTAATTTGTGTGTTGTCTATTCTCAGGGACATTACATTATGCCCTGGTTTCTTCCCTGGGTAGCACTTATCTGCCTTTGAACCGTGGCCACATTCATGTGATATTCTATCCTGTGGCATAGCTTGACTGCTAAATGAAGAGTGAAACATCTTTTGCGTTGTAAGCTGGGAGCCACACTTCTTCCAGCTTTTTACATCCTGCGTGCAGAATTTTGAATTCCTAGCATTTTTTTTCTTAAATACAGTAAATTAAAGTTTTCTTCATTATAAAATTGTAACTATACCTTAAAGTTGTTTATTTAGTACTAATTAATATGGAATTCAGCTTATGGTCTACAAAAGCACTGAATCTGTAGAGGGTTTTTACTCTTTAATAGGATTGTCATTTTTGATGGTTTTTCAAAATTAACAAAATTTAAATGCAATATTATGGAAGCAAACCCAGTTGGCTCAATTGCATAAATCAGTTTAATTATATGGAAGTGTTTTACTAATATAGTAATGATCATGCATTTCTCAACTCCACTAAATTAAACTGGCAGATGTGACTCAGTTTGCAGTCACCCTTACTTATATTCTTCATGTTGTTCTCTGGATACAATAAAGTTTAAGAAAAGCTATCTTCGACTTTGCCTTTGATCTCTCTTCTAGAGCTTTAATTTTTTTCTTGAGTATCTAGGACATTTCTTAGCAATAGTAGGCTTCCTAAGATGTTGAATTAATGGCATGGTTACACACTGACACATTTACCTAAATATGACATTATAGGTCTAAAAAATGCTGGTTGAGCTAGCTGGAGTCTGGCAGAAATATTTTGAGATTTACAATGAGTGAGGGGCTCCAGGAGACAGACAGAATAGAACATTCAACATTGACTTTATAAGGGAGTATAGCAAAAAAAAAAAAAAAAGTAGACCATAATCAATGAGTAAACTAAAGCATGCACGGAAAAATGGCACTCAGAGTTGAATTAGAGATATAGAACCAGTTGTAAAGAGGAAAATGAGTCATAAATCAGGAATATAAGGAAAATGGGATCTGGAAATAACAGGTATTATGAAGGAGGATTTGTAGCCATCCACACCAATGTCTGCTTTGTTCTACTCTCATTTGGTGTCAACTGCATATGACAAATTCAAGACTAATCGTTTATAAATAAACAGCACCGAAAGAGACATACATGTTCTCAAACTAGCCAATCTTTCAATCTCCAATGTAATATCAAGTAAGAATTAAAATCAGATGAATAAAGATTGACCTTGAAGTATTATTTGCTTATTACCTTTATGAATTTTTTTTCTGAATTCAGAATATAATTAGGTTGCTATGCATTCACATCTTTGTCTAATTTTACTAATTGGTTTAAAATATTTTTGGGGTTTTGGAAACATTATTTACAAATACTAAAGGAGAATCCAACATGAATTTTATCATACATTTAAATGAATTATACTTTTAATATTCAGTCAAAAGTTAGGTGCTAAATGATATCTTTTTCTTATTTTGGAAGCATTTTATAAGCAATCAATTAAAAAATGTCCAGATTTTTGAAACTCATAGTTTCCATAATGTTAACAGTATGTTAAATAAGCATTCAGTTCTCAATATTGATTCATAATTACTACTTAGATATACAGTTTGTTTCTTCTGTATTGCACATTACCTAAAATTTCTATAGAAATTTGTAGAACAAAAATACCCTAAATACTCGTCTCTATATTCCAGAATTAAAGTAGGAAAACAAGAATGAGGGTAGTTTAAAGGCTATTGATTGGGGAAGCAAATTTGTATTAAGATATGAACGAATGATCTATGCCATTAAACTACTATATAATGAATTGGATTTGATAGCATTTAGAAAGCTATGTACACCAGTATGGGTATAATTTGCATTTTAATATTGATGGCAAACATTTTTGCAGTAAAATATGTATGAAAAAAGGAAGAGCCTATTAAAGATGTATGTAAAAAGAAAAAGTTGATGACATTTGGAAAATAGCATGTCAACTATGATTTTATTAGAAAGCTTTTCCTTTTAAACCTGAGAATAGAATGAGAAAATCAGATTACAAAAAATGATTACTTTCTGATATGTTTTAAATTGTTCTGATGGCTTTAAAAAGGAGAATCTATGTTAGACAAGTATATTAAATAACGAATGAGAGAACTAAAAGAAAATGTACAATAAAGGATTGAAAAACCAACATAAATTATAAATCACTTCTCTAAACATTATTTTAAAAAAATGCTTCTCCAGGGTTAATGGCTATACTGGTTCAAGTAATATACAAAGAATAATTATAATATATCTTATTTTTCTGGATATATTATTTAATAAGATAGGTTTCTTGTGAGCATTAAAACATAGACTCATTAAAAATGGCACATTCCTTAGGATATAGATGAATATCTCAGTGGTAAAGAATGGGATCCTTCAAAGGTTTTTTTGGATGCTTCCTACCTAAAATATTTTTTACCTCCTTACATGATTTTATGTTTACATATATTAATATTACAGTAATATTTTAATTTATTTACATAGTTGTAAACCCTCTCATTTCCAGTGTATAGTATGGATATTTGAAAATAAAACTCTTATGTGACTATTTAAAATGTATTTTGTGAAATCTAAATATACAAACCATAATCCATTTTAAAAATACATGAAATGAATAACATTGTTTCTGAGAGCCAAAATTTTATTTCATGATATTTTTTCATTGAATTCATAGAATTACTCATAATTCTATTCCACTTTCCCCACAGAATTTTATTCTAATCTATTTTTATTCTGAAATTCTTTTATTAATCACCCTGTCTTATTTCCCTGCAACAACCACCCAAAACTCAATGAATTATATTTTTCCTTCTTTGTTATTTTTAGGATTATTTGGCACACATTTTATCAGAGTAACTTAAATGCAATATACATTTTGACTAATAATTATGAAGTACAAAAAGTAAATTCTGACTGGAGATGCACTTTAAATAACATATATGGTCTTATAATTTTATATTGAAATACATTCAAATCAAAGAGATGGCTATAAAAGGAAGTTTCTGTTCTTAGGTGTTTTTCTAAACTTAAAAATGTCATTCAGTGCTTTGAATTCCTTCTGAGTAATATGTCAAGAAGCACAGTGATTGATCATGAAAATTACTTATAACAATCTGTTACCTTACCATTTAATTACTTCTTTAATTTTGTTGATAGCAATAAAATAAAATAATAAAATAAAAGTGAAAAGCAAATCACCTTTCTACTGATGGGTTTGTGACTTAATCTTCAGTCATTCATTTTCTCAACATTTTCAGTTCTCACTCTGTTAGGTGTCCTGGACCTTGTGTCCTGTACCATCTTTCTTTGTTGTTAGCTTTGTGTTTGTTTTTAACAGTGTCATTGAGATATAACTTTCATACTACAAAGCTTACGTATTTAAATTGTAGAATTCGGTAGCTGTTAGTGTATTTACAGAGCTGAGCAACTATCACCATGATCTAATTTTAGAACATTTTTATCACCTAGGACAATGAGAAGAAAATCATGTGCCCATTAGCATGCCATCCTATCACAGTGTAGAATAATAAAATTCAGTTTTGAGGTAAGGAAATGTCTTGATTGGGTTGTGATTTGTTCAGACAGGGAAGAGAAACTGTCTTATATCCAGATCCTTCTCAGACAGGTATTGTTAAGAATAGGGTACACACAGAAATTAAATATATGGGGGGGCCCTGGGTGGCTTGGTCACTTAAGCATCTGACTCTAGATTTCAGCTCAGGTCATGATCTTGGGGTCCTGGGATCGAGCCCCATCTTGGGCTCCATGCTCCGCATGGAGTCTTCTTGCCCCTCTCCCTCTGCTCCTCCCTGCTGTGGGCACACATGCTCTGTGTGTGTGTGTGTGTGTGTGTGTGTATGTATATGTGTGTGTGTGTGTATATATATATATATATATATATATATATATAAAATAAAATCTTAAAAACAGAAATTAAAGATATGGAAAAGGATTCCCATAAAACTCTCCATGCTCTGGTACATTTTGGGAAATCTTTTTATACATCTAGAAATGTATGTGCACAGAAGATACCAAGCTATAGTAAGGCATTATTTATCTTTTGAAACCTACTTATCTATTGGGGAATAGATAATAAAGTCAGCATATAAAATTTAAGTGTTTGTTATGGGGACTAAAAACTAGTAGTTTGAAATTTTTGTTGAAATTACTTATAAATACTTCAAGCCAAAGTGTGGCTGTCCCTCTCTGAGTAGTTGTATAACCTGTGGATGATGAGAACATTTTCTTGTAATATGTTACCAGTGATAGCAAATGTTAAAATTCATATATTCCAGTTAATTTTAAAAGTATTTCACCCTTCTCTAAAGGTTTATAATACTCTTTCATGTGTACCTTAACATCTTCTGAAGGTATGGCTTACTGTCTTGTGACCGTATTTATGCTACATGCTGAGGGCAACTTACTGAGTGTCAGTTAACATAACAGGGTTACTGTGCCATAATTTTAACGCATTAGATGGAATAGTTAGCTTATGTTTTATTCAGTATCTTTCCAAAATGTATGTATTGTTAGCATCTAATTTATTATTACTACATGACATTTGCACAGTTAACTGAGAAAAACAAGCAGATACACAGTTCTGACCTCATGTTTACTTTGGAATTGTTTAGTCAATAAAATGATAGCAAAAATACCTATTTAACTTTTTCTCTTTTGCTTTCTATTTTTCACTCCAACTCATGATCTCTCTTTCTTTAATGTTCTGTGGTGTGGTTTTATAGAAAGAGTCTCTCAGAAGGAATACTCTTCTGTACTGTGTATATAAAGATGGTCTTAAAGGGTACTTTTTTGTACTCTTCTATAGAGTTTCTTTTTTTTTTCTTTCTTCAAGGTTTATTTAAATTCCATTTAGTTAACATACAGTGTAGTATTAGTTTCAGGTGTAGAATTCAGTGATTCATCACTTAGTATAACACCCAGTGCTCATCACAACAAGTGTCCTCCTTAATACCCATCACCCATTTAACTCATCCCCTTACCCACCTTCCCTCCAGAAACCCTCAGTTTGTTCTCTATAGTTAAGAGTATGTTTTATGGTTTGCCCCTTTTTTTTCGTCCATGTTCATTTTTGTTTTGTTTCTTAAATTCCACATATGAGTGCAATCATATGACATTTGTCTTTCTCTGACTTAGAGTTTCATGATGTCTATACATATGACCACTTCAGTAAATTTGGTGAAATATTTAATCCATAATCAATGTTGAAAAATTCCCTTCTGTGTAACTAGTTTAACCTCCTACTCAATGCTGGAATTTAAAAATGCATTCACTCTCTATTCAAAGATGTAAAAGGCATTGTGTATCGTAAAACATGCTAATTTAAGAGGCAGCACTTCCCAACTTTTGGATAAATATGATTGTTACAAAAACTTTCCTTATTTTAACTTAATAACTACATATGAGTAATTTCATCCTCTTGTCTAATTTCCAACTCATAGGTGAATATAGGTAATTCCTTGGAAGCTAAACTTATAATTTAAAAAAAGAAGAAAAAGAGGAAAGCAAATCAAACTAAGATTATTGCATGATTCCAAGTCTCTAAGATTATTGAAATCAAATTATATGTTTAATCACAGCCACCATCACAGCCTTATAGATAGCATGTGATTTTAATCTGTTTATTCAGTTAGAAAGCATTTATTGGGTCCTGTTACTGTGCTTATCCATCTTTTTCTGTGAGGTAGCAAATGTAATTGGACCCTTGATATTTTTGTAAAAGAGCAGAGAAAAAGTAAGAGGATATAAGAAAGGAGAGAAGTAAAGAAACAGAAGGAAACATGTTTTTTTTTTTATTCCCCCACATGACAGCCATGCAAGTTATATACTATCTTAGACTAACCAAATTTTCTTATACAAAATTAAAAATTATAAAATAACTGTAAATCCAAATGTATGTAATATAGGCTAAGTGAAATTATGGAAAATGTGTAATATTACAAAGAAATAAAGATAAAAGTAATAAATTCATTATTTTATAAATGATCAAAAAGTACTTTAAAGTTATATATGTTGGAAATTAGATAATAGCAGAATGAAATCAGTAAATTATTAACAATAAATTAGGGAATTAGGCAAAGAAAAAAAGTTCTTTGCCATGATGTCAAAAAGACACAAAACTATGGCAAACTAAAAAATATTCTAAATAAACAAAAATGAAAGTTAAGATGAGAATATAAGTTTTGTTTCCTGAGATGGGAGTAAATTGACATAACATGGTTATTATCTTCATGCTTTGAGGAGCTTCTGGTAATGTCAACACTTCACCAGACTTTCTACATCACATGTCCTCAGGATCAGAAAGTTGACTACTGAAATATGATCATATTTCAACTTTGGAAACAGATTAATTATAATTTCATGAGATATATTTATAAATCAGAATGCAAATATAGCTAAAACAAGAAGCACAGAAAAAGACCATGTTACATGGATAATAATTGAATGTATAATAATTTATGAGAAATCCAGTAATGTTATATATTAATAAAAATTTGAAGACTACTTTAGTTCCAAAGCTTCTATCATATAACATATAAAATCGAGTTTAATAGAAATGCTAATTATAAAATTTTATTTTTGTAACTATTAAGGAATATCTCCAAGGATCATGACAAAAGAAGACATTTTAGAAGACATAAATGCTGATTTTATAAAATAAGCA
Organism: Callorhinus ursinus; assembly: GCF_003265705.2. Lineage (NCBI taxonomy): Eukaryota > Metazoa > Chordata > Mammalia > Carnivora > Otariidae > Callorhinus > Callorhinus ursinus. The sequence continues at coordinate 35,463,343 of NW_027397063.1, read as the reverse complement.
TTAAAAAACAGAAAATTTGGGGCACCTGGATGGCTCAGTCATTTAAGCTCCTGATTTTGGCTCAGGTCATGATCTCAGGGTCCTGGGATTGAGCCCTGCATCATGCTCCATGGTTGATGGAGAGTCTGCTTGTCCCTCTGCCCCTCCCTCTACTCATTCTCTCTATCTCTATCTCTCTCTCTCAAATAAATAAATTCTTTTAAAAAATCAGAAAGTTTAAGTTTATAAAAAATCACATAAAAGTGAAAATAATAGATTGGCAAAAATGTGTCTGCATTACATAGCAGTTAATAAATGATATAGGTGTGTGAATACATAGAGATTCAAATAGATGAGTGAACAAATACTGTCTTTTGTCAATGAACTGCATAAGGACAGACATTATTTTATTCACGATTGTATGCTTACATCTTGAGAACATGACAGTAGACAAGCACTCATCACATAATTGCTGAATACATGGTTGGGGGATCATTCAATGGATAGGTACTGAGACTTAGTTTCATCCCAATCTCTCCAATAAAATTGGATGAGGGAAAGTCAAGTTTCTGAATCTTTCAAGGTCAGGACAAAATCATGGTGATTTACTCCACTTATGTGACTGTCTATTGCTTGGAAAATTACTTGAGCATGACTTTCAAACTTGACAATAACCAACCAGTAAGAAATGTATGTGTTAAAGAATAAATAACAAATATTTCATAAACAAAATAGACTTAAAGATACACCCTGATATTTTGTGTTCTGTTTTATCTCATTTCAACAAAGTTGATTGCAAGTTACCAAAAATATTCAGACTTGGTAATGAGACACAACTCCAATTTAGAGCAATACCCAGATTTTGCAGTTGAGATCAGGAGAAGTACATAATTTACCATAGTTTATTCAGCTCAGTAATGTGTCATAACTTAAGTTTTTTGATGCCTAGCAGAGCGCATTTCCATCACTATATTCAAAGTCAGTATTTATATGCAGGCTTCAAATAAGCAAATAAAGCTATAACTAAATAGGAATTATATCTGTTGCAAGCTCTTCTTCATAGGTAATGCTACAAGTGTTTAATTGATTTTGTTTATTAAACATAGTATGTTATGACTAAAAGAGATCGTTCAAAAATTCCTTTATATTCACATTTTGAGCAAGGCTGATAAATATTGTTTTTAGAAAAGGAATTTACTTCTCTCTTCTTTTTCCCTCTCTCTCTCAACATTATTCATCATCTTACCTTTATGCATCCATCCATCCAATCACACAAGCCCACATCAAAAATGCCAAACAGTTATTTAAATTCGCAAATCTCAAATGTCTATTAGAAACTTCTGATGAATCCAGAATGCTGTATTTCTCATATATGCTGATTTATGTGTCGTTCCTCAATGTGAGAAACCGAATTTCAGATAAAGCATTTGGATTAACAACTTCATTTAATAAAACATAACATTTTCAAAAAAGGTTATTCATGTAATTCATCCACTTATTTAAGCTCATCTTTTTAGAATGAATTAAGCCAGTAGACATTTCCTTAGTATTTAATAAATTATCATTTCTTAAAAAAATTTAGATATTTGATAAAGATATACTTATAAAGTATATAATATAATAAACCTATGTTACATACCTAATATAATAAGCCTATATTAATATACTCAAATAAGTATAGTAGAGTATCATAATAACATTTGTTGAAGAATGTATTTCATTGAATCTATTTGCTTAAAAACTAAAAATATGAGAGATTCGATCAAAGCTTCAGTTTTATTATTATAAGACTATAACTAGACTATCAAGATATATTGTTTTACTGTTCAGAGGATTCATTTACTGTCAGTATGACTTAATTTAAGTTTTAAATTCCCGACCAATCTAAAACCTAACTGCAGCTTGGTTACAAAAAATTTTAAAGTAGGGAATGAGACATTTGTACTATTTGCATTAGTTAAATGAAAGAAAATCTATTAATTAGATTAATTAGAAAATGAAGAATGCAAGCCAATTATACTATTATGTAACATACATTATTGTACAGCTATATAAAGTAATTGTGTCCATTATTTTACTGTGTTCTAAACAATATCAATTATATAATATCTGTAATTTAGACATCCTGGTGATGGGTATTAAAGAGGGCATGTACTGAAGGAGCACTGGGTGTTATACGCAAACAATGAATCATGGAACACTACATCAAAAACTAATGATGTAATGTATGGTGATTAACATAACATAATAAAAAAAACCTAAAAAAATAAAGAAAAATGTTACAAATCATTTTAATAAAAGCCTAAGATATTTAGTGTGCCTATTTATCAATGTAAAGTCTATATTATTTTACAGAAGGAAAAAATACTAAGATGTTTTCATATAATTTGATTATATTTGTATAACTAAGCTTTCAGTAAATCTTAGAATTGATGAAGGTAAATTCTTATTATTTGATGATATTTTCTATCTCCAAGAAGCAGTGTTCTTCGTGCACTTTGTTGATGGGAAATTTCCTGAGTCTAGTGTGTGATTGTGACACATTCTGCTCTACAAGATCATCTGTCTAATAAGATAGCATACTGCAAAGAATTGAGAAATTGATTTTGCCAAGTTTTAACTTAATGAAAAAACAACCTGGTTTCAATCACACTGGAAGGTGAGAGATAGAGTTGCTTATTAAGACTTAGGTACATTGGAAGTCAAGCAACTTTCTGTCTTTAGAGATAAGATGTAGCTGAAGAGAATGGTTTAAAACAAAACAAAGCAAAACAAAACAAACATACTGACAGAAAAGACATTGTTATGCTAAATGTGTGTTTTAAAATTTGCCAATAAGGAAACCACATAGGAAGTCTCTTATTATGTTTATTTTCTAGGTCAGCAAAGCAAATGACAGTAAGTTTGTTTCATCTTTCTTTGATGTAGGAAAAAATGTCTGGATATTAAATTTTTTTTCCTTTCTAAATAGTCCACCCCTATGCTGTCTCTCCCCCTCCTTCTCTCTCCTTCTCTTTCTCCCACTTGTCACCCTTCTTCCCTCTCTCTCCACTTAATGAAGTACAAAGAAACCTTGGCTTATTAGAACCTAGTCAATGAATGTCTTAATGATACAAAGATTCTAGATTTTTGTCTCTACTCTTACCATTGAGTCCAAGTATGTTCTCCTGAGGAAACATGTTGTCTTTTTTTATGATTCTGAGAAGTTTAAAACACCTTTACTAACTTCATCTGCATACAAATAGACTTTTAATCAGCAGTTATGCTTAAATAAATGGTAGTAGTAGGTAGTTATATAGCTAGAGAAAACCATGCTTCTTAAGGTTCACTGAATGCAAATTTTGAGGCAAATTCTTTGCACTTGATGAAAACTTAGTGCCTTGCCTTTGGGTTTCTGCAGACCCTTCATGAAAAAGTATCAGCCTAATGAGCAAAGGACTGCATGCTAAATGTCATAACTTGAGGTTATATTGTTATTAAGAGCAGAAATAGAATTTAACCTTCTTTCAACTCTTTTCTACCCAGGTTAATTACATTATATTCCTAGTTCAAGTTAGTTAAATTTTTGAAAGATTTGTGTCATCCTGTAAAAAAGAAATTGGAAGGGAGTTATTGGTATATTTTTAGTATTGTATGTCCAGTGCTTTTGAAAGCCAAGAATTCTTTGATATTTATAGGTATGGCAATATTATTTAAAAAGAGAAAATATAAGTGCTTTATTGATATACATATTGGGTTTTTGTTTTGTTTTATTTTGACTTTTTAAACTTTGAGATTCAATGAAAGGTGAGAAAAGTAATCTCTGACAGGGATTGTTTAATTCCCTTCAATATCAAGCTAGAGTTAGCAGCTATAACAATGTTCATTGATAAACCAATGATTTACTAATCTTACATAAGATACATCTGGAGTATAATATGGACCTTAATATAGACAACTGATTTGCTTTACAAAAGAAGTCAGTTAGCATATTTATTAGCCACACTTTTATTGAGTACCCTTCTCTGTATTAGAAAGGTGGATGGGACCTGACAATTTGGAAACAAAATTAAAAAAAGAATACTATTATAAATGATACCAAAGCTTCTTCTAAGGAACTGTGTCCATAAGATCACTAAATTTCTCATTCTAATGAATCTATTACGGTTGCTTAAGGACAAAAATATAAGCTTGTGTAGTTAGCTGTTTTATTCAATATATTCCTTAACATCAAAATCAACGAAGAAAAGAAAGATTAGTTACTATGTTTTGAGATACAGAATCTAGTGTACTCAAACAATTATTTTAGAATTAATTATTCCTTCTTTATTTTTTTTCCCTAGTAAATGTGTAAAGACACAAAGGTACTGAGATTAGAATATGACCAATAATGTTTTTCAAATTGGAGAAGGATTTCAAGAAATTTGAAATCATAAATAAGAATTTTACTATATAAATTACATTTTTCCTATGTTCAACCTTTAACTACAAGAGAGAAACCTATACAGACACACGTGAACCCTGAAAAGAAGACTAACACCCTTGTTAAATGCTGCAACACTAAGAAATTTTGTGCAGAATTCAGAATGAAGTATATTTCCATGTACTTTGTACTTTATATAAACATGTCATTGATTTGAGAGATTGTTGCTCTGCACAGGTATTTGTTTATTTGCTTATTTTAATTTAAGCTTAGCTACTTGCATTAAATCATGCAAATTGACTACACTTCTACATATGACACCCTGAATTGCATATGAGGTAGGGTAAGTAGATATGCTCTTGAGAGATAAATGTTACAAAATTACAACTGAACTTCAGATATTATAAGCAGCTTGGGGTTGATTTGAAGAGACTGATTGTTATATAAATTATTAATAATAATGAATGAGAGTTCTGGTTAGGTTTGTAATTAAACTCGAAGAAAATCATATTCTTCACTACAATCTCAGATATCAGAACTAGTACAAGTAAAGAGGACTCTGGTACTTCTTGATAAGCTTAAAATTATCATTTAAAACTTTTTTCTGTACAAAGAATTTTTACATCGGTGTGTTATCAATATAAATACAGAAATGAATTGATTGCTGACTTTACTATAAAGTTTCAACATTTATTCCTAACATTTATTCCAACATTTATGCTGACATAATATGTTCCTCTTAATATCTCATTTTATTGCTGATTGTTTTATAAATCAGTAAACTAAATTTATAAGAAATTAAAGTAATATTAATAAAATATACCACAATGTCTCATATTTTAGTCATTAATATTAAAAAATATTTTAGACTTTAACTTTACTTTGAAAATTAAGATTCTGTTATCTGCAGATGCTGAAAATGCTTCTTTAATTAAAATATTTAAGCTTCATTTTTTCACAAAACCTTTGTGTATCTCTATGTGAGATAAAAATAAAAATTTACTGACTTCTCTATGAGCACACATATTTTATTCAAAGTGGAATCAATGAAAAATGCAATGCTGCCTTGTCTCTAAATGAGTAAACCAATATGATTGGAAATAAAATATAAAATAAGATATACATAAATAAAATATGAAATAAAATAGATAAAATATAATAAAAAATGAAATGTAAGTAGAGTATACATTATATTAACCAATAAAATGTATAATACTTCATTAGAAATATTTTAGACTTAATTGAAATAGAAATGTTTATATATCTATATATGCATTTGTATTCCTTTGAAATTCATTGGGTTTCAATATTTTTAATGCATATACAATTCTGGATAACATTAATTTCTCTTTTAAAAAGATCAGTATTCTCAGAATTAAAAAGAATGAATTTTCCAGACTTTACTTTTGTGCCTACTATCACTGCTATAAAGAAATACTAGTCTAACTAGCAACACACAGTGGGTGACTATACTACTTTCCAATCACTGTTTTCAGTATATACTGATATAGAGTGGACTATATCTAGATCATTAAAAATAAAACAGAAACAACAAATTTTTTCATACAATAACTACAGGTAAGTTGTAGAACTGTAATTTAGTTTTGATCAGTAAACCTCCTAATACAATTAACTGTGGGATTCTTTCTTCCTTTTAAATAGAAATAACCAACACTGTGTGTGTAGGATGATTGTAGAATTTTTGAGTATGCACTTGTAATTATATCACCTAGCCTTTGTCTTTGTATGCATATGTATGAATATAATAATAAATTATCTCAGTCTTAACTGTTCATCTTTTATCTAATGAACAATATGTAGTTGATAAGTATATATTTTTATGTTATTTAATGTGTTTCTAAACCACATAATTTGACTGAATTGCATTTTAGCATTATGTCATAATTTATTTTAAAAATAACTTCTTTGGGACAGTTAGTTCTTATTTTTCATGATTGTTAAAAAAAAAAAACAATGATGAACATACAGAAATATTTTAGCATAGCCATGATTATTTCTTAAGACTAGAATTTGGGAGGGGTGCCTGGGTGGCTCAGTCAGTTAAGTGTCCGACTCTTGGTTTCAGCTTAGCTCGTGGTCTCAGGGTCGTGAGATCCAGTCCTCTGTCAGCTCCACGTTCAGTGTGGAGTCTGCTTGAGAGTCTCTCCTGATCCCTTACCCCGCTTGTGCCCTCTCTCTTTCTCAAATAAATAAATAAATAAATAAATAAAATCTTAAAAAAAAACAGAATAGAATTTTGGAAGCAGAGGGATGAATGGAAAATACCAAGTATTTAAGTGTTGCCAATGCATGTATCCATTCATATTACATTTCTAGGAACCATGTTTGAGATCATCCTTTTCTCTAAACCCTAGCAAACACCAGTTAGTGGATCCTTTTTTTATTAATTTTCAGTTTGCCAAATTAACAAAACTTCATTTCAAATGTATTTCACATTTTTTGTGAATTTGTTGTTTTGTATATATAGGCTATTAATCATTTATATTTTATACATATTTAAAATTTTTCCTAACTATGCTATCTCAACTGTGTTTTTGTTTTGACCATTTCTAAATTAAAATTATTAAAAAATGTATTTTAAGGAATATTTAATATCATCCTTGTCATTGACTCCCTCACAGTGAGAGTATAAATATTTAGCTAGTTTTTCTTCCATTAATTTTTTAATATTTAGAATTTTAATTCCTCTAGGATTAATTTTGATGTATAAGATAAACATGAACCATATCTTTCCCAAGTGGTTAGCTTTTTATCAAATCAACAGAATTATCTGCCTTTTGTTAAATGATTTATCATGTTATTAATTATTGAATCCTTAGGAATTTTTCTGAACGTAGCCATTATTGATTATTTAATACTTTGAACTTCAGAATTACTTTGCTAATCAGGAATTTGATTTAAAGGACTGAAATTTATTTATCAATCTGGGCATATGGAGTAACATTCAAGAATATTGAGTACTCCCACCCACATATTATTTTCACTTTCTTTCCAATATTTATGAAATGTCTGCATATTCTAAATGTGATTTCTCTCATTATGGTATTTACAATGTAGGAGAATACTTGCAAAGTGATCAATAGAACAATTACCTATGAAGGTTATAATGAAGTTGCTGGGATCACAACATGTATGTGCCTGGGGGTAGGGTGCATTTTAATTTGATGGGTGTCCTGGGAAAGACTTTCTGAGGATGCAGAATTTAAGTAAACAAAGTAACAAAAGTAATAAAAGTAAAACAACGAAACAAAGTAAATACGTGATATTACAGAATTCCCTGCAAAGAGAGCAGCCTATGAAAGAGCTTGAAAGTGGAAAACAGCTTGGTGAAGGGAAGGCAAGGTGGCCAGTAAATCTGTTTAAGCTTAGTGGGGACAGGGAGAAGGCTTACAGTGATGTCAGAGATGTATAAAGGTACTAGATAATATGGAATCTAGATAAGTATGGTAAAGTGTTTATATTTTGTTTTTTCATAACATCCAGTTAAGATTTGTAGCTGAATTTCTTGTTTTTGGTTGTCCCTTTCAAAGGAAGTATTTTCCCATGGTATATTTTATAAAGTTAATCTTACCATAAAAGATTCTTACTGATTTTTGTAATTTTAATTGTATAATGGACCATCTCTTTGAATTTATTACATTATCAATAGCTTTGAAAACAATAATATGCTGTAAGTGTCTTCATTTTGTCCACTTTAATGGAAATGGTTTTTGTGTTTGATTATTATATTGGTGTTGAGTGTTGGTTTGAGATGTAAGTTTTACCATGTTGAAATAGGGATTTTTTTTTTCTTTCCTATTCAGAGTTTAATTTTACTAAACTTTTTTAGTCCCCAATTGATGAATTTTACAAAATGCATTTTTAGCATCCACTGAAATAATTGTGCCCCCCCACCTTTTGGTTTATTGATGTCCTTAGTACATTTCAAATATCGAGTAATTATTCTTTTCCTGAAATAAAAAGCTTGTGGTCATATTTCATTATTCTTTGATTGTCCTTATGAATTTTAATTTCTGTTAATTTCTTAAGATTTTTGGTGTGGTACTTGTTCTATTTGTGCTGATCCCTCAGCCTATAATACCATTCATTTATCTGTTCATCTCATTCTGTTCTTATTATCTTTTTTTTTTTTTCTATTCTTATTACCTTCTTGCTTCTGCTTTGATTCCTCACACTCTTATTTTCATCCTGGGAGCACCTTACTTTGCCTTTCTTTTCTTTCTTTTTTTTTAAAGATTTTATTTATTTATTTGAGAGAGAGAATGAGATAGAGAGCATGAGAGGGGGGAGGGTCAGAGGGAGAAGCAGACTCCCTACTGAGCAGGGAGCCTGATGTGGGACTTGATCCCGGGACTCCAGGATCATGACCTGAGCCGAAGGCAGTCGCTTAACCAACTGAGCCACCCAAGTGCCTTTCTTTTCACTGATACTAGTTTTGGGGAAGCAATTCCAGTCAGTATCTCAGTCATGGCTCTCAGTTGTATTTGAGTTCTGGCGCCTTATCAGTTTTGATTTTCCTTTCAGATCATGCTATTTTGATCCCAGCTACACTTTTTTTGTGACTTTTCACTTCTGTTTCATACACTTATGTTTCACAAAGGACATGTCTTATTATACTCTACTGAAGATATAAAACAATTACCTGCCTTTTATCTAGTAAGCGAACTTTTTTTTTCCCTTTAGCCAATGAATTGGAAAACTGAATTATTTTTAGAAGTGTGCTTTTCAGATCCCCAGTTGCTCTTTTTTCTCTTTACTTTTCCACTATATATTTTGTGAGTTCCAACTTGTTTCATTATTTTTTACTTACTTACCCTTGACTAAAATGAGATATTTCCAGACTAGAGGTGATTAGAGACTTGATCAGTAAGATTCCCTTAACACAGACTTCCCATTTGTACACGGATAAATTTCCTTCTCAGAGTTTATGCTGGATCTCAAGGTACTGTGAGCAACTGTCAAAATTTTCAAAATCCCCAATTATTAATAATTTTAGATCTAGTACAAATCTACTCTCCTATGTAGCATTTTCTAATAACTTATTAGGCTGACTCTTAATGTTAGGAGTAAACAGGATGTGAAGTACACAAATTGCCTTTATGTAAAATCACTCAAAACTTATACTTCTTATGCTTATTTACTTTAGGACTAACCATTCCAAAATACTACAGTTTTATCAGGCAGTCTTTTATTCTGCCAATTTGTTTTGCTTTGTTTTTTTTTTGTTTGTTTGTTTGTTTTCTTTTTGGATTACTGGATGAGAATAGGTGGGTGGGGAAATCCAAAAAATATTTCACATACTTTTGTAAGTAGTAGAAAAGGACAATGGTAGCTCAGTTTTCCTGATGACATGGTTTATGTAACTTCACATTGGGTATATAGTTTCTTTTTTGTATGATGCAATGGCTTTTTCCTTACATGCCATGGTACCACCATAAATTTAACCTTAGGGAGATTTTTCTCAATCCACTTCCATCTGTCTTAAAGGTACTATGTGTCTCATCTAGATTCCAATATAGTGTTCACGAATCTTCAATTTGGGTGTAAGTTTTTTTTTTTTTTTTTAAGTCTGTGTATAAGTATAAACATTAGAGGAAAGTTGGAAAAGGTTGTATCAGTACTATTGACCAAAATTCAGGGGGTGGTTTTCTCAGTAATTGAACTTTCTGAAATAGTTGCTAGTATATTCCTCTACAGGATAAGGATTGCAATATATATTAATTATCATGTTTAGAACTCTACCTGGAGTGGTTGCATGTTATTATCTGAAAAAATAATCAGTAAATATTTCATTAATAAAACAATTAAGACATTACCCAAATCAGAGACCCCAAGTTCTGGAAGGGACTTGAATTTCTGCAACTGAGGATAAAGTTCAGGAGACTTTAAGTTAGTGAGGCCATACATTATAGCATCAGATGAAAGTAATGAATATTTCTTACTGTCATTTAGAGTTTGTTGAACACTGTGAGATTTCAAATATGGAAAAAAAAGACAAGTGTTTAAATTCCCTAGGTAGTGCATAACTGGCAAAATAGTAAGTAGTTTTATATAACCCCTTCTTGTTCAATATTGTAAGAGAGGTGTCACTTCCAAAACCTTTCTTCAAACTGCTGAACACAGTAAGTGCTAAACAGAATTGTTGCTATCAATACTTGCTAATATGAGAGTTTTTCTTTGGTTTTCTCTTGTGTTTGTTTGGTTTGGTTTTATTCTGCTTGTTTTCTGAATGGGATTGGCCCTGTTTTCCTCTGTTTATTAGCTGTTGTTTATGCCTTTATTTTAGGAACTGCTTGTTATTAATTGGTCATTTTTCCAGTAATATGATTTATAATAACTATTTCTATAATGAAAAGAAACAAAGAACTATTCATTTCAAATGTGTTGCAAACATTGTTTCTTTTTTGTCTTTTGACTCTGGTTATAGTATTTGATTCATACAGAAGTTTTTATGCAGAAAAATTAAAAATTCTTTTCCTCAGTGCTTCTGGGTTTTGCTTAGAAAACACTCTCCCATTCTGAGTTAATAAACTACATCTTATATTTCTTTCAGTTATTACATATTTTATTTTATTTTTTTTTTAAGTAGGCTTCACACCTACTCAGTGTGGAGCCCAATGCGAGGCCTGAACTCATGACCCTGAGACCTGCGATCAAGACCTAAGCTGAGATCAAGAGTCAGACCCTTAACTGACTGAGCCCACCAGGTGCCCCTTCATAGTTTTACTTTTATAACATTTAAACATTGTTCATTTGAAATGGAAAGCTAATGAAGATGAAGGAGAAGGCTATACTGATTTTGTTATTTGGTGTAGGCAATTTGAATTTTTGTACCATACTTTTGGTATGTTTCATTGGTTTGCTTTCAGTATTTTTACTTGTTTTTATGAAAATATTTATTTAAATTTTATTACCTAAGATAAAACTCTGCTGCAAATATAAAAATTGTTTGATTCTTACATTCCTAAAACATTCAACATTTAGGAATCATAGTGAAATACACACCAATCCAGGTATTAGGAAACCTGGGTTCTAGTTCTAAATCCAGGTTCTAGTTCTAAATCCAGGTTCTAGTTCTAAACCTGCTATTTGCTAATTGTTGCATCATTGGCCAGTTCCTTCTTCTCTCCAAGTTAGAGTCCACACAGCTTATTAGAAATAAGCCTCCCCTAAACCCAGACAGGACAATAACTCTTTAAAACCGTCTTGTTTTACTGTACCTTAAAAAGCATCAATTGGTAGAAAACTGGCTTCTAGCCTAATTCTATTGTTGGAGTGCAGTTTCCCAGGGAAACTGACTTTGTCTTGCTACCCCTGATAACAGGAACTCATTTGTTTCAAACTCAGGACAAAGCCAGACACTCAATCCTTGCATTATTGTTTTTTTGTCTGTTCTCATGAAGGATTTGTTTCTATCTCTGGCTTCTGGCATTCATATTGCATTAAATTGCCAACTTCTCTTTTACTAATATCTCCATTGCATGCTAAACTTACCCAGAATTCTGTTCATTACTAAACAACTGAAGGCATTCTGCTTCTTTCCATTGAACAACCAGAATTTGTTTTAGAAAATTACTTTATGCTCCTCATTCTCCAAGTTTTCCTTGGATTTATGTATGTAAATATATAAGTAGGGGTTGGATTAGGCAATTTTCAAGCTTCCTTTTGTTCTGACAGCATATGATTTTATAAATCTGTATTTAAATAAGTGCCTCTCTAATCTTTTTTTTCAAAGATTCATGGACATTTTCTCTAATGCAACTATGATTTCATTTTCCCTTTAAGGAACATAGCTCATCTTGGACATTCCTCCTGTATAGAACCAAAAAGAATGAGTTTTTAATCACAGGACTTGCATTCTTCTAAATTTCATTGTCTTTGTTAGTAATCTTAACCCAGTCCATGTTAACAAAATTAAATTTGTAGGAATTCATTGAGTGAAAAACTCATTGCTAGTATCCTTGGATATAACCAGTAATTGAAAGATACCATTTAACTTTAAGGTTATAATATATTGAACAATCCAAAATTGAATTATCCTTATTTCTCTTATGTATTATTTGCAATTTGCTTTTTTATGTTATTCTAGAACACTGCACATATTCTTTCATCATATCATTTTCTTTATCATTTTGCTGAAGATTGTCTCACTCTATATTTATTCTTATGACAATTCAGTTAAATATAAACTTCCTATAGTTCAAAAAGAAGAAAAAATATTAATTTGAAATTGACCTAGTTATTCCAAGTATGCTGTTCTTTCACATCAAATTCTGCTGAAACTTCTAATATTTGTTTTGTGATCCATGTTAGCCAGAATACAGCATCAGTTCATGGCAGAAGGGTAGGACCTTAGTAAATAAGAAGGTAAAGAAAGAGAAGGAGAAAGAAAAACTGGGAGATATTACCAAATTCTTGAATAGAAGACAGAAAATGTCATTTCATCTCTCTAAAATTTTTGTTTTGTTCCTAAAGTCAACATAGAGCATACTTCTTTTACATAATAACCTTGACTATGTGTCACAAGGTTTTTCTTCCTCTTTATAACAACAAAAGAACTTCAAACTCCTTAAATTTGATAAGAAATTTAATTATATTTTGTCATCAGTAATTTATGGCTTCAAATTATACTAAATTGGCAGCTGCTGATGTGAAGTACAAGTGAAATCAGGCCAATTCTAACCAAATCAGGCATAAAATCATATTTTAATAAACTTTGATTCCACTTCCTATTACCCTTTTCTCTTTATCATGCATGCCTGAGCTTCATGTGTAATTTGTGTACACAGATGCTGGATTTTATTGCTTTGGTAAATTAGAAACCTGACTCTTGAAAAGAAGATATTAGTATATACAGGCAGAAACTAATGAAAGTTATACATGCACACAGGATAGTGATAGAAATCTGTTTTTGAAATAGCTAAAGAGCCAACGAAGAAGAAGCAATGTATGCTTTTTCAATCTCTCAGTATTTCTTTTGTAGGATTAAAAGGTTGGATAGCCTACTAGCTTTTGCATTAATTATTTGTAAATTGGAGGAATTAAGGGAAACACAATGGAGAATGTAGCCTTTAGGCCAAAGAAAAATGGTTAAATAAATTCAGCATGTCTTTTTATAGAAAATGGGGATCTGGAACTTAATATCAGAGAACACCATCTTTTTTTAAAAGATTTTATTTATTTATTTGAGACAGAGAGAGAGCACAAGTGAGGAGGAGGGTCAGAGGGAGAGGGAGAAGCAGACTCCCTGCTGAGCAAGGAGCCTGATGAGGGATTTGATCCCAGGACCCCAGGATCACAACCTGAGCCAAAGGCAGACGCTTAACCGACTGAGCCACCCAGGTGCCCCCAGAGAATGCCATCCTTAAAACTTGTACATACTGGCTAGGAATCATTAATAGCAAAATTAATGGTGGGTGATTAAGTTCAAATCTCTCACCATCTGGAAAAAAATAGCAGTAATAATAACAAACAAAACTAGGTACAATCTATGCTTTTGGTGTCACTGAAAAAGAATGACAGAATATTTTTTTTTAAGATTTTATTTATTTATTTGAGAGAGAGAGAATGAGAGACAGAGAGCACGAGAGGGGGGAGGGTCAGAGGGAGAAGCAGACTCCCTGCTGAGCAGGGAGCCTGATGTGGGACTTGATCCCGGGACTCCAGGATCATGACCTGAGCCGAAGGCAGTCGCTTAACCAACTGAACCACCCAGGCGCCCAAGAATAACAAAATTTCAATCACTTGTAAATAGATTAATAAACAATTTTTCAGAGTTATCTCTCATCCTTCTGACCAAACCTTTCATTCTTAGAGAACAAAAGCAGTTCAAGAAAAACTTAGATAAATGAAAGAATAGGAGAGTAAATGAATTAAGATTGACCTAAATTCACTAACAGAAAGAGGAAACCTCTTTTACTTGTAAAAATAAAGAAGAACATTTCCGTAGATCAGAAAAGTCAACAGGGAAGGAAGTGCAAAGTGAATATGGAACTTCAAAAGGCAGTGTTTTAAAAAGGTAAGTTTCAGGGGGACAGGGGTAAGAAGGAAGGGTGAATATTTATTTGAAAAATAAAAAGATAAGTTTAGTAGCATGAAAACTATGAAGGTTACCTAAAACTTAAAAGGCCTAGAACTCTGCTATTCTACTGCTCCTGCCTCAAAAAGTCATTCATAAAGAAGCCATGTTTTTAGACTAAAAATAATTTATTGATATTTCTTAATTTAACCCAATTCAGATGAAAATGCTATTGTAAAAAATGTACAGAAAGTTTAAAGGAGATTTTCAAGAGACCTACTAAAACAATTACTAGTAGAATCACCACTTTGAAGAAAGTTATTAGAAAACAAAATTGAAAATAAAATAAAAACTATGTGCAAACTTGGGGCAATTATTTATTTTTATTTTTAATTGTTTTTAGAGATTTTATTTATTTGAGAGAGAGAGAGAGAGAAGTGCATGTGCACAAGGTGGGGGAGGAAGGGCAGAGCTCAGAGAAGGAGAAGCAGGCTCCCCACTCAGTGGGGAGCCCAATACAGGACTAGATCCCAGGATCCCGGGATTATGACCCAAGCCAAAAGCAGACACTTAACTGACTGAACCACCCAGGTGCCCCTTATTTTTAAAATATTAAGAAATAAATGCAAGTTTTTCCTGAAGAAATAAAAAAGCTATGTTTTGTTATAGTGGAATGCACTCATGAAAATGGTGCTTTGTAAACCACCCAAACTGTAAGTCACAGAAATGCAAAGGGACAAATAAGTTTTTCTACAAAACTCCTATAAAAAGTAAGCAGAGACTAAGAAAGAAAACAATTTAATTTACAGGTTAAAACTACACAGCCGGGGCACCTGGGTGGCTCAGTTGGTTGGGCGACTGCCTTCGGCTCAGGTCATGATCCTGGAGTCCCGGGATCGAGACCCACATCGGGCTCCCTGCTCAGCAGGGAGTCTGCTTCTCCCTCTGACCCTCTTCCCTCTTGTGCTCTCTATCTCTCATTCTCTCTCTCTCAAATAAATAAATAAAATCTTAAAAAAAAAAAAAAAACTACACAGCCAGTTAGATTACTCCACCAAGCATTTCAGGGATATTAAAAAAAAAAAAAAAAAGGAATATAAATAGAGGAAAAACAAAAAAAAATTAAACAAATAAATTGAAGAAAATAAATGGAAGAAAAAGACAAAAAAATATCTGAAATGATTAATAACTGTATGTTTTCAATAACAAATAGATCTAAATGAAAACTTAATAAGGACAATTACAGAAAAACAGAACAGCGAAGAGAATGATGTAAAAGGAAGAAATAAAATATTGTCAGAGATCATTCTTGAAATGGAAGACAGACAAAAAAATCTAGCATATGTTTAACTGGATTTTTTGAAGAAGTCAACAAAATGGTTGACTAGAACTAATATTGAAAACTGTAATCCAGTTTTTTTTTTTTTTCTGGAAACAAACAATACCTGAATTTATGTATTAAAAGCCAATGAAGTATACTAGGGAAAATTAACCTGCCAAAATTGATTTTTAGACATTTTAGAGAAATTCTATTAAACTTTATAGTTAAAGAAAATTTCTTTGGTGCCTCCTGGCCAGAATAACAAATTACATAAAAGAATAAGAGATTTAGACTGACATCAGATTCCACCAGTGATGAGGCATTTTATAAAACTTGTTTATAGAAACATGAATCAGTGATTTGAAACCAGCTTAGCTGTCTTCCAAATGTCAAGGCAATAAGGCATTTTCTTCACTCAAATGACCAGGAAATTCTCTAAACATGAGTCCTTCTCAAACATTCTCTTAGAGCAAGAGTTCCATCCAACCAAGAAATGACTGGTGAAACTTAAGCAGGTAGACTAATTGTGAACATTCATTTTAATTGAAGACTAACACAAGAGTGGGTAAAGAGTGAACTAAGAAAAATATGTTGTATACTGTACAATATGCCATGTTTTATGTTTGATATATTATGACAAAGCAAGAAATAGAAGGGAGAAGGGAAGAGAAACGGGGAATAAGCTCATGAATTGCCATGTAAGTAAAAGATTGGAGTTATATTATTTTAAACTGACAAATTGTATTGTAAAAGTTAAATTAGGAAACAGAAACAGAGTGTATTTAAGATATATATATAAAGGTAACTACTAGAACAAAAAAATTAAGCCATCCTAAATGCAAAAAGACATTTCAGTAAAAGAGCAAAAAAGTCACATAAAGGCAAATGATATCTTATACCATAAAAGATGACAAAGTTGACATCAAACAAAAACCATTTTCATATCAATAAACCTAACTATGATGTAACTTGCGTATAAAAGAGAAAAAGATAAATTTAGCTAACAAATCAAAATGTGACTGTACGATACATAATTATTCAAAAAAGAATCTAAAAGGCTAAATAGAAATGGATGGACAAATGTATTCTGATAATTGGAAACAACAGCAAATCTGGGGTTGTTATCACAATGATTTTAAAAAGAGAATTTAAACAAAAAACATTAAAAATGACAAGATGCAATTTTAATTCTAAAAGACACAATTTAGGGGTGCCTGGGTGGCTCAGTCGTTAAGCGTCTGCCTTCTGCTCAGGTGAAGATCCCAGGGTCCTGGGATCCAGTCCTGTGTAGGGCTTCCTGCTGAGCAGGGAGCTTCTTGCTCTCCCTCTGCCCCTCCCCCTCCCCCACCCCTGCTTGTCTTCGTGCTCTTTTATGCTCTCTCACTCTCTCAAATAAATAAATAAAATCTTAAGAATAATAAAAAATAAAAGACAATTTACTAAAGAAATATAACATTTATAAATGACAGTGCAAAATCACAACAATCACCTTATAAAGCAGAAAATACAAAAGGAAAAGAGATAGAGAAAGAAATCACCCTATAAATAGCAGAAATTAACAGCATTCATAATATAAGGGAAAAAGACTAAGGAAGTATAACTAAGTGGCAATCAATAAAATAGATATGGATATAAAGATAGATGATAGATGATAGGTAGATATGGATATATGTATTATTTATATCATAAAAATAAAGAATACAATTTCTCAAGTGTTCATGCAACTTGGTGTATTAAGTCACAAAGAAAATATAACTATGTTCCTTAAAGTAGAAGTATTACAGACAAAACTCTCATCACAATGAAATAAGACTGGAGGTTATAAAAAAATGTAAAAAGCCATTTCATCTTGAATTTTGGAAAACTTTCTGTTAGACAGTTATTGGACTAAAGTGAAAGTACACTCTGAAAATTGAGTAAAAACATTCTTAAAAAGTACTAAATACTCTCTCAAAACATATGGACTCATTTAAAGCAGCAAATAGCATAATGTTATAGTCCTAAATATCTTGGTCAATGAACATAAATGAAAATAAATGAACTAGATTTGCAGTTTTTAAGAAAGACTAAAAAAAATGACAAAATAAGCTAATAGTAAGATGAGGGATTTATAAAGGTAAAAACAGGAATAGACACAAAAATAAAATAAATATGATTTTTAATTGAAAAAATTACTAAATATACAGCATTAGTTAAGAAAAAAAATCCACAAACTTACAAAATAGAAATGACAATGTGGAAATGGTTATCAAAATAGGAGAAAATGGGAAAAATAAGAATATTCTCACATCTTTCTGCAAATAAATATATTCCTAGGGAAATACAATTTAGAAAACAACAGTGAAAGTGAAAAAGAGAAAGAGAAAGCAGGAATGGATTTATTTATTTATAACTTAAATATAGGGAAATGTTTTCTAAAAGTGACCCAAAATAAAAAAGGTGATAAAAGAAATGATTGATAAATATGAACACATAAAATAATTTCAATAATTTCTTGCATAGTAAAACATCATAATAAAAAGGTCAAAAGATAACAGAAACTGGAGAAAATATTTGCAACATATATGACAGATGAAGGGCTAATGTCTCATGTATAGAGCTCCTAAGATTTTTAGGAAAAAAGACAAACGACCCCATAGGAAAAATGGGGAAAAGTCGAGAATAGACAATACAAATAAAGATGTAAAAATAATTCTTCAACATATGACAAGATGTGCCACCTACCTCATAATTAAAGAAATGGAAATAAGCCCTACACTAACATTTCATATATATGTGAATATATATGAAAACATTCTGTGGACAAGGCTTGAGAAAGCAGAAATTCTCATTACTGATGGAAATGCAAATTTGTACAACTTTCTTGGAGAAGAATTTATGAACGTGTAACAAAACCACAACATATACATTTACATTTTGGCTAGCATTCCAGTTTTAGGAATTTATCCTGAAAACATGCCTCCAACAATATGAAGATAGATATTTCATGTTGGCATTATTTGTAATTGCAAAATATTGCAAACAACCTAAGAACACCCATACACAGCATGGTGGTTGCATTAACTATGGTATATCATACACTGTAGAAAAATCCTCTCTAAAAAGATCTGTTTGAACTTATAGTGGGTAATTTCTAGAATATATTGTTAGATAAACAGAAACAAAGTATGAAAGGGAGTCTATAGTATGTTAGCTTTTTGGTAAGAGAAAAAATGAGAAAATATCTATATGTTTTCTCATTTGTGTAAAACAAACACAAGAAAAATAAACCAGAACATAATTGTTAGTTTTTAGCAAAGGGTAGGTTGGAATGGATAAAAAGGGTGGATAATTGAGATAAATAGAATATATGGGGAAATGACACATTTATGAGTATTTTTGCTTAGTTTTGATTTTTAGTACATAGTTTTTCACATGCTCAAAAAATATAGAAAATCAAGAAAGATAAGAAAAAACATGGTATTAAAAATAAGAGGCAAATCAGCTCATTTCAAAAGACCAAAATAACCACACTGAAGGAGGGGAAAAAAAAAAAAAGCTAATCCAACTAACTCTTCAACATAATATTTGACTATATACCCTCTGGCTAAAGGCAAAAGAGCTATAAATAACTATTGAACTCTAGATATTAGTTCTGTTTTTGACACTAATAACAGTGAGTAATTCTGAAATTATTTGATGTATCTTCAAAGAAGGAACAATAATGAACACATTGTGGGTATTGCTTACTGATGAGCGATTCACAGAACTCTCTTGAGTGTAAGGTCAGTGGGTGATTTTAATTTAGTCTTTGAGAATTCTCTTGGCCTTTGGATATAAATCTCTTCTTAGCCAGTGAAACTGTTGTCATTTCTTTCCATGTAGGATAGCACTGTCCTAATGAAGTACCCACAGAGAGCAAATCAACCTTTGGAAATGGAAGTATACATGATCTTGGAAGCAAATGATCAAATTATGTTTAAATATCCAATAATAATACTGGTTATATGCTGATACCTGTTTCCAGTTTGAAGAAGAAATGACTAAATTTATAAATTGCATTTCTTAGCATTTTACTTTTTCAAAACACATATGGTAACTTAATCTATGCAAGAACAAATAAATCAGATTAAGTAAAATTAATTTTAGTAGTATGCATCAGGGTTTCCAAAAGTTCAGTACAATCAACTGGCAAATTTACTTTGCAAGTTCAAGTGCCTGTGCTAGTTTTTTTAAATGATGATATATCACAAGGAGTAATTGAATAAATTAAGTTTAATGAATCTGAAACATTATACTAATTATATTCATTTAAATAAATGTCTTTATGATGGGACTTTCATAAAAATATTTATGATATTTAAATAATCACCAAAATGCTCTGATTGTTAATGAACTTTGAATCTACCTTATGTAGTGTGTGTTTTCAAAGACATGAAAAAGGAAGACTTGAAAGACTTTGCTGGACAAAAGAAGACTTAGTGGGTAAGTTTAAAAATAATAGAAACTGCACACTGTCAGGGGTTGATGGGATAGAGGTGGAATACTTGTAATACTGCATATACTTTCACATAAAATTATAAAGCCGTACACTGATACATGCCATAAAATTTTCTTGCAGAAAGCTTTCTGACATCACTGATACTTCAAGTTCTCTGCTTAAAAATGAGTCTTTTTTAAAAGGTATATTTATGTGCTAAACTGTTTCCTCAAATAAATGGCAAAAATCCCAGTCATACTTAATCTGTTACTGGGTCATGGGTTATCTAGGTAGCTCTTCATAGAAATTATTATGAATGGCTTAGATATTAATGCTGTCATAACTTTTTATTTATACTAAATATTCCAGTCTGGGTTAAGATTTATTTGCTATTGGTTTCTGTCTTTATTCCAGGACATTTCAATAAGTCATGGGATTCTTATACATCTGGTGTTTTGGTTTGGTCCTGTCAGCAATATTCCTTCACTACGGTGGACACCTGTTTTTGCTTGCCTAACAACTTTTTCAAAATATACCTCTTGTGTTTTTTTTTTAGGATCTATTTATTTACTTGAG
Source organism: Callorhinus ursinus (assembly GCF_003265705.2). Taxonomy (NCBI): domain Eukaryota; kingdom Metazoa; phylum Chordata; class Mammalia; order Carnivora; family Otariidae; genus Callorhinus; species Callorhinus ursinus. The sequence goes on along the minus strand of NW_027397063.1, from coordinate 35,442,567 downwards.
AGAGAGAGAGAGAATGCGTGGGAGCTGGGGGGAGGGACAAAGGCAGAGGGAGAAGGAGGAAGCAGACTTCCTGCTGAGCATGGAGCCCAACATGGGGCTACATCCCACAGTCTATGAAGTCAAGACCTGAGCCAAAACCAACAGTAGGATGCTTAACCAACTGAGCCACCCAGGCACCCTCAAAAATATATCTCTTGTTTATTAGAGGCACCACTTTCCCTCCTGAACACTTGCATTTTTTTTTTATCTCTGGTGAGACCAGCCACACTTTCCAGAAGTGGCTACAAGACAGCACACTCTTTCCATGGTTTATATCCACTTTCACCATGAAGTAAGTTTACCTCATTTACAAAATAAATTCACTCCAGTTCTCCAAGATTTTGGTAGTTTTCATTTCCTGGAGAGCCTTACAAAAGGAACTTAAAAAAAATAAATAAATTTACTGTCTCCACCACTGCAGCTGGCTTGTTTCCTCCACTACTCGTTCTAGATTCCCATCACCTTTGAATAGCGTCTCTCCTCAGTGAAGTGACTTGGGTAGTGGAGTAACAAAAACCTACATCTCCGAATGGTCTACTTCTCTGGTGGCCCTTGGTCACCATGCTTTTCAGAGGCTCAGAATGCTATACTTAAATTTAAAAAAAAGAACCCCAAGAGAGGCCCTAGTGATGATCTGGAAGCCAAATGTGTTATTGTGTTATTTTCTACTCCATTTAATAACAGCAACCTTACCTCTTTCTGAAGAATAGAGTCTTTTGCCCTTGCCATGACAGGTTTCTTTTCCTTTCTTGCTGGTCTCTTGGCACAAAGAGTCCAAGGCAAAAGGGCAGTAGCCATGACTTAGAGTTTAAGGGAGTTTTTTTTATTTCCCCTAATGGGAATTCTTCCTTTAGGGCTTCTAGGCCCACATAGCCTAAGGCTGTGGAAACAGGAGGCACAAATTCCTAAGTTGGTCATTAAGAGTGATAGTAAGTAGGCTTATTCCCATTTTAACCTTTTGGTACTCAGACCCATATTTTATATCTCTAGGGGGGAAATGTGATCATAGAAACTTTATTGGTGTTTTTAATATTAATATAGCTTAGTTTTGAAATAGGAAGAATAAATATTATTATAACACCTATAATGGGCCAAATCCTGTTCTAATCACCTTACCAATTAAATATTTAATGCTCAAAACTATTTTTGAGTATTCATACCTCCATTTTTTGGCTAAATAACTTTTCTAAATTCCCATAACTAGTAAGTAGTTGAACGTGACATTTGAACAGCCTAGCTCCAGAGATCATGAACCAAATCACTACGTTATAATATCTCTTAAAAGAAAGTGTTTTTTGTATTGTTATTATTATTATAACTAAGAATGTTCCTATATTGTGGCTGTATTTGCATTATATAAACTTCAAATATATTCATAATGGAATTGATAATATTTTAAATAATTTAAGCATGCATTATAGAATATCATTCAACAGTACTCATTTTCATGAGGATATACAAGACTAAAAATGCTTTATAAAAATATAGAGAGGGCGCCTGGGTGGCTCATTTGGTTAATCAGCTGCCTTTGACTCAGGTCATGATCCCAGGGGCCTGGGATCAAGCCCCAGGTCAGCTCTCTACTCAGTGGGGAACCCGCTTCTCTTTCTCCCTCTGCCCGCCCCCCACTCTTGCTCTCTCTCACTCTCTCTCTCAAATAAATAAATAAAATCTTTAAAAAATATAGAAAGAGAAGATACGGTGAATTTGCTGTTGTTTTGTTAGGTTAAGGAAGTGATTCTTTGTGTCCCCCACAGATTTTGAAAATTCATCAAATATGTATGACAGAAAAACTAAATGAGACATTATTTAGAGATTTGTATCACAAACTTTAATGTACAAAAGACAACGTGGTAGAATTAATTTAAAAGAAAGCCCTGGCCCCTATTCCATGTAAATTTAATTTGTGAAACTTCCAGTTTTCAAATCTCAATATTCTTATAATCAACTGTGAAGACTGTAGAAATACCCATGTTTGGGCCCCACCCGGCAACTGAATCAATTGTTCTGGGGTGAAGGCAGGGCAATCAATACTTTTAAATAGTTCTACCCCAGATGAAATCTGTGCAGGCAGATTTGAGAATCCCTGGTTTATGATACAGTCCAAACATTTAAGATTTTAATGTGTCTCCTGTGATTAGTTAATAAATATTTCATTGTAACAATGAAATAATATTGACTAAAATTGAATATCAAAAGATGCAATGTTACTAATTTGAATGTTTTTACATAGGAGCAAAAGCTCTGCACTAGTTGGGGCTTTAAATTACTAAATACTGCCTGGCAATGTAAGATACTGCTGAAAGAAATATGATTAACAAGAAGCAATCATAGGGTGCTAAATACATCTGTGAGGTTGAAAATAGTTAAGTGATATGAAGAAAATGACAAGAAATTATTCCTAATGAATACAATAAGTATTCTAATTAAGTAAATATACCTGACTTTGATGAGAATTCGAACATAAAAATTGTGAGTGGAATTCTCCGAGGAATATATGTTTCTGTAATTATTATTCCTTGACTATTCCATTCTGGGAGATTAACAGGAGGCTTCAGTTTTGGGTTGCCTTACAATTGCCCGTATCTGCTGACCTTTTTATATAGCTCTATCATACATGTAATTCCTTGGGAGTCAACTGCCCGTAGTCAGTTGGAATTGGCTCCGACAAAATTAGAAACACCCAACTAAGTAAAATGCTGGAACCATCTATGTTGCTCTCTTTAAAAGTCAAAGATAGTGATTCAGTCTGAATATAAAGGACTAGATAATAGAGACAGCAGTAACTGAGCTGGATTAACACTATATGTGTGCATCCCAAACTTTAAATTATAAAATTATCTTTTATTGGTAATTTAAATTTTCTTCTCTATAGACATTTCTCCCTAAGGCCAAAATGTTGGTGTTTTATTTTTTTTTTCCTCCATATCTCTCAGCCATAGAAAACTTTTTCTAAAATGATTTAATCATAAAGTGCCCAAATAATGTTTTTTAAAAGATCAAAATCAAATAAGGTGAAGTAATATTTATTCCTTCTGAGCTCACTTCCTAATTTATAAAGCAAAATAGCTACCTCATATAATTATTTTAGATTTTTGGTGAAAAAGATATCTGGTTGGTGAAAAATTTTTCTATGTATATATTAAAGGCTTTGCCAGCTACCTAAGTTATTGGTAAGTTTAGAAGTTTAAACATTTCAGATGCCTTTAAAATTAACCTGGAGTCCCGGGATCGAGTCCCACATCGGGCTCCCTGCTCAGCAGGGAGTCTTCTTCTCCCTCTGACCCTCCCCCGACTCATGTGCTCTCTCTATCTCATTCTCTCTCTCAAATAAATAAATAAATAAAATATTTAAAAAATTAACTTTGTATTTGTAGTTCACGTATTCCTATAAATTTTTGCTCAGTTTGGCTCAATTCTTGCTCATAAATTTAAAATAAAACAACTTCAGGAAAAGTAACATTAAAAGAGTTGGCATCTTAATATTCCTTGAGAGTTAGACTAGTTTTAAAGTATTAAAAGTAGTTTTCACTTCTTAAAAAATAATTATTTCTAGAAAGTTACTGTAGATTCAGATTATAACACTGTACTATAATTATGGTTCAGATGGTACTGTTATTCTTAGCTCATATTTTCATTTGTATATAACTTCATGACAAGTACCTTTTCGGGCTAGAATTTCTCACACTTTTCAAGCAAAAAATAGAATTTTTTTCTGTAGATTGTTTGAATAAGCAACAATTCACCAACTGCTAGGATAAAAAGGGTGTTTTAGAAAAGCTGTGAAAAAGTTTTCTTTTACTTGTTTTTTCTAACTTTTAACTGTTCTTTTCAACTTATATTAGTTAGGCACTTTTATACATACTTTAAACTTTTCATAATCCACTACAAAAGTAATACGCTGAATTTAAAAAATACTATAGGAGGGAATTCCATGATTTTTTAAAATAAAAATTAATGAGGTTTTATATGATATCTATATCTTCAAGGAAGAATAAGGCAAACTATAGAATTTTTTTTTCAAATCAATCTAAAATTTTATCCTTGATTGAATTTTATGATTATTGATATCATCTGGACTGTTGTTTTCTGGAGAATCAATTCATTTGTGGCAAGACTCTAAAAATAGCTCAGGATGATAGTGAAGCTGGCAAAAGCCCAGAGCTATGGCATACAGATGCCATATATAACTGGATAACATTATAACTATGTTATAACATTATAACATTATAACATTATAACATTATAACTATGAACGCTCTACTAAGAGATAGAAAGTTGTGCCTCAGGAACTCCACAGTCACCTTATGGATACCAGGACCCACACCTGAATGTCAGCCACCAGGCACCCAGTGTTTACTACAGTGAAGCACCCACTTCGGTGCATGGAGTGGTGGGGAAAACCTCAGTAAATAGTGAAGTTCAATCTGCTGATGTGCCTTCTGCTTTCGGCATGCTGTAGCATGTGTGACGAGATCTTCTAGACTTTGTCATGCAAAACTGCCCTATATTTAGTAGTTGCTATTTGTTGATGATTCTTATATACTGTTCTACATGTCTGTCTGCAGTGAAGCATTGGCTCAAAAATTCAGATCATTTTTGGTTCTTTACAGTCTGAATCATTCTGTCCAAATGCTGCTTCCCCTGTCTTATGTAGCCATGTAGTCAGACTCTTGGAATTGGTGGATGACCCCATGCTGACCATCTAATCAAATTCTGATCACCTTGTCAAATCTCCACTACCTAGTGCTGATCCACCTCACACTATAATAAGGATAATGACAAAATAATGACAAAAATAATAACACCCAATTAGTAAGTACTAACACTTTACTCACAGGGTTTAACATTGTCTGTGCCTAGGATCTATCACCAGATAGTCCTTGGTTCACAACCTGTAGGAGGCAGAATGATCCCATCCCTGCTCCCAAGGATGTCCACATCCTAATCGCCAGAACCTGTGAGTGTGTTATGTTACATGACAAGGAAAATTTGAAGTGGCAGATGGAATTATGGTTGCTAATCAGCTGACTTTGAGATGGGGAGATTATCCTGAATTATCTGGGTTGGTGCATTGTATTCTCAAGAGAGTGTCAGTAGACTCAGTGTCAGAGTGATGCAGCATAAGAAAGAATCAACAGGCTATTGCTGGCTTTGAATTTGGAAGGAGAACCAGGCAGCTTCTACAAGCCGGGAAAGGCAAGGACATGGATTCTGCCCAGCAAACTGCAAAAGAAACACAGTTTTACTGACACCTTGATTTTAACCCAGTGAGATCCACTTTGGACTGCTGACTTTGAGAGCTGTAAGAAAATAAATTGTCATTATTTTTAATCACAAATAAAAAATTTGTGAAAATTTGTTACAGCAACAATAAGAAACTAATACAACTTATCTCCAATGTGCCTGTTATTGTGAATAATGGAAGCAAGAACAAAGAGTGTAGGAGCACATAAAATTTCCTTAAAATAATAATTGGATAGATTACTAAGGGTCTGGACAGGATTGGAATTGCATGTAGATGGAGAAGGAAGGAATTTATAGCTGTTTTAAGGAAAGGGGGCAAGGTACAAATTGAGTCTGAACTGAGGTAATTAAAGAAGAAATAAAATATTTGAGTTTGTGAATGGGTAAAAGTAGAAGATAAATTACATTCTTACAATTGTGCATGTTTTGCTGGTGCCATACATCTTATATCATTTTTCTACCTAATTCCTAAAGAACAAGACTTTCCCAAAGTACTGCATATTTAAGAGATGACACCATTTTTGAAGTTAGGGAAGCATGTGTATGGCACATATTAACTATTGAAGTGATTGATTAATGCTTTAGTAACATGGCTTCATTGCTAGAATGTGTCTGGATATTATAACTCTGATCACCAGATAAAATTATTTCCTCCATTGCAAGCTTAGCTTGAAGTTACTGACTTATGTCACTCCAAAATTTCTCTAACATGTCATTTCTATTTTGTGGTAGCAAATTTGACGCTGAAGGTAGAACCCAGGTGTTATGGGCTGAATTGCCCCAATCCTAAAATTCATATGTTGAAGTCCTAACCCTTAGTGTCTCAGAACATGACTGTATTTAGAAATAGGTCTTTAAAGAGGTAATGAGGTTAAAATGAGGTTATTGAATGGGTCCTAATCCAGTACAAGTGACGTTCTTATAAGAAGATACTTGGACACAGGTACGTACAGAAAGAAAATTATGTGAAGCTACAGGGAGAAGACAGCCATTCATAAGCCAAGGAGAGTGACCTGAAATAGATACTTCCCTCAGGGTGCTCAGAAGAAAGCAATTTTGCCTACACCTTGATTTCAGACTTCTAGCCTCTAGAACTTTGAGAAAATAAATTTCTGTTGTTTATGCCACCCAATCTGTGGTATTGTGCCATAACCCTAGCAAACTAATACACCAGGTCAAATTGATCACAGTCAAATTTCTGTGGCTTTTTTTTTTAATTGAGGTATAGTTCACATACAATATTATGTTAGTTTCAGGTATACAAATTAGTGATTCAACAATTCTATACATGGCAAACTAGCTGTCTTTTTATTTCCTTCATAGCATCTTTTTAATGTTTATTGTTGAAAGAGTAATCAGAAACAGTGCTATTAATGGACTTTATTATAACTGGTATCTGGCTGATGGGACCTAGAGTATACCAAAAAAAAAAAAAAAAAAAAAAAAAATATGAGGGGGCGACGAAAAAAAAAAAAAAAAAAAAAAAAAAAAAAAAAAAACTATGACGGTGCCAAGTCAATAATAGAAGTTTAAGGAAATGCAAAACAAAAACTGGGAAGTAGCAACTAAGTCTTTCTATAGTTACCTAGAAATGAGAATGTTGTAAGCCTAGGAGAAAATTATGTCCTTCAGAAATTTCTGGACAACCTATTTGGAGAAAAGGAGCAGTCGCTTAAAAAACAGAAGGGAAAGCAAGTGCAGATTGCCAGCCTGAAATAAAAAGCCATAAGTCTGGAACTGATGGAAAAGAGAATTAGCCTGGGGTGGGGAAAGTGGCAGAAGCAGCATCTCCTCATAGAGCAAAGGCAAAAACTCATTTCATCCTCTGAGGTTTTTATGTTTTTACACACAACACGTTCATTAAAACCCTTAGGTTTGTGATTATTCCTGGTAGCAGAAAAACATAAAGTATAAACATATTTCTACTGTCTGTTTTCTGTACAGTCATAACATTTGTTAGATGCTCCCCAAACCTTAGTTTGTAAAGCCATTGAGGCATCTCTGTTTCTCCCCCAAAGTCACTTATATCAGGATGTCTCTGATTTCCTTTGCACCATAATCATTGTTTATTGACTTCCCTAACCAAGAGACATTATTAAAAAGAAAGAGGCAAACAACCTCTGCAATTCTTCATTATACTGTGCCCTCTTACTTCACTTTCCAAGTCTAGATTCATTCTGAGCTAAAGGCCTTTCGGGAATCTGCACTAGAGCTTGCAGCTAGAGATACAGTAAAGGAGAGATGTCAGTGAAAAACCAGCTGTCGGTATTGAGAGGAGAGTCTTTTCCATTCTCCTTGGCATCTTCCTCGGATCGTAGCCAGGTCAAAGAAGCTTCTGTGGTTCAGACCCGAAGACGATAGGCATCATTCTAATGTTTACTGTTAGGGGGTCCATTTCATAAGATGGTTACATGCGCACGCAAAGGTACTGCAACCTAGTGTTTAAAAATTAAAACCTGAGTTTCTTAAATAATTAGGATCAAAATAAAAAAGTTTTAAAATATTTCCTATAAAACAGTTTACAAACAATGCAGTGTTTCACTGAAAATAAGCAGCCACTTTGTGTCTCTAGAGCTTGGTAGCATTACAGTAGAATTATCTTCATATTTATTCCCATTTTTAAAAACATTATTTAAGATTATCTACCCTAAGTCCTCTGGAATAGGCTAAGGCTTGTCTTGCTTACTGTATCCTAAATCCTGAGTTTCAAATAATACACTATCTCCTCTCTTGTATCTCCAGTAGCTCATACATTTTAATTTAATGATGTCTCCTTCATTCAATGTTTATTGAACATTTACTGTCCACAAAACAGTGTTGCTGTTCTCAGAGTGGAAAATATGAGTCCCAGTAACAAATAAATATCTAATATTTAATTAATGCTTAGATATTACTTTATATTTATAATTTTAAAAGTTTCCACAGGACAGCATGAGCAATTGTAACATTTAAATGAAATTTAAATAATCAAAGATATTTGGAAATTTGTTGTTTTGAGTTCAAATTAAATTTTTTAAGAATTGGACCTACAGCATGGGCAGTGTATGTATTTTCCACTCTGCTAAACTCTTTTTAAAATGAGAAAATGTTAATTAAATATTGTCATTCATTAAAATCTACAGGTCATGAAAGAGATAGTGCCAAATATCTTATTTGTATAATGTTACAAGTTTATTAGGAATTTTGCTACTACTGATTTGATTCATATGTAAATTGCCTCAGAGCAAAATTAACCTGTCACTCTTATAATTATTAATTATGCAATTATTTTATAAGCAAGCAACAAAAAAATAAAAAGAATATTAGATCTATAACACACCAGAAATCAATTATAATATTATTTACTATACAAGTAATTATGGTTTTGATCTCCATATATTTTACTGTAATACTATATTATCAAAATATATAATTAAATTTATTAATCATCCATTACATAAGGGAGAGATGCATGGGACAGCTAAATTAAGGAAACCACAGATCATGGCAGTGTTAATTTCATAATATGGTAATAACCTCCAGTGTCAGGAGCATGGTCTCTGCCTTCCTATACAGCTCATTTATAGCTTTGTTTATGATTCACCATCTAATTTAAAACATCTCCAACATAACAATTATTATTTGTTTAAAATAAAGAATTTGAAGACTGCAAATAATACCCTTTAGAGCATACTCCCTCCCCTTTAAAGTATTCACTGTCTTTATAAATATAATCAATTGTGATAAATATTTTTGATGACCTCTAGCAGTCATATCCTGAACACTAGTTGTGGCATGTATAACAGATATTTGTTATTTTTTGGAAATTATAAAACATCAGTGTGCTAGTATAAAAAAGTGTTCCCAACGCGCAGCTTAGAAGAGCATGGATATTCACACAAACCTGGTTTCAACACAGGAATTTTTCATTTAGTACCAGCTGAGTGTTACTTAATTTGAGCCTCAATTTTCACAAAAAGAATAACAACTTCAAAAAGTTTTTGTGAAAATTAAAGAAAAGCATAGGGACTTAAAGAGTAATAACCAGTAGCACTCTTAATATATTAGGATAAGTAGATGACAGTTGTGCAAGTATTAAAATTTAGCTGGCACTATATTGAAATTACTACTGGGAATCCAAATGTTTATATATACCAATTATATTCAACTTGCTTTTGTAATAAAATGTGTGTGTGTATATGTGTGCGTGTGTGTGTGTGTGTGCAGCATGAAAATAAACATAAATATAATAAAAGACATAAAAATTAACTCTGAAGATGAAGGTACATTGTCTAAATTAGTTTGCGGTAATAGATTCTGAATTTTTTTGAGGTATATTTTTCTTAAAGTTAAGTAGAACTGTTTCATTTCTCCATGCATTTATCATGTGTATATGCTGCCCAGTTTTGTTTTAATGCAATTCTCTCGGATTAGAATTGCATGCCTCTGTGCTAATCTGGAAATGAATAAGGCTCTTAACCTCAAAAACTCATCTTTAAAGATTTATTGACAAAATTAATATGTGAAATTGTACTTCAAATGATTTAAATTATAGAATTCTATATTTGTTGTTTATAAGGGTAACGCAATAAATATAATCTTAAACTTTCAAAGTGTTATAGTGAATAATTTTGCCACAACCAAGGTTTCCTCAAACTTTAATTTCCTGAGATCAATTAATTGTGCATAAACTACACAATTTTTAGACGTTATTTGGCACATAATTTTGGTGATTTAATTTTCCTGAACTACCTCTGTGGTCAGTGTTAACAAACAGAGTATGTGGACTGTAACCTAAAGAAAATAATTTATTATATAAGTATAATATGTAAGTATAATACATTATACTTGTAATTATAAGTATAATGTATTACAGGATAATATTGCTCATTCTCAGAGGAATATGAACACTTTCTTTTCCCGGATGTTATGACTTAATTTTCTTTTTTGATTACTTACCCTGAAGGAAGGCACCCTGCAACAACCCTAGCTCAGTGCATCTTCCTGAAATATGCTTGGCCTCCTTAGAAGAATTAAAAATATGCTGCTATCCCGGATACATTTTTCAGTACATTCACTATTTAATTTAAAAACTAGAATCAAGGGGAAATGCATTACTTTTTTTTTAAGATTTCATTTATTTATTTGAGAGAGAGAGAATGAGAGATAGAGAGCACGAGAGGGAAGAGGGTCAGGGGGAGAAGCAGACTCCCCGCTGAGCGGGGAGCCCGATGCGGGACTCGATCCCGCGACTCCAGGATCATGACCTGAGCAGAAGGCAGTGGCTTAACCAACTGAGCCACCCCGGCGCCCTTACTTTTACTTTTTATTTTCAGATATTTGTAATTGGAGGAGACTCCATGCTTAAGATATTCATACAAGTTTAAACATAAGTATATACAATAAATATAAACATGGTCCAAAGAGATGAGTAGCTAAATAACAAGTGAATAAAAAGTTTATTGGAGCTATTTTTTAAATTTATTCTTCAAGTCAATGACTTAATTAGCACTGGCTGCAAAAAATATTACATACTTAATGCAGCACATAATTTAGTGATGCCAACAGGTTAGATTTCCTTACCAAACTAATCACCTTGATACTACATGGCTGCACATTTTGAACAGCAAAATTATATTTAGTTGAATAAATGCATAACACTGTATTCTAATGAAACAATGAAATTGATTAAATATTTTCACATGTAAAAATCTAAGAATAATCACATAACCAAAATATGAGTGAGACTTTTTCTTACATAACTCTATTTTGAAATTTTCCCTACAATTAAAATTTAATTTATACTATTGTAATAATACTAATAATTGTGTTTTATTTAGTGTAAATTTATCTAATGTAAAAAAGAAGTAAAACACTATTATTTAGAGCTCAGTTCTATAAATTTAAGGGCAATAATAATCTTAGTACATAAATACAAGTATAAATATTCTCAATTGCTGATAATAATAGATGACATTAATCACATTATAAGATGAATTTTTTATAATGGCAGCATTGAAAAGTGAATAGACTTGGAGTGGCACTTACGAAGATTAATGCTTAGTCTGAATCTATCACTAGATTATTCTAGCTTATTTATAAAATAATGGCACTAAACAAAATAATGTTGAATCTTCTCTGGTTCTAGATTCCTAAGATTCTGAGGTTTATTCATTCAAAAAACAGCAACAGATTATTTGTTATAAACATAAAATATGCAAAGATTATCCTAAATAAATGATAGTTGAGTCTAGATGCCGTATCTGTCAGTCATGGTGCTGATAATGGCTTGGCCATTAAGAGAAAATAAACATATTTTAATATATAATTAGCTTCCTACTTGTGTTTACCTGTCCATTATTTCTTTTTAAATGCTTTTATATAGTACAAATTATAATGTGTACTTATAAATAATTAAATGTTTATCAAATTTTTCTGTGCCCATGTCTGTAGTGTGGAAGCATTTCATGTCAATTTTATAATATTAATTATGAACAAAGGCACCAGATTGGCTACTAAACATTTATATGACAATTATCTTGCATGGATGGATACTTTGTAATTAGTTAGAAATTTACTGTCAGAAGTTAATTGTGCTTATATGTGAAATACAGAACCTAAAACCTTATTTGAATAATGTGGTAGCTTGAAATGGTTGTAGTTATGTTAGACAGATGCACTGTTAAATATCTGGGATAGATAATTCCTTGCCATTATAATCATGTCTGTGTGTACCAGAGGTCTGAACTTGATTCTAAACTTTTAGACAAATCTGTGCATAGCGAAGAGTCTAATAGAGTGTCATGTAAAGACACAATAAAACGACAACACAAAAACAAAAACCTCTGGATGAAAGGAATTGAAGCAAAAGGGCTTGAAGTATTAGAAACGGGAACTGTTCATATTAAGTCCAGAAATAGATATGTCAATCATATCATCTTCTAGCCAATTTTCATCAAATTCATACCTGAGACTTAGGATGAAAGGTTTGACAGTATTTTTTTATCATAAATCTTGCAGGAAAAGTGAATGCATATTTATTAGCATTGGTTCCAGAAGTCTCGGTAACTTCAGTGTGTAATTATTGTCAAAATGTGTGTCCTTCACTCAAGCAGACTCACACAGTCTCTATCCCTAGTGTGAAGCATTGACAGCCCATCTTGGAGTTGCAGGAACAATGTTACCACTTTTAGTGGGCATAAATGGAAGCTGTAATCAATTTGATTGATGAAACCTCTTTATTTATATTATTTTGTGTTTTTTTAATAGCAGAAGCAATAGAGATTATTCTCAGAGAAAGACTGATTAAGAAGAGTTAGACTCAATGAAGGAAGTGTAGCTGATGGATCAAAATGTAGAATCCCCGCAATCCCTTTAAGGTAAAACTCACTTATACGGGGCTTGGAAACACCAGAGATACTATTCTGTGACTGTAGTACTTTTAAGCCTAGCCTAATGTGACTTGGGGCAGTGGGAACAACTGGCTAAATATGACAGCAGTACAGCCCAAGACTGAATAGAAGTGATTTGAGAGTTGAATTAAAAAAAAAAGTTTACTTGGATACCTATGAAATTCAGGAAAGTGTGTGTGTGTGTGTGTGTGTGTGTGTGTGTGTGTGTGTGTGTGTGTTTAATATATGGGTATAATTTACTATGTTCTAATAAGGAATTTCACATTTAGGTGTTGCAAAATCCTTTTGGGAGTTTAAATTTATATTTCAGTAAACAAGAATGTGATATGATATTTTATTAGGTTTACATGGACATATTTAACCCCATTCTGAAATCTAATTATATACAATTTGCTTTATTAGGGTATTAGAATAAAAATACACCTTTATTGCCCCCTAATGCCCTGAGGGAAAGTTTTCTTTGCAGAATAGACTATTTTCATGAAATAAGAACACATGGCTGTGTTGCCAGGAACGGCATATGCTTTCTGTTTTCTCCACACTAACCCCCAAAATCAAAAACAGCAAAAAAAGTACTTGTATATATCTTCAGATGAAAGAGTATTTTATCATGAAAGATAAGATACAAATAAATATAATGTATCTTTAAGTTTTCTGATGAACCATTTGAAATATTAGCAGATTAAATCAAGGAATTCTTTCTTTTTTCTTGGGTTTGGTCTGATTTTTTTCTAAAAATCTCTAGGTAGAAAAATACTCTTTAGATTTTCCTTTACAGAAAATTAAATGTAAGCTTGAATTATGCACATTCTGACATGTTTGCTTATTTTAATAGTAAAATGGGATAGTCCTTCTTGGTTTGTTTAATTCCTTAATGACCTCTCCCGGGCGCCTGGGTGGCTCAGTTGGTTAAGCGACTGCCTTCGGCTCGGGTCATGATCCCGGAGTCCCGGGATCGAGTCCCATATCGGGCTCCCTGCTCAGCAGGGAGTCTGCTTCTCCCTCTGACCCTCTTCCCTCTCGTGCTCTCTATCTCTCATTCTCTCTCTCTCAAATAAATAAATAAAATCTTTAAAAAAAAAAAAATGACCTCTCCCAAAGAGGTTTTTAGCAAAGATTAAGTATAGAAATTTTAATCCAAAACAGACCTCTATTAGCTTATTATACTTGCTTTACATTTTTGCCTTGCTTTTAGCTCCTGTAAGTACCTGATCATGTTTGTCTTTTAAAAAATATTTTTAATAAAATAAAACATAAAAATCTCATGATGAGCAAGACAGGACCAAATTCATATTGTCCAGTGTAGGTGGATGTTGGTGACATCTCACTAATGTAGATGAGAAAAACTTTCAGGAACAGGATATTTTATTGTTTATTTTAGGAAAATATGCCTTGTCTTCTTTTCTGTATTATTTATCCAGGAAATTAATGATCTTCATTTTTATCATTGTTTTTATATTTTATATTCCAAAAAGTTTAAAGCAGATATATTTTGAAATGGCAAAAAATATATTAAATTCTTTCCCAAAAGGACAATTTAAGTCCGATAACAAGTATATAAACATACATAAAGAAATTTTCGAACATTTGTGTAACCCTAAAAAATCTAGAGTTTAGTCAGGTAACATTAAATAGATTAGAGATGAGTTTTTATGTGAAACTACTTGGAAAGTTTGTTTGTTTTGTTTTGTTTGTTTTTTAAATGGTTTGCAGGCAAATTTAATTCTTAACATTTCTGGGAAGACCTTACTAAAGCCAAGTCTACACGACAACTTTAACAATATGCACCTGCAAATCAATAGTTTAAGGGGTCAGTCAATAAATGAAAATCTAGAGACACCAGGAACTTTGGGGTTTGTCTGGGATGCCAATACTACCTTTGATTTGGGGTAGTATTGAACCTATAGGAATCATTTCCTTATCTTTAACAGCTTGAGGCTTTCATAAAATTAAATGTCACTTTAGATTCAAAACATCGGTTTTGTATGTGCGTGTGTGCATGTGCACGCGTGCACAAAAAGCAAATGTCACTGCCACATAATTCACTTCCTTGAGCTGAGATTATATATATATATATATATATATATATATTTAAAAATGGTATTTCTTTCTAAATAACAAAAACTCATATTGGGAATTCAAAAATCTAAAGATTCAGATGTTCGCTTAATTCTATGTCCATTTTAACATTTCTCTTTGCCTTCATGTTTGTGATATCTTGTACCAGGCTTACAACATCTAGGTAAAAGCTTAATGATATACAAAATTAAACAACAGATTCCATATGAAGTAATATAAATAATATAATTCCATCAACTTAGTGACTATATTTCAGTCTTAAATCATATCAGAAAAAAAAATTACTTAGATTGTGCTTTTCTGTGCTTGTGGTGGATCTATTGTCTTTTATTTTCCCTGGGTGAAAGAAAAGATGCTGACAAATACGTTATGAGAGTTCTTATGTTGTTGAAATAGCCATGACCCTAAAATGTGAAATGAGATTAGTTTTAATAATATCTCAGGATTATTAGAATTATTTAGTTTTACTTTTGCCAATCCTTTGAAGAGAAATGCTTCTTAGAGAATGGTGAAGGTATTCTTTTGCAGATTTAACATTTGGGCTACCAACTTGGAAAAGTCAGCAAAAAGACTTCATATCTTTTTGAGCAGGTGATTGTGCAGCCTAAAAAAATTAATCTGTTAGAGCCCATATTTGAATAATCTCGCAGATGATTTAAGGTAATCGAAAGTTGTTATATAAAACCAGAATGATAATGGAATTTTTAAAATCAAACTATAAAAGCCAAGGGAACCTGATTTTCATATCATCTGACAAACTTTTTTTCCAGTGGGTGAGCTATATGGAATTTGAAGGCTACTTGGTGATAAATCATAATATGTAGACTGATATATGGTTTAAATTAGTGGGTATCAAATAAGAAACTGGAAACTTGCTAGGAAATAAAATTC
Source organism: Callorhinus ursinus (assembly GCF_003265705.2). NCBI lineage: Eukaryota > Metazoa > Chordata > Mammalia > Carnivora > Otariidae > Callorhinus > Callorhinus ursinus. The sequence goes on along the minus strand of NW_027397063.1, from coordinate 35,426,920 downwards.
TCAGACTCCACCATTCCAGATGGGTCAGAATGAATTAGAATCAGAATTAGAACTGAAACAGAAATTCTGGTTAGGTTCAAAGAACCTATGTTTTAACAAGCACTCCAGATTACTCTAATACATGCTACAGTTTAGAACCACAGATTTAGATAGTAAATACCACCAGATCAATATCTTTCAGTTGTGGTATAAGTAATAAAGGGATTGATTATGACTTAGCCCTGGCCTAGTTTGCATTTGATTGTCACTGTAGCAGTTTGAATACTAGGCAAAGTTAGCCTTTATGTTTTGTCATTAAATGTATTGATTGACTCTATTTGCAGTGAATGTTTTATATTGTAACACCTATTTTACACTTTTAGGTGATTGAATATCTCTGGTTATATCCAGTATGTCTTGATTTATAGATGACTCTCAGGCTACTTTATTTTTTCTATGTCTAATGTCTTATGTGAGCATATCATTGGTAGTCTCTTTATTCTCTCATTTCCTACAATTTGTGGGCTGTTGAAAAACTGATGATCTCTAGTTAATGAACTCTCTGTTTTGCAAAAAAATACTAATGTAAAAGACCTTTTATCATTTTTAAGCAAAAGAACCTTGACTATGCCTAAGCATACAAAGACACTCTGTAATTATTACAGTCTTATATAGAAGATTTTTTTAACTATTCTGAGTCATTACAACTAGTGGCCTTGACCATAAATACATTTTTAATACGGTCCCTGAAGAAATGCACTTTTAATGCAAACTGGTATATGTGAGGATGCTGAGTCGCTGGGATGGATGAAGGTTAGCTCCTCAAGACCAACGCAAATAAATATAAAAGAAAAAAAGCAATTTAAAAAGAATGCTTCATTCCCATGAAAGTACAGCTTTTTAGCTCCTCTTATATAGATATTTCTTTTGAATTTCACCTTGCAGGGTAGCCATGCAATCCGTCCCTACTCTTCCATGAGTAACTAAATGCATTAACACTTTATATGTGATTATTTCATATTCATTTAAATGATGAAAAATGTTCTAATTAATAATTAGTTAATATTTGCATATATAATAATAAATTGTGCTTTTGTCCAAAATGTTTTAAAGTATTTTTTGGTGTTCCTAATCCCATAATAGAACCTATACTTACAGCGAAGAAACTTTGCATTGATCATGGGAGTTGGACATTTATCAAATGTATTTTACTAATTTATCAGATTATTGGTATGCAAGTGAAAAAGAACAAAGATGGTCTGATAGTCTGATTTTATAACGTTAATAGCACCTGTTTTCACAGGTCTTTATTTGACATTGGTATTATGATGATAATTTTGAAAAAAAGTTAATTACTAAAAATCTGTAATTAGAAAGCATAACATCATCAACTAGGTTTTGTGTAATTACAAAAACCAGTTACATTTTAACATTCAACCTAAGTTATTTTTTGAAACCATTTTCTGGATGAAAGTGAACTGACCTGTTAATCGGTTTAGATACAGCTGTTCTAAAATGCAAAACTCACGGCATAGGTAATATATGAGCCTGCAGATTCAGGTTCTGTCTCTCAAAAAGATTTTGTGCAGTATTTTAAAGGGATGTCCAGGAAGATAAAGGGTTTATTCTTGAGGGATAATAAAGGGTTTCCCCTTTGAAGAAAAGTAGATTGTACTTTGAGCCTATCTTTTGGGATGTTTGTTTGAAATGTTAATTAGAATAACTGGTTTAGCAAGGATTAGGACTAGAGTTAAACACCACTGACAGCAAGGTATCTTCTCCTGGGAATCTTTCTGTTTCAGTGACTGCTATGGTGCTTAGAGTGCATGAAGTTACTGCATCCTTGCCAGGAAAAATATCACAAAGACAACACCATTTCTGAATGTACCTTAATATTCACTGTTAAACCAGAAACATTTTCATTTTAAAAATTACTTGTGTTTGAGAAAGTTAAAAAATTTGATAAGTGAAGGAGTACATTACGCTAATGCCTCTTAATTCATGATGTGTTTGTATATCATGCAATTTCTTCATACGAGGAGAGCTGTTACTTCATAGAGTATTTTTTTTCTACAGTCTATCTGCAGAGACAATACTTTCTTGATTGCTGAAATTCAAATGTACAAACTCTAAAAACAATTCCAAATATTTAATTATTCATGGATTCATTTAAGAATTATTGAGACTTTAATTTGGGCCACGTATGGAAAAGTACAGACATGGGTCCTGACCTTATGGGATTTACACTTCAGTGGAGGCAAAGGTACAGTCGTAATATTGTGTGATGCGTGCTTGAATGGAAATAAGGAGAGAGGTACTATGTATGTACATAGAGGGGAAGTGTAAAAAAAAATAAGGAATTGATGATTAGAGCCAGTTTTTTTTTAAGATTTTATTTATTATTTGACAGAGAGAGGCACAGCAAGAGAGGAACACAAGCAGAAGGAGTGGGAGAGGGAGAGTCAGGCTTCCCGCCGAGCAAGGAGCCCAACGAGGGGCTAGATCCTAGGACCCCGGGATCATGACGTCAGCCGAAGGCAGATGCTTAACGACTGACTGAGCCATCCTGGTGCCCCTAGAGCCAGTTTTTATGATGTGAGCTGCTAAAGGTGTTCCAGTTCTATTCACTAAAATAGGGAAATAGAGGGATAATTTAGGTGGAGATATAATTAAAACTATTGTGAAAATATTAAGCTTTAAGTGGCTGCTAGATATTTTGTGGGAGTAGGCAGTAAGCAGTAATATATAAGAGCTTGGAACTCAGAAAAACATAGTTTTTGTATGTAAACTGGAAAACCAGCATCATTAAGATGATTATTTAAATACCATGGAATAATTGAACAACTTTGGGAAAGATATCAACTATGGGCATATATGGCCAATTAATATATTAGCAAACCAAATACAGCAGTATATTAGGAAAGAGAGAGTCTTAGAAAAGTGTATAGAAGGGGCAAGGATAGGAGGCTAAAATGAAACAGAGGTTTACTATCTTCATGGAGTAAGGCTTATGGTGAATGAATGAATGAATGAATGAATGACCTGTACAAATTAATGGTTCATAACTGGCCCAAATGGTTTGATAAGCATGTATTGATTATTGACCAAGGGAACTTCTGTAGTTCTCCCAATAAGTCCTTGGCACTCTTCCAAATCCAATAACCTGGCAAACATTATGGGGATACTCAGATACTCAGCTCAGGTATGCACAAAGATAAAGCTATGAGGGGATTTGGGTTATTTAGATGCCCCTTCTGAAACTCTTGCTGCTTGCCCACACTCTTTTTCTTTCCCTGTTATCCATGGATTGTTTTTAAATAAAAGCCTCACTTAAATATACACTGTGGAGCTTGGTAAATCTTTTCAAATATCCAAACTGGGAAAAATGGTGTGCTTGAAATTTATTATTTTTACTGTTAGGTATGGAAAAAGAAGCACTTGTTAGGTCAATTACTTCATGGCACATATAAGGTGCTACAATGACTTTTTCCAGGAAGGATAACAATTCCAGGAATGTAGTTATAATCAGCCAGTGATCAGCATCAGAATTTGATTGAGTTTGGGATCATCTATAATTTTCCTCCACAATCTAGCTTTTGCACTAACCAATCAGTGGTACTTAGATGTGGTAGGAATTATCACCCTTACAGTTTTTGAGTGTTTGACGGCAGCACTAATCTTTGGAATATTTCAAGGAGTGAATATTTTTGTTTACTGTCTTTGTAGGATGAGAGGAATTTGTCGGGGTTTACACTTGGGTCTTTTTACAATATTATCTCTCAATCCATGGACCAGGCAATCAGCATAGGTTATCTACCAGTTAGTTACTAGTGACATTTATTCCCTGTATACATTCTGGAACTGGGGAAGGGAATATCAGGGTTCCACAGCCCCACTAACCCACTGATCACTTGGGCAAAATTGAATACTGACTTCCTAAATCCTTACTCAGGTCAAAGTACTGTCATGTGGTTTTGCATCTCCAGGGTGTAGGGTCATTTCAAAGACAATCTCTAATAATTCACATTATATTTGTAGACTCTCCATGCCCTAGTACAGCATAACTCTGAAAAATGAAAATAGGAGCCTTGGGGAAAAAGGAGAAAAGAGTCAGGTTATTACTTTGACCCATTGTAGGGCACTTCAACAAAGTGAACCAAGAAGGAGACTCTGGTGCTATGAACTTTTCTGAACTAGTTGAAAGTAAGTTGCAGATATCATAAGTTTTTAAACCACAGGTAGTTCTGTTTATATTGCCTAAGAACAAGAATATTCTCTTAAGCAACGAGTGTGAAATTTTCAAATTCAGGGTATTTGCTAGTAATAAAATGCTATTATTTAATGTACAGTCTACAGTTAAGTTTTACCAGTTGTCCCAGTAGAATCATTTTCTTTTTGAGCCTGGATCCAACCCCAGAATAACACATTGCATATATTTGTCATGTGTCTTTAGTCTCCTTTAATCTGAAAGAATTTCTCAATCTTTATCTTTTTTGACATTGAAATCATTAAAGAGGGCAGATCAATTGAACTGTTTTAGAATATGGGACATTGTAACATGTTCTGTAATTTGTGTGCACTTAACTAACTGTTCCTCATGAACAGCCATGCTGTGATCACTAACAGAGTGGCCAAATTCATTATCCCCATTTCCCTTGTTCATTCATTCATTAGACCTTCTTCCCTATGATAAGGCTGGGGGAGTCAGACATTTCAACATCAAAAATAGAGGCAGCTCCCTAGTACAAGTATCAATTAGCCTCCCTAACAGATCCTATAAACTAGTCCCTGATGAGTGAGTAAAAATATTAAATTGATTATCTGTTGATATCATCCATGTCAACAGATTTGACACCATCAAGACTTCTGTTTGCCTTTGTCTGGCACCTTTAAGGTCCATGCCTACCTATCTATACTTTCCAGACTTCTGCTCATAGAAATTGTAACACATTCTGCCAGTAGGTCAGTAACACAGTCAGTATATAGGCCATCTCTTCTGAGAATTCTCTTTGTGCTTCTCTATCTGGGATTTATTGGGCACTAATTCTCAGTATAAGCCTGGAGTCAGTGAAAGATGGTGGAAGTCATTCCCAGGAAGAATAATCAACAGTTTGTAAGAAAATTGCTTGGGGCCCAATCATTGATGCTTTAATGCAGGGCAGTCAGATTTCTTTAAAAGGTTGAAGTTTATATTCATACTTCTTATTCCAGTGTAGTAACACCATTTCTTCCTTGGCTTCTCCAGTTTCATAACTGTATCTCTTTTTCTTTTTTTGATTCAACAATTCTATAAATTTCTCAGAGCTCATCAAGAGAAGTGTACTCTTCATCCCCTTTATTTATGTCATCCATTCCTCACCCTCCAACCCTTGGCAGGTTCACTGTTGCATCTCCTTTTAATTTGGCTCCTTACCTTAGATTTATCTGGACCTTAATAGTAGTCTACCAATATAGATCCAGTGGATCTGAAATTATCCCTCAAAAGAAAATCCAATCAATAAGTGTTATAAATTATATCTGAAATGTTGAATGTATTTTATTTGATAAGAATTTATAATCACCAATCTCATTAGTAATAATTCAATTTTTAAAGAAGTTGAAAAGCAAATCATGTTATTCATTGCCTATTCAAGAAGGATTTTTGTTTGTTTTTTAGAATACCTAATCAATGCACATTCCTACTTAGAATTCTAAGAAATTTATCAACTGATATAATTGCAGTCATTTGCCCAATCTATTTTATTTTCTATTATAAAATTTATTACTATTTCTTTAAAGATAATGCCCATGCTCTTCATGCCACAAGAGTTTTGAAAAGCAAAGTATGCCAATAATTATCTCCACACTCATACAACTCCAAAAGATGAATTAAAACTAAATGTATATCTTTTTGACAATGCTTACCTTAGCAGAGAGAAGCCACAGTGGTAGGTGTTAAATTTGATAACTTTTATGGATTCAGCCTATTTATGGTGCTATCTCAGCGATTTTCGGTGTAAAACATTAACCCTATAAACATGTAATAAGATGAATATTTCATGTTTGGTTAAGTAAGGAATAAAAAATACTGGTTAGCTTGGCAACCATAAACAAACAACAAAGAGATTTATAAACTCTGCATTAGCTGGGTTTTTAAAATCCTTTGAATCTTACAAGAAAACACCGTGATTTGACATATTATGGTAGAAAGGATTTCTGAAAGTGAATAATTTTCATATAACATTAAAAAGTTCTTTTCTACTTTAATAAAACTAAATTATAAATATCAATATGATTATCCAGTAAGTATCCTGGCTATTTTGTTGGGGTTTTTGGCATGCTAAGTTATTTTTATATAATATGTGGAACATTACAGTGATAACTAATTTTTTTCAGTTTATGAGGTATGCTAGATTTATTCCTACAGACCAAAAGCCCACTCCTGAGTAAAATGAAGTGTGGTCTTTATTAAGAATTTTAAACGTGTGTAAACAATTATATATATTATTTTTTCTTTTAAGTTTTTATTTAAATTCTAGTTAACACAATGTAATATTAGTTTCAGGTATACAATATAATGATTCAGCAATTCCATACATTACCTGGTGCTCATCACAGCAAGTGCACTCCTTAATTCACCATCACCTATTTAAACCATTCCTCCACCCACCTCCTTTCTGGGAGCCATCAGTTTGTTCTCTATTGTTAAGAGTGTTTCTTGGTTTGCCTCTCACTTTTTCTTTTCTTTTTTTTACCCTTTGCTCGTTTTCTCTTTCTTAAATTTCACATATGAATGAAATCAAATGGCATTTCTCTTTCTCTAATTGACTTATTTTGCTTAGCATTATATTCTCAAGGTCCATCCATGTCATTGCAAATGAGATTTCGTTCTATTTTATGGCTGAGCAATATTCCATTGTATATTCTATTGTGTATACCCTTTCTCTATGCATTCTTCAGTCGATGGTCACTTGGGCTCTTTCCATAATTTGGCTGTTGAGGATAATGCTGCTATAAACATCGGGGTGCACATATCCCTTTAAATTAGTATTTTTGTATTTTTGAGGGTAAATACCTAGTGGTCCAACTGATAAGTCATAGGGTAGTTTTTAACTTTTTTTAAAATTTTATTTATTTATTTGACAGAGAAAGACACAGCGAGAGTGGAAGAGGGAGAAGCAGGCTTCCCGCAGAGCAGGGAGCCAGACACTGGGCTCAATCCCAGGACCCTGGGATCATGACCTGAGCCGAAGGCAGACACTTAACGACTGAGCCACCCAGGTGCCCCTATTTTTAACTTTTTGAGGAAACTCCATACTGTTTTCCGGAGTGGCTGCACCAGTTTGCATTCCCATCAACAGTGCACGAGTGTTCCCCTTTCTCCGCATCTTCACCAAGACCTGTTTTTTTCTTGTTGTTAATTTTAGCCATTCTGACAGGTGTGAGGTGATAGCTCATTGTAGTTCTGATTTGCATTTCCCTGATGATCAGTGATGTTGAGCATCTCTTCATGTATCTGTTGGCCATCTGTATATCTTCTTTGGAAAATTTTCTATTCATGTCTTCTGCCCATTTTTTAATTGGATTATTCATTTTTTGTGTGTTGAGTTTTATAACTTCTTTATTTATTTTGGATACTAACCATTTATTGGATATGTCATTTGTAAATATCTTCTCCCATTCTGTAGTCTACCTTTTCCTTTTAGTTTATTTTTTTGTTTCCCTTGCCTCAGAAACATATCTAGAAAGAAGTTGCTACAGGTGATGTCAAAAAGTTACTGCCTCTATTCTCTTCGAGATGTTTATGGCTTTCTGTCTCACATTTAGGACTTTCATCCATTTTGAGTTTATTTTTGTGTATGGTGTAAGAAAGTGGTCCAGTTTCATTCTTTTGCATGTTGCTGTCCAGGTTTCCCAACACCATTTGTTGAAGAGACTGTTTTTCCTTTGGATATTCTTTCCTGCTTTGCCAAAGACTAGTTGACCACACAGTTGTGGGAGCATTTCTAGGTTGTCTATTTTGTTCCATTGATCTATGTGTCTATTTTTGTGTGTGCGTTTGTGTGTGCCATTACCATAATGTCTTGATCACTACAGATTTGCAATATAGCTTGAAGTCCGGAATTGTGATGCCTTCAGCTTTGCTTTTCTTTTTCAAGGTTGCTTTGGCTATTCGGGGTCCTTTGTGATTCCATACAAATTTTAGGATTGTTTGTTTAGTTCTGTGAAAAATGCTGTTGGTATTTTGATAGGGATTGCATTAAATGTGTAGATTGCTTTGGGTAATATAGACATTTTAAAAAATATTTATTCTTCCAATCTGTGAGTGTAGAATATCTTTCCATTTGTTCAATTCCTTTCATCAGTGTTTTATAGTTTTCAGCATACAGGTCTTTCACCTCTTTGGTTGGGTTTATTCCTAGGTATCTTATTATTTGTGGTATAATTGTAAATGGGATCAATTCCTTATTCTTTTTCTACTGCTTTATTATTGGTGTATAGAAATGCAACAGACTTCTGCACATTGATTTTGTATCCTGTGACTTTACTGAACTCATGTATCAGTTATAACAGTTTTTTGATGGAGTCTTTTAGGCTTTATGTATATAGTATCATGTAATCTGCAAAGAGTGAAAGTTTTACTTCTTCCTTGCTAATTTGGATGCCTTTTATTTCTTTTTGTTGTCTGATTGCTGTACCTAGGACTTCCAATACTGTGTTAAATAACAGTGGTGAGAGGCTGCCTGGGTGGCTCAGTTGCTTAAGCATCTGCCTTTGGTTCAGGTCATGATCCCAGGGTACTCGGATCAAGTCCTGCATTGGGCCCCTTACCCAGTGGGAAGTCTGCTTCTCCCTCTGTCCTTACTCCCTGCTCATGCTCTCTCTCTCTCAAAAATAAATAAATAAAATCTTTAAAAAAAATAATAGTGGTGAGAGTGAACACCCCCATCTTTTTCCTGACCATAGAGGAAAAGCTCTCAGTTTTTGCTCATTGAGGATATCAGCTATGTTTTTTTGTTTGTTTTTCTTTTGTATGTGGCTTATATTATATTGAGGTATGTTTCATCTAACCCTACTTTGTTGAGGATTTTTATCATGACTGAATGTTGTACTTTGTCAAATGCTTTTTCTGCATCTATTGAAATAATCATATGGTTCTTATCCTTTCTTTTATTAATATGATGTAAAACATTGATTCGCGAATATTGAATCACCCTTGCAACCCAGGAATAAGTCCCATTTGATCATGGTGCATGATTTTTTTTAATGTATTGTTGGATTCAGCTTGCTAGTGTTTTATTGAGAATTTTTGCATCTGTGCTCATTAGGGATATTGGCTTATAGCTCTCTTTTTTAGTGGTGTCTTTATCTGGTTTTGTTAGCAGGGTAATGCTAGTGTCATAGAATAAATTTGGAAGTTTTCCTTTTTCTGTTTTTTGGACTTGAGAGGAATACATATTAACTCTTTATATATTTGGTAGAATTTGCTTGTGAAGCCAGCTGGCCCTGGGCTTTTGTTTGTTGGGAGTTTTTTGATTACTGATTCAATTTCTTTGCTGGTTATCAGTGTGTTTAAGTTTTCTATTTCTTCCTGTTTCATTTTATTTTCATTTTTAGAAAAGTAATCTCTAGGCCCTACATGGGGTTCGAACTCATGGCACCAATATCAAGAGTCACATGCTCTACCCACTGAGTCAGCCAGGTGTCCACTTCCTGTTTCACTTTTGGTAGTTTATGTTTCCTGGAATTTATTCATTTCTTCCAGGTTGTCCAGTTTGTTGGCATATAGCTTTTTAATAATATTCTCTTACAATAGTTTGTATTTCTGTGGTAGTTGTGATCTCCCCTCCCTCATTTGTGATTTTATTTATTTGGGTCCTTTATCTTTTCTTTTTGATAAGTCTGCTTAGGGCTTTACCAATTTTATGAATTTTTTCAAAGAACCAGCTCCTGGTTTCATTGATCTGTTCAATTGTTTAATTTCTATATCACTTATTTCTGCTCTTTATTATTTCCTTTTGTTGTTCTTTTCTGCCTCTTTTCTGTGTAAGGTTAGGTTCTTTGAGATATATCTTGCCTCTTGAGTTAGGCCTGTATTACTATGTACTTATCTCTTGAGACATCTTTTGCTGCATCCAAAGGTTTTAGACTGTTGTGTTTTCATTTTCATTGGTTTCCATGTATTTCTTTGTGTCTTCTTTGATCTCCTGGTTGAACCATTCATTGTTTAATAGCATCTTGTTTAACCTCCATGTTTTTGTGGTCTTTCCACATTTTTTCTTGTGGTTGATTTCTAGTTTCATAGCTTTGTGGTCAGAAAAGGTGCATGGTATGACATCAGTCTTTTTGTATTTGTTGAGGCCTGTTTGTTACCTAATATGTAATCTATTCTGGAGAATGTTCCATGTGCACTTGAAAAGCATGTGTATTCTGCTGTGTTAGGATGAAATATTTTGAATATATCTGTTATCTGTTAAGTCCATCTGGTCCAGAGTGTCATTCAAAGCCATTGTTTCTTTGTTGATTTTCTGTTTAGATGATCTGTCCATTGATGTAAATGGGGCGTTAAAGTCCCCTACTATTATTGTATTATTAATGAGCTCCTTTAAGTTTGTTATTAATTGTTTAATGTATTTGGGTGCTCCCATGTTGGGTTCATAAATATTTACAATTGTTATATCTTCTTGTTGGAGTATCCCTTTATGATGATATAGTGCCTTTTTTCGTCTCTCGTTATAGTCTTTGTTTTAAAGTCTAGTTTGTCTGATTTAAGTATTACTATTCCAGCTTTCTTTTCATGTCCATTTGCATGATAAATATTTCTCCATCCCCTCACTTTCAATCTGCAAGTGTCTTTAGGTCTAAAATGAGTCTCTTGTAGGCAACATGTTGGTGGGTCTTGTTTTTTTTTTTTTTTAATCCATGCTGACACCCTATGTTTTTTGATTGGAACATTTAGTCCATTTACATTCAGAGCAATTTTTGATATATATTTATTGCCATTTTATTACTTGATTTTTCATTGTTTTTGGAAATTGTTTTCTGATCCTTTCTTGTCTTTGTCATTTTTGGTGTCTTCTTTGCTTCAAAGAGTCCCCTTTAATATTTCTTGGAAAACTGGTTTAGTGGTCATGAACTCCTTTGTTTTTTGTTTGTCTGGGAAACTCATTATCTCTCCTTCTATCTGAATGACAACTTTGCTGGATATTCTTGGTTCCAGATTTTTTCCATTCAACACTTTGAATAATCCTGCCACTCTCTTCTGGATTGCCAAGTTTTTGTTGAAAAATCACCAACTGGCCTTATGGTTTTTCTCTTGAAAGTTAAGGACTTCTTTTGTCTTCCTGCTTAAGATATTTTTTTGTCACTATATTTTGCAAATTTAATTACAATGTGTCTAGGTGTTGGCCTTTTTTTTTTTTTTTTTAATGGGAGTTCTCTGTGCCTCCTGGAGCTGGATGTCTGTTTCCTTCCTCAGATTAGGGAAGTTTTCTACTATTCTTTTTTTTTTAAGATTATTTATTTATTTACTGGGGGGGAGGAGCAAGCACAAGCAAGGGGAAGGAACAGAGGGAGAGGGAGAAGCAGACTCCCCGCTGAGCAGGGAGCCCAACATGTGGCTCCATCCCAGGACTCTGGAATCATGACCTAAGCCGAAGGCAGATGCTTAACTGACTGAGCCACCCAGGCACCACTCTGCTATTATTTCTTGAATTAATTGTTCTGCTCTCTTTTCTCTTTCTTCTTCTTCTGGGACTCCTATAATATGAATGTTACTACGTTTGATACAGTCACTGAGTTCCTTAAGTCTATTCTTGTGTTGCATAGTTCTTTTTCTCTTCGTTCAGCTTCATTACTTTCCATTACTTTATCTTCTAGGTCACTGATTCATTCCTCTGCTTCTTCCAGCCTTCTGTTCATTGCATCAAGCCTATTTCCAATCTAGTTTTTTGCACTTTATCTTTGACTAATTATTAAAACAAAAACTAATGGATTGGTCCTAGCAATTATGAACAAATAAATTCTATATATTGTAAAATGCTATTGCTATTGTATTTTGAATCATATAAATATTTATTTCCTTACATTTTGATTCCAAATGAGAGCCACTTAACTTTGACATAGGCATAATATCCAAAAATTTTTCTACTAGTGTGTTTATACAACTATTGCATTAATTTATGCATATTTTAATAAGATTTTATTGTATGTCAATACTTCAGAAGTACTCCAAAATCTGCTCTATACCTAAGTGAACTAGTGAAACATTTGATGATTGAAATAAGATAACTATTAAAAGTTTAGGTTGAATTGTGTTTCATTTAATTGTTAAGTCAAATGCTGCAAAGGATCTGAGATGTGTTTCATTTAATTGTTAAGTCAGATGCTGCAAAGGATCTATATATTTGTGTAAATATAGAGGCAGATAAAATTACAGCCATAGTTACAGATATGAAGATGAATATAGATGTAGGGCGCCTGGGTGGCTCAGATGGTTAAGCGTCTGCCTTTGGCCCAGGCCAGGGTCCTGGGATCGAGTCCTGCATCAGGCTCCCTGCTCCTTGGGAGCCTGCTTCTCCCTCTGCTTCTCTCTCTCTCTCTCCCTCTGTCTCTCATGAATAAATAAATAAAATCTTTTAAAAAAAAGATGAATATAGATGTAGATATAGATAGACACTAGCAGAAAGACCAAGTCTCTGGGTGAGACATCACACTTTACACTCAGCAATAACAGTGAGTAGAGTACCATTGCAACGTGGATCATCCCATGCACAGCACCCTGCTGTGAAGTGATGAGAGACACATGAATACATTTACACTTACAACAAGATTGTTCTATAGGAGAGAGATTCAGAAATATGAGTTTTTGTATGTGTATAGAGGAAAGACAGCTGCCCCCAGGCCCTTCCCGAGAAAGGGAAATAATTCGAATCTCCTCTATATAAACAAATTCCTCTGCAAAAGAGGGGTAAGATTCTAGGTCTTTATCTTTTGAAATTAAAAAAATCTCTCCAGGGGGAAGATAAGGTAAGTGTCTAGAGTTTACAAACCAGGTTTTTTTTTTCCCTTTTGAAATGTAAACACATAGGAAGATAACTCTAAATTTCTGGAGGCTAAGGACTGTTGAGTCACTCTTTCTCTTAACCCAGGTCACTACCGTGGGATGCAGCCACTTAGTTGTTGGGGAGATAAGAGAAGGTTTATTATCCTTTGGATGGGATAATAAGGAGACAAATGGCTACACATTTACCACCCATGACATGTAAAAAGTAAATGTTTCTGGGGGAAGTAAAACCAAACATTGTCTGTCTTCACAGCATATCAATTTCCATATCTCAGGAGGCCAGCACTTTGCGGGAACACTGAGAAATCCAGGGAAGATTTATCTTTTCACATTAAGTGCTTTTTATGTTTTGTGTAATAGCCCTATTTGTATTGATCTGTGAATTCATGAGCATGTAAAAAGCATAAAATGTCTCAAGTCAAAAATAATCTCTCATGACTTTCCAAGGATTAGCTTGATAGAATATTTGCATTTCAAGACTACAGTGAGTCATTTAGAACAAGTTCTATTCATTCCAGATGGATTCTATCAGTAATGATGAAAAAATGTCATGCTAATTCCTGAATGACTGTAATCTACCATGACAGGTTACATCTCCCATTATTTTGAATTTTGTTTTTAAGGGGAAAAAAAGTCCATAGTGTTTTATTATAGTAACTTAATTATATGATTTAGGTTGATTGTCAGAAATAAGTTATTATTGTTTAAAAGGAATAAAAGAAGAAAGGAACGAAAGAAGGGAGAAAAACTCCCTGATAGCTGACTCTGTCAAGTGACAGCTGAGTATGACTAGGTTATAGTATTCTCAAGTAAACAAAACCAATCTTCACAGAATATCAACAATAATCAGGTAAGGTCATTAATATCAATAATAATTAGATAAGGCTTGTGATAGAACAAAGACCAGGATAGGGCATTCAGTAATTACTAAATAAAATATGAATTTCTCTCTCTTGTCTGTTATAAATAACTATTTCTTTACCAAGGACAAGTCTAGGCTTATGTTGTGCTTTCCATCTTCTATGTAAATGTGTTGATGTTAAATTATGAATTACCTCACCTTCTGAAAGGTTCCACTTAGGAACACATTTAGTTTTCTTTTTTTTTTTTTTTTAAAGATTTTATTTACTTATTTGAGAGAGAGAGAGAATGAGAGATAGAAAGCACTAGAGGGAAGAGGGTCAGAGGGAGAAACAGACTCCCTGCTGAGCAGGAAGCCCGATGCGGGACTCGATCCCGGGACTCCAGGATCATGACCCGAGCCGAAGGCAGTCACTTAACCAACTGAGCCACCCAGGCGCCCCACATTTAGTTTTCTTAAATTGTCCCTCAAAATGACTCCAAACAAGTTCAAACACTATAGCAAGACATTCTCATCACCCTCTTATTAAGATGCCCCAGGGTTTTGCATGGTGTGTGTTCTCCCTGGAAGCATAATAAACCTTACTTTAAACATAGGTGTAATTCTGCTGGTCTTTGGGAAGCAAAGTATGAAATTCCATGGAGAAGAGACAGGAAAATAAAGGTTCTGATACGGAAACACATGGCTCATTTCAGGAAAAAGAAGAAATCAGTGTGATTGAGGCAGAGAGAATGATGGAGGAAGCAAAAAAAGATGAGCTCAGAGAGCTAAGCAGGGACCAAAAAATAGGGGTAGAGCCTTAAAATAATGATGACTTTGAAATTTACTCTGAATGAGATGGGATGCAATATGAGGGCTTTGAGTAAAATAGTGATATTTATTGTAAGTTCAAACAGGATCATTCAAATTGGTATATTCATAATGTGTAAAGAAGCAGGTATTTAATGAAGGAGATCAGCTAGAAGGTTATTCTGGTAATAGGAATGAGTTGGGTCAGATTGTAACAGTTGTGATACATATTTAAACTGTAGTCAATAACTCTGTACTCTGTATTGGTTTTTATTTCCCACTCCTAAAAGTGTAAAGTGTCCATTCATTGTTCTCTTTTCTCTGTAAAGGAAATTTTTTGTCGGGTGGAGGGGCTCAGATATTATAATATATTTTTGTACATATTGTTGCAATAGCAGAAATGGAGATAAAATGCTTCAAAGTTTTGAAAATTCTGAACAATTTGATAATGTATCATTACTAACTAGTAATAGTTTCATTTTTAAAATCATTTGTGATCAGGGAGAGGGGCAAAGATGGCAGAGGAGTAGGGAACCCTAGTCCAACTGGTCCCCTGAATTGAGCTGGATACCTACCAGACCACTCTGAACACCCACGAAATCAGCCTGAGATGTAAGAAGATAGATCTGGATCTCTACAAACTGAATATCGCTGAGAGTTGGTTTCAAGGTATGAAGCAGGAAGCTGTGATTCTCCAGGCAGATATTGGAAGATAAATGGAAGGGGGAGGGAGCCTCCGGGATCCTGCACTACTGGAGAGTGAAAGCCTCCTGCGCTGGGGACCGGGCACAGATTCGCAGACCTAGTGGCAGGGAAAGCACTTTAGGGCAGCCCCCCAGACTGAAACTTGGAGCTGCAGGGGCGTGCATATGAACTAGGGGCAGCTGGTGGTTTTAGAAGCACAAAGGGCAGAAATGTGCCTGGACCTGGAAGCAAGGGCTGGGAGTGCTGCTGTGGGGTATACAACCCAGGATTCTCTGGTTTTAGCAGCACAGAAATGGAGACAGTGTGGCCTGGAGAGCTCACTGAAGAACCGACTGTGACATCTCTGTTCTGAGACAGAGGTTTGTAAATGGTCACTTCTGCTCTGACTCTCAGAAGAGATGCAGTTAGGGGCGCCTGGGTGGCTCAGTTGGTTAAGCAACTGCCTTCAGCTCCAGTCATGGTCCCAGGGTCCTGGGATCGAGCCCTGCATCGGGCTCCCTGCTCGGCGGGAAACCTGCTTCTCCCTCTCCCACTCCCCCTGCTTGTGTTCCCTCTCTCTCTGTCTCTCTCTGTCAATTAAATAAATAAAATCTTAAAAAAAAATTCATTTAGAAGAGATGCAGTTATGAAGACAATAGCTAGAATGGAGAATTCGAGGGGCGTCTGGGTGGCTCAGTTGTTAAGCATCTGCCTTCAGCTCAGGTCATGATCTTAGGATCCTGGGGTCAGGCCCTGCATCGGGCTCCCTGCTCTGCAGGAAGCCTGCTTCTCCCTCTTCCGCTCCCCCTGCTTGTGTTCCCTCTCTCGCTGTCTCTCTCTCTGTCAGATAAATAAATAAAAATCTTAAAAAAAAAAAGCACTGGACTTGCACTTATAGAATGGAGAATTCGATTAGTGGAAACAGAGTCTCTAGAGGCAGAAATGAGAGCTGATCTGGGAGAACTTAAAAATGTCATCAATGAGATCCAATCTAATCTAAATACTCTAACAGCTAGGGTAAATGAGGCAGAAGAAAGAATTAGTGATCTAGAAGACAAACTAATAGAAAAGAAGGAAAACGGGGAGGCTTGGAAGAAACAGCTTAAAATCCCTGAAAACAGAATTAGAGAAATAAGTGATGCCATGAAACGTTCCAATGTCAGAATTATTGGAATCCCTGAGGGGGTGGAGGGAGAGAGGGGACTAGAAGATATATTTGAGCAAATCATAGCTGAGAACTTCCCTAATCTGGGGAATGAAACAAACATTCACATCCTAGAGGCAGAGAGGACCCCTCCCAAGATCAAGGAGAACGGACCAATACCCCAGCATGTAATAGTAAAACTCACAAATCTTAGAACCAAGGAAACCATGTTAAGGGCAGTTGGGAAGAGATTCCTTATGTACAGAGGGAGGAACATCAGAATAATGTCAGACCTAGCCACAGAGACGTGGCAAGCCAGAAAGTGTTGGCAAGACATATTCAGGGTATTAAATGAGAAGAACATGCAGCCAAGAACACTTTATCTGGCAAGGTTGTCATTTAGAATGCATGGAGAGACGCAGAGCTTCCAGAACCAGCAGAAACTGAAAGAATATGTGACCACTAAGCTGGCTCTGAAAGAAATATTAAGGGGGGGGCGGTTCTATAAAAGAAGAAAGACTCCAAGAGTGATATAGAACAGAAATTTATGAAGACAAACTATAGAAACAAGGACTTCACAGGCAACATGATGACAATAAAATCATATCTTTCAATAATCACTCTCAACATGAATGGCCTAAATGCTCCCATAAAATGGCACAGGGTTGAAGATTGGATAAACAGACAGGACCCATCCAGAGGGGTGCTTGGGTGACTCAGTCATTAAGCGTCTGCCTTTGGCTTAGGTCATGATCCCAGGGTCCTGGTATAGACCCCTGCATTGGGCTCCCTGCTCTGCAGGAAGCTTCTCCCTCTCCCACTCCTCCTGCTTGTGTTCCCTCTCTTGCTGTGTCTCTCTGTCCAATAAATAAATAAAATCTTAAAAAAAAAAAAAGACAGGACCCATCCATATGCTGTCTACAAGAGACTCATTTTGAACTTAAAGATATATGCAGACTGAAATCTTCCATGCCAACAGACCTCAAAAGAAAGCTGGGGTAGCAATTCTCATATCAGCAAATTAGATTTTAAGCTAAAGACTGTAGTTAGAGACACAGAAGGACACTATATCATTCTTAAAGGGTCAATCCAATGAGAAGACCTAACAATTGTAAATATCTATGCCCCCAACATGGAAGCAGCCAGCTACATAAGCCAACTGTTAACCAAAATAAAGAGATGTATTGATAATAATATGTTAATTGTAGGAGACCTCAATACTCCGCTCTCAGCAATAGACAGATCATCTAAGCAGAAAATCAACAAAGAAATAAGAGCTTTGAATGACACACTGGACCAGATGGACCTCATAGATATATACAGAACATTCTACCCTAAAACAACAGAATACCCATTCTTCTCTAGCACATGAAACTTTCTCCAGAATAGACCACATATTGATCACCAATCAGGTCTCAACTGATACCAAAAGATTGAGATTATTCCCTGCATATTCTCAGACCATAATGCTTTAAAACTGTAACTCAATCACAAGAAAAAATTTGGAAGAAATTAAAATACTTGGAAGCTAATTACCACTCTGCTCAAGAATGTTTGGGTCAATCAGGATATGAAAGAAGAACTTAAACAATTCATGGAAATCAATGAGAATGAAAACATATCAGTCCAAAACCTATGTCTGCAATAGCCAAACTGTGGAAAGAGCCGAGATTCCCTTCAACAGACGAATGGATAAAGAAGATGTGGTCCATACATACAATGGGATATTACTCAGCCATCAGAAAGGATGAATACCCAACTTTTGCATCAACATGGATGGGACTGGAGGAGATTATGCTAAGTGAAATAAGTCAACCAGAGAAAGTCAATTATCATATGGTGTCAATTATTTGTGGACCATAAGGAATAGTGTGGAGGATATTAGGAGAAAGAAGGGAAAAATGAAGGGGGGGAAATCGGAGGGGGAGACAAACCATGAGAGACTATGGACTCCAGAAAACAAACTAAGGGTTTTAGAGGGGAGGGTGGAGGGAGGGATGGGTTAGCCTGGTGATGGGTATTAAGGAGGGCATGTATTGCATGGAGCCCTGGGTGTTATATGCAAACATCGTGGAACAGTACATCAAAAAATTATGATGTACTGTATGGTGACTAACACAACATATTAAAAAAATAAATAAAAATAATAAAATTCACAATACAGTTCCAAAAAAATAAATAAAAACATTTGTGATCAATATTAGTAAGGACTTTTAGCTTTAATATTGACATCTTGAAATTTGACTTTATGGGGAAAAAAACTAAAGTAATTAGTAAATGTTTAGAATTGATCACCTATCTATTCAGTTACTTTGTCCTTCAACAGTATACATTTTTTTTTTAATTTGAAATGGCCTCTTTCTTTTACTTGGACAAAATACTCTTAAATTTCTGAATCTCTATTCCTATTGGATAAGGTCAAAAGGCTTAGAACATCCTACAAGATCCTCAATCATCAGGTTCCAATCTCCTCTCCTGCTTCATCCTTTATAATCTGTGGCTGCTACTCCACACTATCATCATCCACCATGCCCTATAGGATTCTCATCTGCATTTTTTTTTCTTTCTAAAATGTTAATGCCCCATTTACAAGTTTATATCAATGAACATACTATTTTCTTTGTTGGAGGTACTATTACCTAAAGATTTTTCAGAGAAATATTGTTGAAGTTTAACATATATATTATAAAGGTCACAAATCATAGTGCATATTTTGTTATAACTTTACAGAGTGGGCATACCTGGGTAGTCAGTATGGTAATCAAGTTATAGAAATTACTTACAAGTATCTTGGAAGCCTCTTTTATACCACATGTCAGTCTATCTCTCCCTCAACCCCATCAAAGGTAGCTGCTATTCTTATGTCTACTGACTTTTGTGGATATAAATATGCATCTGTTGACTATTTAACTACAATAATATAGTAAGCAATTGGAGAATATCTGATTGAACAGAATTGAACTATATAAATACAGGTGTGCTTGTTCTCCTCAAAAAAGAATCAACCTTATAAGTATAAACAAACAAATGAATAAATAACAGTTACAAATAATAAAAATGCTTGTGAATTTCTAAACAACAGAAACTATATTACTTTTTCATCTGTGGCAACTAAATTAATGTCATGAATTGTATGTATTCAATAAAGTGAACATATACATAACAAATAATAATAATTATAATAAAGAACCAACCAATGTAACCTATGGTCACATTTTAATTCTTCCAACAAAGACAAAGATAAATCCTCCATGTCATTGTATCCAGGAAGTTTTCCCTTATTGCTGATAAAAGTAAAATTATCATCCATTTCACTCTCTTGTATTTAGAATACAGTGTTTTGATATGACTCTCTATTCAGGTGACTGGTCTTTGAGAATGATTATTGTTCACTTAAACAGGTTTCTTGTAACTCTCAGAGTATCTTTTAAATTTACTAGTTGGCTGAAGGGAATTATATCTAGCAAATGCTGTGTAGCCATTTTGTATGTGTGCCATATTTTGTCAGCTTAGTTTGTGGAAAAAAAAAAGATTATTCTTTAACTTAATCCATCCAGATAGTCACACCCTCTCAAGGAAAATTTTGAGTAAAGCTTGGTTCTGAATTGTGCCCTGAAGGTCACCTGGTCTGGAGTATGTTAAATAACAAGTTGATTCCATTTGAAACATTAAAAATTCTTAACAAAATGTTAAGGCATCCGGTTCTATAAAAAGAGCATCATATAGAAAGTATATTTCATATTTAACTTTAATTTCTATGTAATATATTTATTTTGTTTTTTTAAAATTATATTACTTTTTTGTATGTTTATTTAGGTATAATGATCAAAAGGACTGATTGGAAAAAGAAAAACATCCATTTTAATTATCTCTGATTTTCATCTGGGAGTATTCTTTTATTTGGCAAATTTAATATTTATGACATGACTACTATGATTTAGACCCTTTGCTAGAGTTTGTTGATCCTGTAGTAAAGACTGTTTCTTTCATCTCTGAAAGTTTGTCTTCAAGAAATGACACATAAATACAAGTAGTAATAAATGTAATGAAAGAAAAGCACAGACTGTTTTTAGAAATGGTGATATTGAGGAGTGCCTGGGTGGCTCAGTCGGTTAAGCCTCCAACTCTTGGTCTTGATCTCAGGGTCTGGGTTCAAGCCCCACGTAGGTCTCCATGCTGGGCATGGAACCTACTTAAAATAAAAGAATTTGTGATATTAAAATTTATCTTATTTGTTTACTTTGCTTTATTATATGTTAAAATAAAAATTATCTTTGATTCCAAGTCTGTATGAAATACTTATGAAATAAGAATCAAAATTAAAAATGGAAAGGCGGTGAAACACAAAAGAAGAATATTGGACTAAAAAGACCCTTTCTATATTCCAGTTTTAGGATTAACATTTGCGAGACAGGAGAATCTGAAGAAGTTATTTAATGCCCTGAAATCCAATTTCTCAATTTGTAAAATGGGGATACGTAACATTCCTATGAAATCGATGAGAGCTGTAGATGATCAAGTGGAATGATGCATGTACAATACTCTGTATGCTATAAGGCATTAAACAAATATGAGAAGTTAACTTAAAAGTTTGTTTTCTGAAATGCAATTCACATCATAACTATCATGAACTTCATTCACTTGAAAAAACATTCTCCCTCTTCCAGTATAATATTCATTTTCGCACACAGGGCTTTAGTTTACTCCAACTGCAAACTGAAGTATCACCAATATCACTATCAGTTGTACACTTTTATTCTGATACACAAAGTTATTTTCAATTTTCGTTTTAACTCAGACATTCCCTGAAACTGATAATGAACAAGGCCCCATGATATTATTGCTGCTGACATTGAACTGTCAGATAAATGGCACGTCAGTTTTCATTTGTATTTCGGAATGCCTGTGAAGAGTGACAGTGGCCCGCAGCTTGTAATTTGGTGTCACGTCATCTCAATGAATGGAGCAATTTCCATATGAAAATACTTTTAAAATTAAACCTTGAAGATCTGGATAGTGGTTTTTACTGATTTAAAATGAGACTAAGTAATACAAGGACTCACATTTCATGATTCTGACCCTGTGTTTGAAGAAACAGGGAATGGGCAACTGAAAACAATTCTGAGAGACTGTGAGTACTCCATTTTTCTTGTGTTAGGGCATTAGATATATAATGTATTTGAACCACACTCCAGTATAAATGATATTTTGGGGTTCACACAATGTTATTTTTTTTATTTCCATGATTAAATTACTTTTAATATTGGTAAAAAATGACTTTTAAAATACTTAATTCTATTTCATTTTGTTTCAGATTTTCTTTTTTTTTTTCTATTCTTGACATAGGCATGCTCCAGAAAGCAATTTATTTCTTCCTGAGATTTTATTCAAGTATTTCTTAAAGATGATACCATGCAGTGATGATGGTACATGGGTTGTAGAAATGTAGCTGGAAAAAACACAGATTGTTATTTAAAACAAAACAAAACAACGTTATAGCTGATTATGCTACATAGGTGGGTGATTGTGGATGGATGGAAGTTCCTCTAAAGGGAAGAATACATTTTATAGAGAGGAAGAAAGCCTGAATTAAACTTTGCTCACATCAAGGAAGGAATGACATTGAAAAATCTTTGCTAGTTCTTTTGCACTAAGAAGTGCTTTAAAGACTTAAATAGTTGGCCTTTTCATGATCACAATACTTTAATTTACTTTTGGATAGGGAAATAAGACCTTTTTTTAAGTTTTTTTTTTTTAATTTTATTATGTTATGTTAGTCACCATACAACACATCATTAGTTTTTGATGTAGTGTTCCACGATCCATTGTTTTTGTATAACACCCAGTGCTCCATCAGTACGTGCCCTCCTTAATACCCATCACCAGGCTAACCAATACCCCCTCCCCCTTCCCCTCTAAAACGCTGTTTGTTTCTCAGAGTTCATAGTCTCTAATGGTTCATCTCTCCTGGAAATATAGACCTTGATCTGGGTACAGGATAATACGTCAATGGACCCCATAAAATGAATGAATTTCTGCATTTCAGAGAGAAACCCAAGAGAGAAAGGGGGAGGCCTGTATCCCTATGGCAAAGAGGGGAAGAGAGGAGGAGTGGTCTGAAAAGGCCTAAGTATCAAGAAGGCAAGCACTTTGCCTGAAGAGCAAGTTAATTTGTCAAGTGTTTTGAGTGGGGGAGCTCAGGAGTAGCAAAGCACTTCTAAGAAAATAGACTCATGATATATTAGGGTTTTACTATTCTGTGCTTCTGTACAAGTCCTCCATTAGCATAAACTCTATTAAAATTTTGCTGCAAAACAATTTCCTGACTCTGGTAGTGTTTTATAGAAATCCAGAGAACTGGTTCACTGTTTGTTCCATATATGTTGGCTAACTTAGAAATGTAAAACTGTTGGGGCATCTGTGTGGCTCAGTCGGTTAACTGACCAACTCTTGATTTCAGCTCAGGTCATGGTCTCAGTGTCATGGGATCAGCCCCGTGTCATGCTCCTTGCTCAGTAGGGAGTCTGCTTGGGGATTCTCTGTCCCACTCCCTCTGCTCCTCCTCATGCTCATGCACTCTCTCTCTCTCTCTAAAGTTAATAAATAAGTCTTAAAAGTTTTTTTAAAAATTTCAAAATGTAAAAATGTTTGTGCCAACCTATGGAGACAAGACATGTGAGATGAAGGATTGGGGAAAAGTATAACATCAAATTGAGAGAGATAGGATAGCTATAATTAAGCTTCTGAGATCCCTGGGGATGGGAGGCAAGGCCAGATTTGCAGTATAAATAATCAAATTGTATTGTCTTAATATAAGGGAGTTCTTCAAAATGTCTGGAGGATCCGGAGACAGCCAAGCAGCTTATTTTATGTAAGCAAGATAGTGTCTCCAGTAATCTGTGGCAGAGAGGATTCAAAGATAGCCACATGTTCAGAGTTGGCCTTTTTTATGGACATTTTTCTGTACTTTTTTTCTTAAAAAATGTTTCAGATGATAAGAGTATAGATTAAACATGACTTAGATCTTCATATTAAATTCATGTAAACATGTATTCTAAAATAAGAATTTAAAAATCAAAACAATGCAGTCACAGATAAACCTTCTATATAAAGTAGAAACTTTTTAATCAAAACTTTGCTCTAAAATTATTTTCTAATAAACCTATTTTGCATTAAAATACCTCTGATCATAGGCTTAGTCTTTGAACAGCATTTCTGGGTATCATTCTATGTCCTCTAGTAAGTTGAGATAGCTAATAACCAGAGATGGGCAACAATCAATGACTTATTAAATACAACTGCTTCTATGGCCTATGTCTTTTTTTTTTTTTTTTTAAGATTTTATTTATTTATTTGAGAGACAGAGAGAATGAGAGAGAAAGCACATGAGATGGGGGGAGGGTCAGAGGGAGAAGCAGACTCCCTGCTGAGCAGGGAGCCCGATGCGGGACTCGATCCAGGGACTCCAGGTTCATGACCTGAGCCGAAGGCAGTCGCTTAACCAACTGAGCCACCCAGGCGCCCTCTATGGCCTATGTCTGATGTCTTTGGGCTGTGTTCATCATAAGTAAACAAGAGACAAAATCCTTTTGTAACTGGACTGAACCAAAATCTCTGAAGAACATTTCCTTTCTAATTCATCCATTCAGTAGTGTGGAGAGGACATATTCTATGTCTTAAGGGTAGTAATAAACCAAAAAAATAAGAATCTTGCCTCAAGGAGTTTACATTTTTGTGAGGCAAAAACATAAACATAACAATAGGGAAATTTAAGTTGAAAAGTGCTATGGAAATAGGAGGTTAAAGGGATTATTGTATTTTTCAGTGAATGGGCAGTGTAAGTCTTACTGTTAAAGTTGATATCTAAAACAAAAATCTAATCCTGTCAAACTTTTGCTTAAAATGTAAGCTCAACAACTCCCAATATTTATATATTTATATTGTGTAATAATGTGCATATGTACTCCACTCCCTTGTAAATGGAGAAATGTAGACTAGAACTTATGGCATATATATCTGTTATGTTGAGAGTTCCTCACTGCATACAACAATTGCACTGGTTTAAGCAAAAAGCGATTTATTAAAGAACCTGGGGAACTCATGGTCCTCTGGAAGACCAAAGACACTTGCTTCAGGCTGATCTTCTGGGGACAGTTTCCCACACCTCATAATAGAACTGCCATCAGGGTTGCTGATGACTCTGCTACAAACTGGAAGCCACATAAATAGCAAAGTGCCTCCTAAGCTTTTGAGGACCACAGGACTTTGCTAACATTATGAAATTGTCAAATTAGGAAGACAACTGCTGAGTCAGAAAACTGTTCCATAATTGACAGTTTTGGAATTGTGGCAGTTCTGGTTGTTTGGTAACCAACATGCAATGAACACCAGGTGTCCTGCTTCTTTTCCCACATAAGGCAGGTCAACAGAAAAGTATTGTGTTAGAGGATTTGATAGGACAGATCTAAGTTACATTTAAATCCCAGGCTGGAAAGAAATCTAGAAACTATGGTATTTAGCTTCCCTGTGATAGGAGTTTTACTGAATGTTGGGTGAGCAAGCCAGTTTATAGTATGTGCTGCAATATCATTAAAAGAAAAAAAAAGTCATTGTAATGAATACAAAGTAGACCTCAACTTATGTGGTACATGGAAGTCTACTTCTACTTTTAATGTAAATCTTTATATATAGCCTGATAACATTATCATAATAAATTAAAAACCTTTTGCAAACATTCCAGTTCCTTTTTAAAGGAGGTTTTCAGCTCAATTGTGACTACAGATTGTCTCTGACATATGATGGTTGAACTTACGGTTTTTGACTTTACAACAGTGTGAAAGTGATATGCATTCAGTAGGAAACATACCTCAAATTTTGAATTTTGATCTTTTCCCAGGCTAGCGAGAGTGGTGTGATCCCCTCATGATGCTGTGCAGGGGCAGCTAGCTGCAGCTCTCAGTCAGCCACACGGTCACCAGGGTGAAAAACTGAAACACTGACCAACCGTTCTGTACCAAGAAAACCATTCTCATTTTCACTTTCAGTACAGTATTCAACAAATTACATGAATATTCAGCATTTTCTTATAAAATAGGCTTTGTGTTAGATGATTTTGCCCAACTATAGGCTAATGTAAATGTTCTGAACATGTTCTAGGTAAGTGAAGCTAGGTTATGGTGTTTGATTGGTTAGGTATATTAAATGCATTTATTTTTTTATTTTTTTAAAAGATTTTATTTATTTATTTGACAGAGAGAGACACAGCGAGAGAGGGAACACAAGCAGGGGGAGTGGGAGAGGGAGAAGCAGGCCTCTCATGGAGCAGGGAGCCCGTTGCAGGGCTCTATCCCAGGACCCTGGACCATGACCTGAGCTGAAGGCAGATGCTTAATGACTGAGCCACCCAGGCGCCCCTATTAAATGCATTTTTGACTTATGATATTTTCAACTTATGATTGGATATAGCCACATTATAAGATGAGGAAGATCTGTATAAGACTTATTATTACCATGCCTTTGAAAAAAATATAATTCCACATTGTTCAACAATTATATTACTGCCCAAATCTATAATATACTTGGAATTTTTATTATTTTCACAATCTAATATTATAACTTTTCCCATAAATATTGTATATTTTATTAAATACCTATCTTTCTTATTTTTTAGTCTTGTATTTGAAATAAAATTTTTAAAGAAAAATGACAACAGTGGTCACTTCCAGATCATATGACTATTTATCCATAGAAACAAAATAATCACTGTTTTAAAAAACTCTCACTGTGCATATTATGATGAAAGATGGTTTGGCATGGTTGAAAGAGTTAGGAGACAAGTCTTAGGGGCACCTCATGGCAGATGGCTATAGTCTAAGATTTAGTCAAGAATTTGGATAAATACCTACTCTAATATGGGTGACAATGATGATGTCTATAGCTCTTGGGATTCCTTGTTCCAAGAAAGTATCTGAAGGACATTCTCATTTAAAACAAAACATGAAGGAACATTTAAAAGTTTTTGTTAATTAGTTCCTATATATCTATAGAAGATGTTTCCCACATCTGGCTATCGTTTTTAAGGTTTAGTCAAAAGGTGATTTAACAATTTCATGTTTGGAAAATGCACTTAATAGGTATAAATCAAACTGGTCATTTATACATACTTTTGTTGGGCTTTAAGACATTATAGAGTTATTTTTAAAGCCTTGCTTCAGTGATTGAAAGAGATTAGTACTAAGACAAATGAAAATATTGGCTCATTTGACCTGGGTGGATCAGTACACTCACAGTACATCAGAATATTTAGAATAACTGTAAAAATATATATTTATACATTTTAGATATACACTGCATTTATTATATTAGGCCCTGCCAGTTTTTATTTGAGCTAAATAAATATGTATTTTCTTTCATTCAATGTAGTTTTTCAGAAGTAGGAATTCCAACTTAATATAAGACAATAAAAAAGCATATTAAAGATAAGTGCAAAAATATAATCTTATATCCATCACTTTAATCCCTAGATTTTTAAACTCAAACAGTTATAAAAGAAAGTGCTTGCACAGGCTTGGTGAGGCTTATAAAAAAGTAGCAGTCTTTTCTCATCATGTAAATCATTATGGAGACGCAGAACCATCCTTAAGTCTTAATTGCAATGAGACTTCAAAGTAATTCACAAGGTAATAATGGGTAGGTTAGGATGTTTAGGTTGTTTGTCATCATTTTTAAAACATCTACAGAATATATATTTAATTGCTTATTGTGAGTCACAGTGCTAGAAGTTATATTGTCCAAATAATTTTCAAATATTTTAAAATTAAAAATTATAATTTCTCAAAATTAATAGGAGAGCTAGTAAATGTTTAAATTAGGAGAAAATCAACATAAAGCATATAGTTATGATGCAAATCATTATTTTCATATGTGAAACATTTGTATGGATCTTTTGTATAAAATAAACCTGTCATAGAATATATATTGAAAGCAAGTATGAATAAATCAGAGGGAGAGTGGAAGAAATGCTGTAATGTGTAGTTTATAGGTTGTAGTGTATTGGGGAGACCCTGGTTTTGGCTTGCTGCTTCATCAGTTCATTGCTAATCAATCATTCATGACTTAAAAACTATTAAGATTTTAATATGCAGGTGTTCAAAACACATGCCTATTTTATGTTTCCTTTTCAATAGGTGTCCAATAAACATTGAAACTTTCCTTAAATGTTTAAATGTTGTCCTAGCATGACATAGACATATAATACTTGAAATTATACTAGGAACAAGGACACTTCAACAGGCTGATCAGCTGCTCTTTGATATTTATTTGCTTATTTTATCAATGGGAGGTTGACTAATACAACTGTAAATGCTGCAATTCTAAGTTCTGTATCTTGGAAATTACATTTGGCATTCAGTCTTAATTGTGCTATAGTCATTTAAATTTTATATTGAAAAGTTAATACATTATCCATTTCCTTCTACTCTAGAGTACTGAGGGAAACAAACATCCTTTAAAGACATCCATTCATCTTTTCAATAAGTGGTTCTGTGTTAATAAGATATCCTTATGGGAGAAATTTTTTCTCATAGCTCACACTGTACAGAAAAATCAATTCCAGATAGATTACTGATACAAATATACATGTAAAAAGTACATCATTTAGAGGAAAACATATGAGAGCCTCATTCTCACCATAAAGTAGGTAAATATATTTTTAAAAAATGCAAAATTGTCTTACCAAATCTTTAAGAAATTATTCAGTGGACCATATTGATATAAATAGCTTCTTTTTATTACAAGGCACCATTAAAGAATGAAAATGCAATGCATTAAATAAGATAAAATATTTCAATAACACAACTATCTGACAAACGTCTTTAGCTCTAGCTCTTGCTTTATATATGAAAACACTGATAATTCTGTAGTAAACGGGAAAAAGTCTGACACTACTAAAGAAAACACCCAAATGGCCAATCAAAATTTGAAAAAGTTTTACAATTCATTTGTGATATGAGAAATACAGATTAAAACCATAATTCAATACAACTGCATGTGCATCAAAATATCTAAAGATGGTGTAATGGAATTTAGGGTGTGCTGCACACATCTAACCTCAAAGACTGAAGCACTCATTCCCCAAACTGCTGGGACTGTTAGCAACTATCTTTTCCAGCTAATACTTCCTTCTCAGTTGGCAGCATACTTCTAATTACTGATTGATGCTGAAGCATAAAGGCCTGGCCACTTACCAGAAATTAGGACTACTCTGAAAAGCCACATAAATTCCAGAACTCCCCATTGGATTGGCTGAGATCTTCGTTGTGATTGTATCACAGTTCAGCTTCACCTTTGACCAATCCTGCATCCTGCCTTACATACAGAGGTGTGATTCTGACAAAAGTCTCCAGAAGTTGTCTTCATTTCCTGCATAGAGTCTGCTGACTGGGGAATTTGACTGATGTTAGTTAATGTGGTGCATGGTCTGAGAAAGTAGACTTTAAAGTGGGATTTGGGATCTGAATCAACTGTCCTGGTTGACAATATGGACCCCATTACTGATGGTAGGTAGGATACAGTTATTCCCTGACATGCAGTAACAGTGTAACTGTTCAAACTTTCACTGGGATGGTATTCTGGAATATGAAAATCTGAAATATGACAACTGGTTTACCAATGTAAGAGTATGCAATTACAGGTAAAACAAAGCAGGGTTTGGAAAAGATAGGAAAAATGGTAATTAAAATAACCATGGAGAGGTGCCTATGTGGCTCAGTCAGTTAAGCATCTGCCGTTGGCTCAGGTCATGATACCAGGATGTGCCTGGAATCAAACCCGCATTAGGCTTCCTGCTCAGCAGGGTGTCTGCTTCTCCCTCTCCCTTTGCCCCTAACCCCTGCTCATGCTCTCTCTTGCTATCTCTCTCTCTCTCTCTCAAATAAATAAGTAAAATTTTTACAAAAATAAAATAAAATAACAGAAAATAATGGAAATCGATGATGGTGCTGAGGATAGTCAGTGCTTTAGAGAAAGACAATGAAAGGCTGAGAGTGATTAATTACCAATTTACCATGAAGAATGATTGTCTAAGAACCTCCTTAGCAAGGATATAAAGACACTTTTATCTCCTGCAGCTGGAGGGCAGAAAAAGGTGTGGATCACGCCAAAGAATAAGAACAACTAAGGCTCCAGAGGAAGTTGTGCTCTCAAGTTTTGTAGGTTTGCTATGCCAAAATAAAGGCCCTAACTTGGAAGAGTGGGACCTTCAATTATGGAAGGGGCATGTGTGTTGATGCACTTGAGGATTATGAATTATCAGATTCTCCTAGACCATCTTGGCATTGTAAAATGGTTCACTCCTCCCTACTAAATACTGATTTTTCCTACTTATTGAAGAAGGTGCAGAGACCTCTGCTTTGTGAGAAAACCTGTCCCTTCACAGTCTTCACCTACTTTTCCTCTTGTACCTCAGATGAATGACTAATGGATGGAGTGTAGCAGATTTTACTATAGTTCTAAATTATATATAGACAATCTTTGTGAAGTATAGTCATTTTTTATTACCCCATTTAATTTTTGTTCATCTGACCAATGGAATGGGAGCAGAAATGAGGGTACACATCTGAGCTTAACCTTCCAAGTCATTTCTTTGTTTTACCTTTTTTTATTTCTTTTTCTTTTTTCTGACACAAGAACAGAATGTCCTTAATAGTGTTTGCTTCTTCACTTTGGGATATGGAATAGAAAAAATGTGGAACAGAGCAGCAACCATCCCACAACCAACATGGACAACTATTGGGAAATAATGTCTAGTTTGTCACCACAGAGTAACTTAAATAAGGCTGGCTACTGTAGGAACTATCTTAGAAAATGATTGTTCACAACAACTTGTCTTCTGCTTAAAGTGTACAAAATATGCATCTATGTAGTAATCTAATGTATTACAAGATTAATCTTTCTGAAAATGACTTCCTTTTGTAGTTTTAAGATTTTGTAGGGATAGTATCCTTTAGTGTTTATTATGATATTTTATTTTAACTGCAAACAACATTGAGAACTAGGGGGGAAGAAACCCTGGTATGCCCAGACTTCTAGTAAGTATTTCTAATATTTCTCCTCTCTTGATGAATAGTACATCTACAACTTCTCAACACTTGTTGGCTGTTTTAATTTTGGCTTTTCCTTTAAAAAAAAAATAAAAGTAACATGCAACAGTAAAGGGAACTGATGCCAGAACAAAATGCATTGTTTTCACTACCTGATAAATAGAGAATAAAATCAGAATTGGGATATATTTTTAGTACAGACTGGGACACTAAATAAGACTTTCTCTAAAGTTTATTTTCATTATGTTGAAAAATATGTTTTATCCTTTTATGTTCTCAAAGATTTTCATTTCTGTCAGAACTGGGAGTTTAACATTGGAATAATTAAATTCTTTTAGTGGTAATTAGCTTTCTTTTTAGGAAGATTTTTCTTTTGAAAATTGCCTTACAGGTCTATTCAAAGAGTAATCAGATCGATTGTTTCTCATCTGTTAACAATATAAATTAAACCTCTGGGATGGTTGTTATTTTTATAAAACCTTGTACATGATTTGAGATAATTAGGTATGCTTTACTGTTTTTTAAGAATAAAGTGATGCATAGAAAAATAACACAGCTTACTTCTTTAAAGCAGGGCCTCTTAAAACCAGATTTAAAAAAAAAATAAAGACCTATACACAATTGATTTAAAATTTTTTAGGCTCTCCTAAAAATCCTTGACACAGACACACAGACACACACACACACACACACACACACACACACACACACACACAAAGTTAGATCTAAGAAGATGCTCTCTTATATGTAAGAGGACCCTTATGTTAAATGGGGCAGGGAAGAATTATACTTCACAGATCAGCTGCAAGTAATTTGGAACAATTTGTACTTAGTAGGACACAATTAGGAAATGATAAAGGTAGGGGGGCTCAAATTTTCATACTTACTCCATGTTGTAAAAATTTCTGCTTGAGAATAAATCTTTTCTACCTGGAAGTTAGATGTATTTTTCAGTTTGTCAATGACATTCTCTTAAAAGAACAATTTTGCTCACCTTTTGAAAAATTATTATTTAAATATTTTCCACCTCATTCTTTTGGATTAACTTTCTTCCTAGTAATTAAAAAACACAAAAGCAAATCACGATACAATAACAAAAAAACGGCAAATGTGTCTTTTAATTGGTAAGTGCCTAATGATGACCCTTATAGAGTCAGACTCTATTTCTCATTAGGCCAGCCCTTGGCTGAAGAGATAATGAAGATATGTGTACGTCAGATAGTTTTATTTGTTTTTTTTTTTAACTGTAAATGGCTTTCATTTAATGTATCCTCACATTCAACATCCTAGAGCTAAGATCATCCTAGAAGTGTGTTCAAAGGGAACTGTTTGGTTGGTTCATTGGCTGATTGTTTCTAACATGCTCTTTTTCTAGAAAAATGGTGATTATTCAACATTCTAAGTTTTTCTTTTGAACTTAGAATTTCCAAAACTCAACTGTTTTGCCGCAGGTTAGAATACATTGATTCTGAGTTACCATTTGCACACTTATGCAATTGGTGTTTTTATAAAGCCTATATAAACCTGAAATAGAACATGTTCAGAAGAAAATGCCTGAGTAGCTGTTAAGAAAATACATAAACAAGAGGAACAAGTGTATATTAATGAAGTATCCCTTAAAATTGTCAAAACAAAACAAGATTTAGTCATCTTCAGTATTAATGATAAAAAGCTTTTATCTCACCATTAACATTTATTGGGTTGCAATAGGAAGACGGAGTTTCAACCACCAAACATTTCCAGGTATTATTGACTATAAATAATAACTCATCAAATGCCAGCTGGAATTCAAAACTTCTGATTAAACAAAACAAAGTAAAGCTAAAGTATTGGATCATGGTCCTAGAAGGAGTAGCAGATATAATTTCATCTTCTTCTTTTAACAATAGATAAAACTGGAAGGCAAAAAAATAGAATCATGAAGTATCAAATATATTATTAGTGTAAAATACAGGGTCAGAACTCAGATTTTGCTCATTCCCAATTCATATAGCATATGACTTATTTTGGAAACCTAGTTAATTAATAAGGGATTCCATAAGGTAAATCAAAATATTTTTATAGAAAATTTCCAGAAATTAATTGATACATTTTGATATGTGCTATTATGTACACATAAACATTGAAATGAAAGTCATATAAGCACAGAGATGATAAATAATATTCATCAGTATCTCACTGCTGTTGGTACAAGAAAGTATAGAAATGCTAAGAATTTTCTGCTGCCTATATCCTGTATTTGCATGTCAAAAAAACATGGAATTACTTCAAAGTTTTAGAGTTATTTTTCACAAAATTTTTTGCAGAAAGAAAATCAATTGAAAATATTTGTTATATTTCTTACTCATAAGTGTTACTGTCACCTGAAATTTCTAGAATTTTTGACTCTTATGTAATTTTGTTCAACTCCTATATAATGGAGCTAAATTTCATTTTGTTCATATAAGATTTTATTAATAGATAAATAAAATATAATGATGTAAGTTCCTTAAATGTTAAATTTTATTTTTCTTTGTATGAATGAAACACTGCACTTTGTTTAAAAATCCAACAAAGAAGAAAAAAAAGAAAAAATTCCAACAAAGAGTTTGTACTTCAGATCATGCTGAATGTTGTTTAAAACATATTTCATACAAACATTCTTATAACAGGATTAACCTTTTTATATAAAGTAAATACCAACTAAAACTCATTTTGGTTTTACTAAAAGCATGAAATACTTCTTAGGTTAAACTTTCAAGTTGAATCCAACTCTTCAATATTTTTTTGAACTTTCCTCCTTAAGAATCAAGATTTTACAGTAACTAATTCAATTATTTGACAAACCTAGAATTTTCTCATTTCTATTTTTGTAATTGATTTTAGAACATTGTAGATTTCAAGTAAGACAGGGCCAAAATATCAGGATATTAATTTTTAGTATAAATGTCTTTTCTCATTCCTCTATCAGCTAAATAGCACCTTCTCTTTGCCTAATGGATTTTTTACCACATCTCAGCTTCTCAGGAATAAGAATTCTTTCTTCCTAGAGTTAAGAGACTTCATTGCAAGAAAATAAGAAAAAGAAGTGAGAGAAAGGGGCACCGGAGTGACTCAGTCGGCTAAGTGTCTGCCTTCTGCGCAAATCATGAACCCAGGGTCCCAGGATGGAGCCCCACCTCAGCCTCCCCAGTCAGTGAGGAGTCTGCTTTTCCCTCCTACCTCTGCTCCTCCCCCTGCTCATGCTCTCTCTCTCTCAAATAAATAAATAAAATCTTAAAAAAAAGAAGTGAGAGAAAAAGGAAATTATTCATGGATAAATCTAGGGATAAAATTTGCGATTTTGCTAAGGAAAAACTATAAAGAAATTGGTGCATTAAGAATGATAACTTAATTTTAATACAGAAACAAGAAATCTTTGGGAATTCTCAGAGAAATGCAGGAATTGAACCATTTCATTAACTCTTTGAAATCTGTGCCCCTTGATTTTAATACTATTCTGAGACCACTTGCATTTTAGGATTTATAAGTATTATCCAATTCACTTTTCTGTGATTTTCAATGTATCATATGCCAGTAAATTAGAAATAAGTTCATTCTTCAATTATTATGAATAACAAAATACTTTCATCACACTTTTTCTGTTTTCATTTTTATGAGGTTGTCATGTTGGCATCAGGTACTCATTGAATGTCTACTCTGTGCTAAACAGACAAGAGAAATAGACCCGAATAGGAGCTATATTTTTAAAGCACGTAAGTGAAATAAGGATACTCCTGCTTCTTTAAAGATTGATTCTTTGAATTCTTTTCAGGTTTTATTCTTGTAAGTAAATTTCATGAACTTAGGACTTTACCTTACTTTCCTGATTCTAGTAATTCTAGAACTCTACCCTTGCTATAAGAGTTCAACATTAAGATTTTTTTAAAAGTTCATAAATTGTATCTTCATAACAAATTACTAACAATCATAAAGTCATGCCATAGGAACTATGAGTTGCCCTTAAAACTCGCTTTGGAGGTAATTTCAAAAGAATTTATTGTAAAAGACAAAGAAAAGAAAAAAAATCCTTGGTGACAAGTCTGGTTATTGTCCTAGTTCCATCAAAGTGAGGTGAGTAATGTGGGGTTATAAAATTGATAATGCTTCCTGTTTGTGCACTATGCTTATGGTTTTCAGGATCAAGTTAAATTTTGTAGATGGGAGAGAGGAGTTAATTTATTGGCCTGAGATCCATTTATCTTGCCTTATCATGGACTCACTGAGAATGAAAGTGGGTGATTAGGTCTAAACTCCCTATAAGTATCATGATAATCGACTAATATACAGACTAGTGATATTTATTTGTTAGTAGGGGATTCCTTAACTATGGAATGTTTTTGATATGGTAGTCCTGGTTTACAATTGCTTTTTGATAAACAAAATTGGCATCTGTGGAATCTTGGAAAGTTTTATGTAACATATAAAACTACTTGAACATAATATGGAGATATGTCATATCCTACAATTCTTCTTGCTGTGTGAAATAACCTCTTCCCATCTGATGTGGGACAGAGGACCCGAGGAGCCACACAGAATAGCTGACCTCTTTGCTTTGCCCATCCTGTTTGATTTTTTATGTTCTTGAGTTTATTAGTAATATTTGATATTGATTTGTATGAGTCTGGTTTAAAAATTGTATCCTTTGTTTTAGCTCAGTAGAGAAAACCTTGAATCTAAACAAAATATGAAGCATTAGCATATATCTGGTTTCAAAACTCTAAGCCTTCTATTGTTTTAAAACAATAAAAACCCATTTTTCTCTTCCAAAACATAAAATTGCCTATGACAGTATTACTGAATATTTTAATTAAAAAGATCTTATTGAAAGTTCAAAAATGAACTAGAAAAGAAATGTCACAACACTTATTTATTTTTCAGCAAATCTTTCAGACTTTTTTTTTTCTCATTTCCTTATGAGGCTCATATTCTTGACAACCAGAGACTTATGGTAATAAAAAATAATTATCCTAGGAGATAGAATTAGCCTTGAAACTTGTGCTATAAAAAATGCAAAGCATTAACATTGATGAAAACAATCAATCTTTATTTTCTGATGGAAAATATACAAAATATTTTCCAATTTTAAAAGAACCATGGAGTGACATTGGAAACAGAAGTAATAACTTTAGTTCTAGAGATACAGAAAATGAGAGTGATGGTGAGAGAAAACTAATGGTGGACCTAGAAACTTGAATCAAAAGAAACACTTTGAATATTTATGGTATCTGAAGATTTGTCAACCCAACTTGACGACATAGCAGTAGACTGTGACTTGAATGTCTTAGACTAGGATCCAGAAATTGACCAACTAACAATGTAAGTGCAAATGTTGAAGACTATTGCTGGGGAAATTCTTGAGTATGACTACAGTGTTCTTGCAAATAGTAATCTTCTCTAATAGTTTATATTTTGGAGACACAAGGCAAAATTGAATAGTCCATCTAAAATGTGAGTGGGGCACAGAAATGGATAATTAAGGCAGACCGTATTTGGATAGCCATGAAGATAATGTCTTCACTGTCTGTTCATGGTTAAGATTAAAAAAAAATAATAATTAATTAATTAAAAAAAAGTTAGTACTGTTATCAATCCTGAGTTTTGAGAATGGACTTTGCCTGTCAAACACTGCACTGACCTTCTAGAATTCATCAAGGAGAAATGGGAATTAGGTTAAGTTATTGAGATGGGAAGTGGCTGTGGAGAAGAAATAAAAAACCCACATATATGAACTTCAGTATAACCATGGTACGACTCAGGCTAAATAATGTAGTCACAGGAGCACTGTAATTGGAACAAGAACATCGTAAGCAATATAGAACAAATCTGAATTCAGGTCTATATGCCAACAAGTCGGTTATCTGAAGATAAGAGATTTGTATCCTTCAAGATTTATCTTCTAAGTTTTAAATAATTCCCATTTCTTCAACTTTTGTTATAGGCTATAATGTCATGTCCTCACAACATGCTAGCTCTTTATATTTAGAAACCAGTCAGTTTCTCTGTAAAGTTATGACACATGTAAAAGTGAACACAGAACTTTGTGATTATTACATGAGTTCAGTAGCAGAAGTGTCCTTTTTGAAAATAGGATGATGCCAGGTCTGCTGCCCCAAACAACAATTATGTGTGTATGACCTTAAAGAATCCCTTGTCTATTTAATTTGTTTGATGAGGGTGTGAATGATTTTCCTATTAAAGTACATTTTAAAACATAAGGCATGATTCACTGTTTGCCCTTCACTATCTCCTATTTTCAATCTTTTCAAATTCTGCCCAGTATTAGATCGATTAAGTGCCACCACAGACTAATAAATGGCATTTATCAGGGCTTATAATACTTAATTATAATACTATAGAACTTGGTCATTAGTGTCTTGTTCAATGGAGCCTCAGATTATATTTATCAGAATTTCCAATACAGGCATACACCAGGATATCCCGACAGTATACGTTGTTGCCTTCCTTATAGGAAATCAGTGGTAGAAACCACTGAGTAAACGGACAAGTCAGTGAGAAGGTCAACACATTACCCAGTTGCTGTAACATCAGATTTAACACTTAAATACTCAGGTTGAAACTTTGCCTCCTTTGGACATCTCAGAGCAACTTACAACTCTCCCTTTTAATTTGTCCAAGGCTTCTTGTCAGTGGCCTCTGTTGCACCTGGGAGCTACAGCTATTACTCAGCTGGAGACTTAAAATTTTTGCTAAAATTATGGTGTCTATTTCCATAAATATGTCTCTTTAAGCCCCTGTTGCAAAATACATGATTCTCCTGTACTCGGATCTCAGCATGTTCCTCTAATTTTCAAACCAAATTTTTCATTACATATTTTTATAATTGAAATGTAGTATTAATGAATGATAAACTTTAAAACTGAGACCCATTTGCAACGACGTGGATGGAACTGGAGGGTGTTATGCTGAGTGAAATAAGTCAATCAGAGAAAGACATGTATCATATGACCTCACTGATATGAGGAATTCTTTTTTTTTTTTAAAGATTTTATTTATTTATTTGAGAGAGAGAGAATGAGAGATAGAGAGCACGAGAGGGAAGAGGGTCAGAGGGAGGAGCAGACTCCCTGCCGAGCAGGGAGCCCGATGTGGGACTCGATCCCGGGACTCCGGGATCATGACCTGAGCCGAAGGCAGTCGCTTAACCAACTGAACCACCCAGGCGCCCAATATGAGGAATTCTTAATCTCAGGAACAAACTGAGGGTTGCTGGAGTGGTCGGGGGTGGGAGGGATGGGGTGGCTGGGTGATGGACATTGGGGAAGATATGTGCTACAGTGAGCGCTGTGAATTGTGTAAGACTGTTGAATCACAGATCTGTACTTCTGAAACAAATAACGCAACATATGTTAAGAAAAAAGAAAAAGAAGAAGATAGCAGGAGAGGAAGAATGAAGGGGAGTAAGTCAGAGGGGGAGACGAACCAGGAGAGATGATGGACCCTGAAAAACAAACTGAGGTTTCTGAAGGGGAGGAGGGTGGGGGGATGGGTTAGCCTGGTGATGGGTATTGAGGAGGGCACGTTCTGCATGGAGCACTGGGTGTTATGAACAAACAATGAATCATGGAACAGTACACCAAAACAAATTATGTAATATATGGTGATTAACACAACAATAAAAAAATTAAAAAAAAAAAACTGAGACCCAAATTGTGGACTAGGTCTGCAGTGACATTTCTTTAAGTCACTCATTTGGATATGAGATGTTAAAATAAAATAAAATGGAGACCAGGCTTGAAAATCGACCAAGCAAAATAAAAACATTTAAGCCATGTAACAAAACTACATTTAACTTGTTTCACGGACATAAGCAAAACTTAAGTTATTTCTTGTAAATGCATCTGATAGTCATAAACAAAACTTACGTCATCTTCCAAAATGGTATATGACAATCACCTTTAACCAATCCCCTATAATAGAAATACCCTTTGTAATAACCAATAATTGTAAAGGTTAAACAACTTCCTTATGTTCACTTTATAAGTCATCCTGTAATGTCATGCCTGTGAGCTTTATACTGGTTTTGATTTTGAAAACTCCCAAATTGCTAACTGTGCCTTTGTGCACAGTAAACTTTTACTAAATACTATTTAACTTATCTGGTTTTAATTTTTACTGTTTCTGAATTTTTGGCAGAGGTACGAAAACTTGTAGGATTTTAAACTGGTATGGAACATTTACATTGGAATTGTATCATGCACTGCTGTACTCCGGATGCTTTTTATATGACCAGCACAGTTAATGTACATGCTATATGAAGTGAGAGTTATATTGATAGACCAGAGCTTCAAGTCATTGGACTGGAATTTTGGCACCAGCTTTATCCTGTGACCTTCCTATGTCATAGTTTTCTTAACTGGAAAATGGTTGTGATATCTGCTATTGTGGAATTGAAATATTCATACAAGACACATTTTGAAAACAAAAGTACATTGTTAAAATCAAGCATTATTTTATATTTTCCCACAGCCTTTTTTTTGTCAAGTATCTGCCAATTAATATGTTCAGAAAGAGGCTGCTTTATGCCATATTTTTTTTTCTTCTTGAAACTAACACAAAATTTCCTAACCTACTCTTTGAAAAGTGAGAAATTTTAAAAAGCAATTTGTTTTACAAAAGCACACTGATAAACAGAATTTCACATTCAAGGGGTGGTCCATTGTCCACTGTTCATGATGTTTTCAGTGACAAATAGGAAATAGTTTATTTGTTATTATGTTTATGACTTAAATATGATTTCTCAAGCTACTAGTAGTATATTAGAAAAAGAATTGTTCTCTCAACAGGTAAAGTTCTATAAACTGTTATTTAACCAAGTAGCATACAATTTTGACTATTATAGATTATTATTGAATATTTTGAATATTATCTCTAGGTTTTATAGCTTTAAAATTGTTCCTGCTCAAATTCTAATAAATATTGAAATAAGACTAGGGAATGATTTGGGATAGACTAATGGATTTTTTTTATCTTCTAAATTTGTGAAATTGTAACCTTAATAAATTTTAGAGGTATATAGTTTAGAAAGGGTTTTTGTCTGCCCCCCTTTGATTTTTCACATAACATGACAGTATAATGGATTGGTATGGGATTATTATTATTGATGAGTGGATGAAGAATCTAAATCTCAAATAAAACCAGGAAATAAAGCCCTATAATGAATAACCTACAAATATGGATCTTGAATTCAATTTGAATTTAAAGTTAGGGAAATTAATTTTCTCAACACTATTTATTGAAGGGATTGTCTTTTCCATGTTGTATATTTTTGGTTCCTTTGTCATAAATTAACTGATCATATATGTGTGGGTTTATTTCTGGGCTCTGTTCTGTTCCATTGATCTATGTGTCTGTTTTTATGCCAATACCATACTGTTTTTTTTAATTTTTAATTTTTTTAAGATTTTATTTATTCATTTGAGACACAGATACAGAGAGAGAGAGAGCATGAGCAGGGGGAGAGGCAGAGGGAGAGGGAGAAGTAGGCTTCCCACTAAGCCAGGAACTTGAGGTGGGCTCGATCCCAGGACCCTGGAATCATGACCAAGCCAAAGGCAGACACTTAACCATCTGAGCCACCCAGGCACCCCAATACCATACTGTTTTAATTATTATGGCTTTGTAATATAATTTGAAATCAGGGAACATAATGCCTCCGGTTTTGTTCTTTCTCAAGACTGCTTTGGCTATTCAAGGTCTTTTATGAGTTCATACAAATTTTAGGGTTGTTTCTTCTGTTTCTGTGAAAAATGCCATTGGAGTTTTGATAGGGATTGCACTGAATTGGTAGATCACTTTGGGTAGTATAAACAATATTCATTCTTCCAATCTATGAGCACAGAATATATTTCCATTTATTGTGTCTTCTTAATTTTCTTTCTTCAGTGCCTTAACAGTTTTCGGTGTACAAGTCTTTCACCTCCTTGGTCAAATTTATTCCTTAGATATTTTTTTATGTAATTGCAAATAGGATTGTTTTTTTAATTTCTCTTTCTGATAGTTTGTTATTAGTGTGTAAAAACACAACAGATTTTTGTGTATTGATTTTGTATCCTGACACCTTACTCAATTTATTTATTAGTTCTAACAGTTTCTTGAAGGAGTATTTAGGGTTTTTTATGTGTAATCATATGTCACTATATATATTAAAATAAAATTAAGTCTACTAATAACCAAATGAGATTGAGAGAAATGTCTGAAAATAACTGATGACAACTAGGATGATGGTAGCAATGGCACAACTAGACCTGAGAAATTTCTATGTGTCAATAACAGTATTATATATGACATATATGTAACAGTATATTGACCCTTATACATACACATATAGTACTATTATATATTAAGTATAAATATACAACAATATATACATATGCATATATGCACATATATAAAGTGTAATAACCACCAATATATACAGGTACATATATATTTTAGTATTTAACAGTATATATACTGTGTGCATATATACATGTACATATCGGAAATTGTATACATGTATATATTGGTGGTTATTTTCACTTAATATATAAGAGTATTTCCTGTATAAATGTACATATATACATGTGTATATTGGGAGTTATTTACATCTAATGCTAAAGAGATGGAAACTAATATTATCTTCACCTGATGAGAAAATTGTTGCTTAGAGGGATTAAATAACTTGCTAAAGAACAAAAGTTCAGACTGAGTGCTGGCTAACTTCAGAGCTGCATATGGCTATTAAAGCCAATGATAGGGATAAAAGAGAAAGTGCATTAATCTATTAATAATGTATTTGAATATATCTTGAAAAACAGAGTAATGTCTTTATGTATAATATAGATCATATAGAAATATATGCTGCTTTACATTACTTATGCCTTTTAGTTACAATGTCAGAATCTTGATTAATTATAGAAATAAAAACATAGTATGTTACAACTATAATGCCTGAAATAAAATGTGTATTTGGAAAAATTTTTGTATAATAACAGTGAAATAAATTCCAAGCTGGTTATTAGAAGACAGTCTTACTATAGAGACATTTAGAGCTAGTCATACGTCCTGTATGATCAGATACATAAAGAATATTTTAAAAGGAAAGATAAGACTTTCATCTGAGATCATCTGTAGCATTACTCAAAGTTTAAATTAAAAAATCTAGTTATGGTTACATAATATTTAATCAGAAAATAACACCATATCATGACATCTTTTTTTTTGTTTTAATTAATGTGAGATTAAGT
This sequence comes from Callorhinus ursinus, assembly GCF_003265705.2. Classification (NCBI taxonomy): domain Eukaryota; kingdom Metazoa; phylum Chordata; class Mammalia; order Carnivora; family Otariidae; genus Callorhinus; species Callorhinus ursinus. Next base: position 35,385,051 of record NW_027397063.1, on the reverse strand, counting down.
TCCCAAACCAAGCATTTCTCTTATGTTTCTTGTTTTATTCAACAAGGCATGTATAAATCACATATAAATTATGTCATCTTTTAACTCTCAAGTAAATTGTGCTTAAGCTGATCTGATTTTTATCACACACGAAGAGAAGCCCAAGAAGTGGCAGTTCCTTTGTTTTAGGAATGTAAAGATCTCAGTTTACTTTGAAAGATAAACTCGCTTCACACATATTAGTCTACCTATATCATGTGCACAAATTCTGGTAGAATGGAAAGGACAAAGAGATGTCAACTATTTCACAACCTTAGTTTACATGTCTTTGGAGCTTCTGAAACTTGCTATACATTGCTTCAGATTTTTGAAAGCTCTGATTTTTTTAAAATTTTTTTATTTGATTATCATTTCCAACTATTTTCCATTAAACCTGATCCACATAATTACATTCATTTGAAGAAAAGTTGTAGGCAGGCTTAAATAATTAATTCTTCCTTCATGGAAGATGTTGTTACTGTCATAAAAAAATAAAGATAGTCTTTATAATAAAAGGTCATGGAAAAACTGGATATCCACATGCAAAAGAATGAAATTGAACCCTTACCTTGTGCCATACACAAAAATCAACTCAAAATAAATGTTAAGACCTGAGACTATAAAACTATTAAGAAACACAGGGGAAAATCTCCTTGGGGTAAAGCTCCTTGACATTGGTTTTGGCAATGATTTTTTAGATATGAAACCAAAAGCTCAGGCACCAAAAGCAAAAATAAACTAGTGATTAAACAAAATATTTATTTAAAATTTTTATTTTATAATCAATGAGTGAAAAAAATACACAGCTCCATTTAAAAAAAATGTATACTTCCCTAATTTTATGTGTCGAGAAGATTTCTAAGCCTCTGTCATAAACCAGGGAAAGATCTTTACCAAATAAAACACACACACACACACACACACACACACACACACACACACACACACAAAATACAAATCCTGCATTTAAAAAAAAAAGTTTAAAATGCTTAAACTTGCAGCGCCTGGGTGCAGTCGGTTAAGCTTCTTACTCGATTTTGGCTCAGGTCATGATCTCTTGGTCCTGAGATCCAGCCCTGCGTAGGGCTGTGCGCTCAGTGTGGAGTCTGCTTGTCCCTCTCTCTCAGCCTCTACCCCCCTACCCCTCACCCCCATTCTCTCTCTCTCTCTGGAATAAATAAATAAAATCTTTTTTAAAAATTAAAAAAAATGCTTAAAGTTTCAGGGTTTTTTTCAGTAGCATAATTGTCATAGAGATCTACTGTAAATATGATTAATTTCATCAGTTTTTTTTTTTATTTTTCACTCTGTATGTATAGACAGCTGACCAAATGGCAAATTTCAAATGATAGTGCATCATGTATTTCTCAAGGCTTTAGTGTTTTAGGTTTGAAATTAAAAACCCAATCTTGCATTAAGCTCACAGTTTAGCTCTGTAGACACTAGCTGAGAATAGACATCTGTAACCTGGCCACAGGGTTTACATGAAATACAGGAATATAAGAGATCCATTCCTCCCGGCCTTACAGTGTTTTTAGTTTAGCAGTTCTATCTGTACTAGATTCTTACCTCCTCAAGATTAAAAGCCAGATTTTAGTTATCTTGTGTCTGTGTTTATTTTCTCCTTACACCTGGAATAATTTCTGATAAAGCAAAGTCCTTGCCTTGCTTGGGGCACCAGTTCCATACTAGCACCATTGACCCCTCTGAGAAAAAACACCTACAAGTACAGGAAAAAGCATAGATATATCTTGATGTCAAGACAGAATATTCGTACCTCATTTTCACATCTCTTTTTTAATACAAACTATTAGCCACACCAAGATACACAACCTAGACTTTGCGTCACTTAACCTTATGTCTTCACTTTCTGAGTAAAGATATCATCCTTGACTATAGATCCTGACACTTTCTTGCCCGCCCATCTAAAGCGTAACACGCTAATTATTATAAAATTTAATTTCAACACTTTGGGATTTTGCATTCCAAAGAAATGTATGGTGGTCTTCTGACTGACTAAAAACAGTAATTGATCTATCTAAAAGTTCTGCTTCCCAATGACTATGCAGAAATATGCTTATTCATTTCACACAGGGCAGATCAGTTAGGCCATGGAACATCTAACCTTCATTGCTCAGGTTCAAAGATATGTTGATTTGGGCCACTGGTCTCTCAGTGCGTTACATTCTCTCAGTTCCAGGGATCCAAAATGGAAAGTGCCTTCTCTCTGTTTTCCTCAGACTCACTGTTATGACACAAAGTAAATTATTATGTTTTATAGAAGCTTGAATACATAGCAACATATAATACTTTAAAAAGCATGTTTCCAGAATGATAAATTTATGTATGTTATAAGTAAAAAGGATATCCATTTTTATGTAGCCCTTGAATAAAAATTGCCAAGATTGTAGAATTGACTTGTATTTTTAACTGTTTCACCTATATACCGTGAGACTTGGACGGTGATTTTCCTTTCTGAATTTCAGTATGTCCCATAAACTGGGATTGGTAAGCTTGCATCAGCTATTTTATAAAATATTTAAGCTTCAAATAAAATATTAAATAGAAAATACTGTTAAAACATAACAGTGTAAAATATTAAGATGAGCAGTGGTTTTCTAGTACATTCTACTTAATCATTTTATCATTAATGAAATTCTGTTATATATCTTTAGGATATAAAATGAACATAATACTGAAAAGCCTTGAAAGTGACCCTAGGTTCTAAATTTAGTAGTTACAAATTTCCCGAAATAAATGCTTCATTTCTTCTCCCTACCACTCATAAGTTACGACTGTTTTATTCTAAACTGTGGTATCTAAAAGTCCTCTCAATCCAGGACTCTAAGATATGGCATCGAATTCAAATATTACCCATATTTTAAAAAGAAAAATACTTACCTCACTTTCACCACAGCTGTTGTTTTTTGTGAACCAGGTGACAAGTATATTGAGTGCTATGTAGTGTAAAAATGGATTATGTACCCATCCCTCCCCACTCCCCAAAAAAACCCTTTGCATTCATTGCCTGCAGTACAGAGCCGCTCTATTTAACTAGTTGGCTAGGTGTCTAGCTACCTATTCTCTTTCAACTGATCATTTACATTTCACTCTGTGGAAGTCTGGCAAATCTGTTTTGTTTGTCGCTGTCTTGCCCAGCTGGCGCAACAGAAGATTAAGTTGCCCCAACACTCAACAGAATGATTGATGGCCAAGGTTTTCATATAGCAAAGTGCAGTTTTGTTATATAATTACCAGAATTATATGCAGCACTATATCTATTCCCCGACTATAAATTGAGGGTTGTTCTGTCTGAGTTATGAAAGAAATTATAAACTAATTTGTGGAAACAACATCTGTTGTGAACAGGCAAAAAGCTCTAGTAAGAAAGGAATAATTTATTTCCTTCTGTTTTGCAGCTACTTTTAAGATCAAGAGAAAATGAAAGTATTTTCACAGTCTATAGTCCTCTACAAAAATATTTATCTGCCCTTTTAAATTCTGTAAAAAGACAATGCTACCTTTTTTGGTCATTCTCAGAACAATGGAGAAAGCAAAATATTCAATTTCCCATAAATGTATTTCCTTTTAACTTGATATACAACAAGGCACTGATTTTATTAACACATTTTGCATATGATAAAGGACATTTTTATGTTCTCTAAAACACTGCCACTCTTATAACACAAAGAAAATGTTATAGATATTTCTATAACGTTCAGAAGTGGGACAATAAATAAATTATCGCTCTGAAAAACAATGTACTATTTATATAACTCAGTTCTCTGAGTTCTCTGAGTTCCCACTCCTTTCTCACCCACTCATGCAAATTCTACCAGTCCTTTAAGCCTTCTTTTAAGTAAGAGTCGATCCTGGGAGTGGGTCAATTACGCTTGGTGCACAACATGAGGTTTTGGGCATGTGGGATCTTGGACAAATGGAGGACAGTGGATGCTTCATATTGTTTTACACATTCAGGCCAAATAACAAAAGTCTGTGGGTCTTTTGACAGTCTGTTGACTTTACTATATATTTTTTTTCATCCTTAAAGATGACTTATAAAGTACTGAAGAAAAAGACAGTTGATTACATATATCCATATTTCTGTTCTTTTCATTGGTCTTTCTTCTTCCCTGATAATCTAAGATTGCTTTTTATCATTTCCTTTCTGTTTGAACAATTTACAATAGTCAACTTTTAGGCCTGCTAGTGACAAATTCTTTTAGCTTTCTACATCTGAGAATGTCTTTATTTCAACTTCATTCTTTTGCTGGATAAAGAATCCTGGTTTGAAAGTTCTTTTCTTTCATGACTTGAACACTGGTGTGTCACTTCTTTCTGGTTTCCTTGGTTTCTGATTAGAAACCCTCTGTCATTAGAATTGGTGTCCCTTATAGTTAATGTTCCATTTCTCTTGCTGCTTTCAAGATGTCTTTGACTTTTTTTTTTTTTTTTTTTTGCCAAAGTTCAATTATGATGCATTTTGGCATAGAATTGTTTGTATCTATCCTGTTTGTGGTTTGATCAGTTTCTTAAATCTGCTCTGTCTTTTGCCAAATTTAGAAGTTTGGGGTACTTTTCTGCAGATACTCTTTTAGCCCAATTCTCTTTCCTCTTTTTCTGGGTCTTTGATGACACAACATAGGATCTTTTTTTATCCCACTGATCTTTTTGTGTCTGTTCATATTTTTTCTTCCAGTTTGTTTTCTCTCAGTTACTGAGACTGGGTAAATCTATTGATCTGTCCTCAACTTCCCCGATTCCATCTTCCCTCTACCATTGAGTCTATACTGCTCTATTCTACTATTCTGCTATTTAGTCCCTCCAGCATGCTTTTGTTACATTATTGAGTTCTACAATTTACATTTGTTTCTATTTTTATGACTTCATTTCTGTGTTAAGATTTTATTATTTATTTGTGTTTGTTTCAAGAGTTTCTAATTGATTGTTAAAGCATTTTTATGATGACTGCTAAAAAAATCCTCATTGACTAATTCCATTTGATATATCTTGGTGTTGGTGTCAGTTGCTTTTATTTTCTCCTCCAAGTTGTGATGTTTCTGGTTCTAAATGATTTTTAATTGCATTCTGGAACATTTTATCTATTAAGCAGGATACCTGTCTTATTGATATTCATTATTTTATCATGCACATACCCTGCTTAAGTTTAATATACAGATCCTGGTCTACTTTTGTAGGCTCTAGTTCCACCAACAGTCTAATTTTCAGAGACTTGCAGGGTTATTTTGGTCTCCTTGGTTTATCTGGTGCTGCTGTGGCTGCCCAAGGGGGTGGGAGGACTGTCTCTTGTCTTGGCCACTAGGTGTCTCTCAATGAGTGGGATGAGTTTCAAGCACACAGGGTTGAAAAGGCTTCCTTATCCAGTCTCTAGTCTTGATGAATTCCCTCGTCTGTGGGGGAAGGAAAGAGAGTGCTAGCTGTGCCAGGCATTGTTGTGACAAGATTGTCCCTATGGTATCCCAGCCACCCTCTAGGTCTGGGCAAGGGATCAGAGCCTAGGGCCACAGGGACAAAAAGCCATCCTGGGCAGGGTCTCTTATTTGGGCCGAGTCTTCTTTGTCAAGGCTGACTAGATACTCTGGTATTACCCCATGGGAGAGGAGAGTCCTAAGTCTGCCTTTAAGCACAAAAAGGCTTCCCACGCAGGTCCTTTGTGGTGGGTCTCTCTTTCCTGTGCCGCCGAGTCACCTGTGTATCTCTTGGTAAGCAAGGAAAGTTTCAGACCACTGGGGACAGATTATTCCCCACGCTCTTTTCCTGGACAGTTTTTGGTTATCAGAGACCAATAGGTGCCTGTTGGTGGTGAGGTGGTATGGAGCTTGTTTGGCATTGTCTGAGGGCTCCAGTTCCATCTGGGGAAGGAATGAGCCTCCCTGAGCTGCCTCCTGTTATTAGGTTTTGGTTCAGGAAACAATAGGGCTGAATTGCTTTCCTCTACTGGGACTAGGGACAAAAAACACCTTGCTTTATGTTGTTCCTCCCAGTTCGGAGATGCTGAACTAGGATCTAGAGTTCTTCTGTGGTTGCCCTCTGCATTATTGGCAGGATTTATACTTAGAGGAGAAGAGCAAGAAAAAATCTATTCCATCTTGTCTAGAGTGGAAGTGTTCAATACATTTTAAATTAAATTTTTCCTATTTAGGCTTGAGAGTACCATATCAAAATGTATTTTAAAATGTTTACCTTCCAGAAATAAAAATTAGAAGACAAATAAGCTTGGAAATAGATTTGTCAAAATATTACAGGAGTAAATCAGAGAAATCTGTTGAAGAAAATAACAAGAAGATCTAAATAAATAAAAATAAATCATGGATATAAATAATGATTTTATTTAATAATAACTTAATAAAGATGACTATTGTCCCAGAATTATAAAGATGATTCCCAACAAAATTCCTACAGATTTTTCATTGACTCTCTACTGATTTAAAATCTCATACAGAAGCAAAAAGGGTCAAGGATGGCCTGAGGAATTTAGGAAAAGGGAGGGAAAAAAGAAAATGAGAAGAAGAAAGAGATAACAGAGGATGAAAAGGAGTGGAAGGAAAACACAGAAAAGAAAAAGAGATTAAGAAGAAGGAGATGTAAGGAAGAACACATGCTACTGGAAATCAAGGTTTATAAATTTATAATAATTTAAAAGTTTGGTATTGGCATAAGGTACATCAATAGACTAATTGAACATAATAATAAAGAGCATGGGGTGCTTGGGTGGCTCAGTTGGTTAAACGTCTGCCTTCAGCTCAGGTCATGATCTCAGGATCCTGGGATTGAGTCCCATATTGGGCTCCCTGCTCAGCGGGGAGTCTGCTTCTCCCTCTCCCTTGCTGCTCCCCCTGCTTGTGCTCTCTTTCTCTCTCTCATTCTCTCTCTCTCAAATAAATAAATAAAATTTTTAAAAAATAAAATAAAATAAATAATAGCATAAAACGAGTCATTTGTTATGTGATGGAAATATTTAAATTAATGGTGTAGAGAAAATTGCATACTTATTAAATTTCACTTATTATTTATTAAAGCATATTTATGGCAATGAAACATGTTTTATAAAAAACAAAATTTAATATAGTTAGAGAAACATGTATAACCAACAAAAGTTTTTATTGAGTATATGTACAAGAAAGTTTATAAATCAATAGGAAAAAGACTATTGGCACTAAAGATCACTGGGCTGAGGATATGAGTAGGCACTTTTCAAAAGATGGCTTTCAAATGGACAATGGGTATATGAAAATGCACTCAACAGGGAAATGCAAATTAACAATAAGGTAATGTTTAAATTGCAATTTTAAGCTCATTTTTGTGATTAGAATAATATCTGTGAACTCATAAGGACAAGAATCATGCTTTTTTATTGGCATATCATTCTTAGTTTCAAACCTAGTGGATTTATATATATTCTACCTGCTCAATATTTTAAAAATGAATGACTATGGTTTATGATATTCAACAATTATGTTATTTGTTGAACAAATATTTCAAAACAAATTTACCAATCTGTCATTTCATGTAAATGACAAATTATAAATCCTCAATAAACCTTTCATAAAATTAAACCAAGAAAAAACATAACAAACTTTTAAATAGTGTATATTTACAATATATCTTTAGTCATCAATATTTCAAAACTAATTTCCATGTAGCAAATATTTGGTAACATTTATCATAGTTTTGCCTTCCTCCAGTAAGGTGTATTTATTTGCACATCATAGATGACTTAAATTTTAATCATCACCTAGGATAGGATTTTATGTTTAAGTCTCATAGAAACAGGCCATTTAAAATATACACATATGAGCTCTTGCCATTTGCAACAACGACATGGATGGAACTGGAGGGTGTTATGCAGAGTGAAATAAGTCAATCAGAGAAAGACATGTATCATATGACTTCACTGATATGAGGAATTCTTAATCTCAGGAAACAAACTGAGGGTTGCTGGAGTGGTGGGGGGGTGGGAGGCATGGGGTGGCTGGGTGATAGACATTGGGGAGGGTACGTGCTATGGTGAGCGCTGTGAATTGTGCAAGACTGTTGAATCACAGATCTGTACCTCTGAAACAAATAATGCAATATATGTTAAGAAAAAAAAAAGATAGCAGGAGGGGAAGAATGAAGGGGAGTAAATTGGAGGGGGAGACGAACCATGAGAGACTATGGACTCTGAAAAACAAACTGAGGGTTCTAGAGGGGAGGGGGTGGGGGGATGGGTTAGCCTGGTGATGGGTATTAAAGAGGGCACGTTCTGCGTGGAGCACTGGGTGTTATGCACAAACAATGAATCATGGAACACTACATCAAAAACTAATGATGTAATGTATGGTGATTATCATAACAATAAAAAAGACATCAGTAGCAAAAAGATAAATAAAAACAACTATATGTTTAGAAATTAAATATATTTCTAAATAAATCACGAAAAAAAAGAAACAAGACACAAAAGAATACATACTGTATGCCTCCATATATAGCAGATTCTACATCAGCCCAAACTAATCTATGATATCTAAATAACACTACCAGTTATTTTAGACTTGAGGGAGATGGACTGCAAAGGAGCATAAGGGAACTTTCCTGTGTAATGGAAATGTTCCAAAGCTTAATTGGTGGGATTGTTATATGAGTATATACATTTGTCATCAAATCACACGTTTAAATGGACACACTTTAAGCATGGACAGTATAGCTCAATAAAGTTAATTTGTAAGAAAAAAATTAAGAAAAAATAAAATAAAATATACACATATGCACACACACACACGGACAGAGAAAGAGATTTGTAATGATCAAATAAAAATCAAATTGTTTAGTTATCTTCTACTGATCACTGTACTTATAGAACAACTGTTAACTAATGCTTGTCTTGTAAAAGTTACATAAAATTTCTAGAACTCAGTAAATGTTGGACTCTGTGATCTCCAGGCTATTTTATAGCTATTACAGTAAAAGAAAAAGAAAAAGAAAACTTTTGTTTTTGCAAATATATCACTAGATTTGGGAGATCTCATCCACATGTTATTTATAAATTATATAAATGATATACCAATACTAATATTATCTACATTATAAAGCATAACTTAAAACAGAAAATAAAGCAAAGATAAAAATAACTATAAATTATTTCATCAAAATATATAATTACACATATATAGGCATTAATAAATATGCAAATTTACGTGTTCAATCATATTTTACAACCAAATTTACAAAGGGATGCAAATATATATAGCTTTTACTTAAGACTAAAAATATAAATAAGTATAAAAAAAGCGGAACTCAGTTTAGAAAGAATTTATTTTTGTTAATTAAAAAGAAAAAGTTGAGAGAAAAGGCTACTCAGTATTGCATACAAATGTTTTTATCTTTCTTTTTCAAAATCATTACTATTGAATGATGGATTAAGCTATAAAATAGCTTATTTTTTTTACTGTAAGGTATTCACACTAGCCATGAAGTGATGTAGCGTTACTTGAAAGTAGACTTGATTATTTCTAAGTGGAGTTGGCATGACTGACTCTTCCTCTAAAGAAAATAATAAGGCTCATGTTCACATCATATTAAAAAGAACTCTAAATCTGGTTTTATTAGAAATCAATATGAAAGATTAAAATTATGCAAATAGAATGTATTATTGGAGAACATTCCTTAGGATCTCACAGAAGTGAAAAACTTAAACAATGAGAAACACAGATGCCATAAAGCAAAGCATTGGCAGATTGATTTTTAAAATTCTATACTTTGAATATGTCAGGCAAGACACTGAGCTCCAGTAACAGAAGAGCTCAATATTTAGTATCTTAAAACAACAAAATTCATCCTTGCACACATTGATCCTAAAGCAGATATTCCTGACTAGTGGATGGCTCTCCCTCAAGCAGTGATTAAGGGCATAGGCTGCTTTCATCTTGTAGGATTTCAAAGTCACTGAATTCATCTGCATCAAGCCTGCATAGGGGAAAGAGAGTGTGTGAATGACTGCGTGTGTGGTTTGTATCTAAATAAATATTATAAATTGGTAAAACCATTAAAATCAATTAGATTGGGAAAGTTATATAAACATATTCATAGAAAAAGAAATAGAAATATGTAGTAAACATAAGAAAAGATGTGCAAACATCTTGGTAATAAAGAGTATAAAAGTATAAATTGTTTATAAAGTTGAAAAGATTGATATAACTTTAATGAGTGTATCTCAAAAATCCTGGTAGGAATATGTGAATTGATAATCCTTATGAAATGAGGTGTGGTGGAATCTATTAAATTTTCAAAAAGGAAAACACTTTGACCTAAAAATTTTCCCTATAGGAATTTATCAAAGAAAAAGCAGTGGTAATAAAATTGTAGTTCCTAAGATATTTATTTATTTATTTATTTATTTATTTATTTATTTATTTTAAATTTTATTTATTCATTTGAGACACAGAGACACAGAGAGAAAGAGCATGAGCAGTGGAGAGGCAGAGGGAGAGGGAGAAGCAGACTTCCCACTGAGCCAGGAGCCCAATGTGGGGCTCAATCCCAGGACCCTGGGATCATGACCTGAGCCGAAAGCAGACACTTAACCATCTGAGCCACCCAGGTGCCCCCTAAGATATTTATTAAAACAGATTTTATATCAAGGAGAAAAATAAAATTAAAAGAGACTTGATTTTCAGAAAATGATTTAGGTCCATAGTTGATCTGGAAAATAGTTATATTTTAGCTTAAAGAATCCAGTTGTAAAATAACATGTAGAGCAGATATTGTTTTTTATGGAACTGAAAATAGTATGAAAAAGTATGAAAGAAACACATCAATTTCAACATTGTTTTCCTTAGTGAAGTTTGAGTGTCATTAAATCAACAAGCATACATTATTTTAATTAAAAATAATAAAGTTTTGAAAGGAGAAAAATATAATTCGGTTACTAATAACACACATGCAGCAAATGTTTTAATCTGATTAAGTAGTCTGTCTGTTGTATAAAATATTCCTAATTGGGATCGAGATAAAACAATAGGATTCACAGGTTTGAAATTGTTTCCACTGTTGCAGTAAGGTATGAATATTGAAAATTTATTTTAAAATAGGAAAATACTAAAAAGAAATCTGAAATTTTAACTCATTTTCACTTGTGATCATTGCAAAGTTACATAATTAAGGAAGAAGGATACACTAAACTGTAATTATAAAAATTTACATATGGAAAGATGTCCATATATGAGCTTTATTGTGGTGTACCCACTAATGATAACAGGTTGAATCTGTGTGCTCTTGGACTAAGATTAAGACTGCATGATCAGCCAGCCAAAATTTTGTGAAGATGAATTATAGGCTAGATACTATATACCATAATATTTTCTTTAAAATGCATTTCTTGTTCCATAGGATCATATAGTTCAGTAAATTATATTATCTCACTGATTCCATCAAGCTCAATCATAGCCACCACCTCCCCTCAAAAAGAAAAAAAAATCAATCAATTAATATGTATTGAGTCTGACTGTGTGCAAAGTTCTGTGCGAAACAGTGATTGCTTCTAAAATAATAAGAAAGACAAGGCCTGCAAAATTGGAAAATTTAATAGACCACTAAGTGGAATAAGATAAGTATTTTCCAGTGTATGTCATGACTAAAATTTGCCATCAGCAAAGCAGAGCCTGAGAAGAAATAATTTTATTCAGCAAGTAGTGATGAAGGGATTGGCATCTAAGATAAAGCAGCAAAGCTGTGGCTGGTTACAGACCCTCAAAAGACCTCACAGATCTTTAATTAGCTGTCAGACTCTTCTCTGTGTGAAAGGACTCAGAATCTCATATTGGCTTCTTTATTATTCTCTTGCATATATAAACTAATATTAACATTATTTATTAAATTATTAGAATTAAACATATTCCCTGTGTGCATTTGTAAGAAAGGATGATGCTTATTCAACTTATTTTTTCTAAGGTGAGTCTATCTTTTTTGCAAATAAGAAGTAACCCAAAGATAAAATAAATTAGGGATAAAACAAATTTGGTTTATGTGAGCTATTTGTAAGTAACCCTTCAGATTTCCAATAAGGTTTCCATCTCCCTGAAAAATACTTCTCAAAACCTGTACAGCTTTAAGATTCTGCATCCTTTCCAACTTACACTCACAGTTCCACTTCTAGGTTGGAAAACCTAGATGATGTTGACTTAAATGGCAGGTATTTAATACACTTCAATCACATTGTAGGCATGGCCTTTCATTCTCTTTGGGTGTGTCTCAAAAGAGTGTTCTCTTTTCAGCATGCACAAAAGCCTCAGAAATTATTGTTGGATATTAACACATTTCTGAACATCCCAATTCTTATAATCAAGGTTCTAACATTAGTTTATTTCATTAATGTTTCTTAGGGTTTTTTGTTTTTGTTTTTCACTTCAGTTGTTTTGCTCTCTCAACCACAGTTGGGTAGCTAACATCTAGACATTTATGGATAAACTCCTACAATGTCAAATGGCTGGTTGCCTTTTCTTCTAAATACCATTAGTCTCGGTTCCATGCCTTTGCAACAATTCACGTAATAGTGTATGGTTTAAAGAACTCAGTCTTAGGGTGAGTCAGATCCAAGTTTAATTCTCAGCTCTACAGTCTGTTGTTGTAAGAACATGTTCTGTGGTAATGGATAGTACAGATAAAGAGACCCCACAAATTAGTATCTTTTTTAATGTTAATTAGGTATAATTTTGTTAACCAGGTGGCTTCAAGAATAAGAGAACTTTAAGGTATCATAGAGATGGCAACTGCAGAGAGTAGATACCCTCTTAGATCTAAAGAAAAAATGGTAAAAGGAGGGAATCATTAAAATTTAGGAACTTAAGGCCTCCATGGAGCTCAAACTCTGTCCAGGAGAATGTAGCACTCCTTTGATGAGGTCTCTTTGAACTCAGAGAGGCGCCCCATTGGCTTGGAACGTAGACTTTGGAAGCGGTGGCCTCTGTTGACTGCTGCTGGTGGTAGCTGTGGTAGGTATATGCAAGTGTTGGACAGCCTAGAGCCTGGATTCATCCCCTGACACAGAAAGGAACTGCCATCAAGCATGAAGAAGCATGGCTGATGTGACCCTCCAAAGAACCATGAGGAGGTGGGAAGTCCACAGAAGCAGAGAAGAAAGAGAAAGAACCTTCTTTGTCCTCTAGCTTTGTGGTGTCCTTTCAGAATGCTCTATTTTCAGAGACTAACAGGGAGCCATCCGGTAAAACAAAACTGGTTTGCTGAATCCCAACAGCATCCTGACAGCTCAGAGCATAGAAGGGTGAGGCTTTGGAGCTAGGAGACTGAGAACTTAAAACTTGTCACGATGGGGATAATATTATATGCTTAGTAATAAAGGATAGAGATGGACAATTTTTGGCTTGCAAAATAAAATATAAGATACGATATATTTTATATATATAAATAATGGCAGACAGTGCGTGAAAACCATATTAATAATAATTATGATGATAGTAATAAACTGCATATTTTGGCTCTTTGCCTGGGGATTACTATAACCCTTGAAAATATGTAACCCTAATATTAGATTGTATCCACTTCCAGCAGTATCTGCGCTAACTTTTTTGGACTTTGTCGCTAATTTTTCTTGCTGTAATTAACCACTGTGTTCTACCATATCCCAGGTTTGAGTGGAAACCCATGGATAAGAGTCCGAAAAATATGTAAAACATACAAATAAAAAAAATACTGAATACTAAATTCAGAGAGAATTTATGTCTTGCAGTTTTTCAGTTGCAATTCATTGTTATTACACCTGACCTTATTGCTATGGCAGCAAGTTGTAGGAGAGGAGGCATGTTATGTGTTCTTCTGATTAAATCTTAGTCTATAGTGGGTATCTGTCTCAAGACTGTGACCTTCACAGTGTATCTCTTCTGGGCAGCGATTTTTTTCTTCTGCCCCTTGCTCCTTTCTCCGGCTGCAGTAATTTTTTTTTTAAGATTTTATTTTTAAGTAATCTCTACACCCAACATGGGCCTGGAATTCACAACCCCAAGATCAAGAGTTGCGTGCTCCATCCACTGAGCCAGCCAGGCGCCCCTGGCTGCAGCTTTCTTAGTGTATATCCTTACAGCCTTTATCTCTGTTGTTTTCCTTTTTCACCCCTCTGTGAGGCAGAATGTTTGTAGTTGCTAGATTGGAGAGGAATCCCCTTCTCAACGACTGATAAGTTTCAGAGTTATCTTCTGGCAAAGTCCTATCCTGCAGAATGTAGGTCTTTTTTTATATTAGAAGTTCTATGTGTATTTTACAATGGTCACTTGCCCCCTCTACCTGTCAGGGCTTAGAGGGGATCTTTGTTCCTCATTATTATAACATTATTATTTGTAGTTCCAAAAGAGGAAGTCCATGAAAGTGTAGGGGCTCCCTTAAAACTGCGGCCCCCAGGAATTTCTCATTCTAAAGCTAGTGCACATTCAGCCTCCAGCAATTCCTCCAAGTAATCCTTTAAGGATTCCTACCAGTTTATAGCTCCAATGCTTTTATTCTAGGTCAGAAGGACTCAGTTGCTGTGTATCCTTAGATGCTCCTGTTTCTCTAGATTTTGAGCATGGTGGTTTGCACTATTGTCTCAGTTCTCTAAAGGGTCCCAAAATATTTTTTTCTTATAAGAACTGGAGAAACAGCTTTTGAGCTCTTCACATGTTGGAGCTGAAACAAGAAATCAGCATACTCATTATAAGGTGAAAATAAAAGTGTTCAGTAGCAAGACAGTAACTGAAATGAGTCAGTAAACCATGGAAGCAAGAAAGAACGTGCTTTGATTTGTCACTTATAATGTGGGCAGATTATACCAGTGATTACCGCTTTAGGTTTCATTCTGTTCACTGGCAAAATCAAGAGTGTAGACTAGTTAATATCAAGTGCCCAGTGTTCCCTTGATAATTAATTTTTTACCATCTTAAGAAATTAAAATATATCTGAAGGATGTTAAGTGGGGAATTTTATAAACATTTGTGTATTTTTTCCTGAACTGTATTTAGCACTCATCATGAGAGCACTTTATTACAAATCTCATTTTAAAATTTTTATTTCCCATTTTGTCCTTAAATCAAGAAATGTAATTAAAATATTCAAAAGTGTGTTTAACATACCACATTTTCAGTTCATAGGTTCTTCCTTCACCTTGACATTTTCACAGAATAACTTTCAATGTAAAAAAATCTCATGCTTAAAATTAACTCAATCTGAAACAAATAACATTTAAGAAAATTCTTTAAGTACAGTGATGCCCATCACAACTATTATCTTTTGATTTTAAGTAAAGGATTAAAAGTAACTACTTTTATGCAATAAGCATAAAAAAGAATTCCCTTTGAAGAGTAAGGCTTAATGAAAATTAAGTTTCATAAATGTAAATTTACATTAAAAATCAGAATGAAACCCAGTGCAACTGTGTTTTGAAGAAAAACACGGTGCTTTACATGAAACAGATGACTCTACATTGATATAAAAACAACCTTGAGAATTACTTTTGATTTGTGTGTTATGATATAGTAGATACCGGATGTGGCTTAGAATATTACAGGCTTACTCCTGTCCCTAATTCTCGTATTTCTTGTATTTCCTTCCTAACATGCTTCTAATAAAAACAATGAACCCTTAATAATAAAATACCTATATAAATAACAGTGTGTTAACATTGTTTTAGTTTTCATTTATTTGTGTTATTTATTTATTTATTTATTTCTAATTCTAGAGCTGATCAGATCTACAGGATGGAATTTTCTCTCTCTCGTATTACTGAAGGGACAGCTGTCTTGCCGGTGCCTCACTGATTTACACTGTTTTCTATCCACCTAAGTTTATAAGCAAGTACAAATATTTTGTGAGCTCCTTTTTTTTAAAAAAAAGGAAATTGATTCTTTGCTTCACAATTCAACGGAATCTAGTTTTGTTTGTTTTGTTTTGTTTTCTGTAGTGATTTGGCACCACAAAAGGTGAAAGGTGACAGATTTGGGGGTCTCTTGGTCCAACAAGTGACCACTGAGCTACTGAGTATCTCCCAGAGACCTAATCCGGCTATTAATGTATTCTTAGAATTCTTTGACTGACAATATCTGCACCATGTAGTTAGATTATTACATTACACCGTTTAAACTGCCTGTGTCATATAGTTTGCTTGCACATAAAAGACATAGGCCATATTTTTTTTAGTTTGTTTTATCACTCTCTCCGACTCTGGAGAACCATAGACGCTTTGGTGCAGAGACCATGGTGGAACTTTGGGTCACTTTTGGGGCCAGTCACTTTTATACTGTTTCTAAATCTAGGGAATTCAATCAACCACTATAAATTTGCAGCACTGTGAACCATCAGAGAACTGGGTAAGTCAGACTAAAATTCCATTATCACAAGGAGAATGAGTTTCTGGTGAAATACAGAAGTGTCTTGGATTCGTGATGTGTCTTATGTGATCTTGGGCAAGAGCAATCCCTTTTGATAAGCTGTGTGAGACAAGCTGTTGAAATTCGGAAAAATTACGCAAGGTTTCCTCCAGAAAATGATTAGCTTAATCTCAAAATCTATAATATGCTTACACTGTACATAATTTAACAGGGGTATATTACAGGTATAATTTGCTACTTTGTGCATTTCCAGTTGATTTCATGAATATGTAAGGTATGAGGAACAAAATAAGTTCATGCAGAGTGTCCACATCTTAACTTACAGGTGGTGCTAGGTGTCACAGTGTATACCCATATCTCATGGCATCTTTTAGAATGGCAAACTCAGATACAAAAACAATTTAGATATTTAGATGATGGCATTTAATGGAAAAATAAGTACCAATTACAGTATAAACCTTTAAAATGGAGTCATCTCACTCAAATTGAAAAATTATGTTTTCTTTTTTTCTGGTTAGAAAATGTAAAGTTAATTTTATTTCTGAACATGGGATCCTAAAATTAATATGTTCTTTCTTTTTCTAGAAATCAAACAGAAAACAAAACATAATTTAACTAAAACATCCAGACAAATTGGATTATATATCCCACAAAATATTAAAGGAGTAGTAGTGTTGAAAGCATGCAGAAGTCTAAAAAAGAAATCATGGAAAGGGGACTCAGGGGTAGCCCAATATCTGGGTTTTGTTTTATTTTGTTTTGTTTTCAAAAAAAAAATGTCATTATGATGTGTTGATTCCTGAGATGGGCATTAAATCCCTTGTTTGGAATAGAGGAAACAGGGATATACCTGGGGTTTCTTGGATCCAGCTTGGCACCTAGAACTAATAAACCAAGAAACACACATATATCCATGTATGTATAAGAACTCTGTCTCTTGAGAGCAGAAGGGAAGAAAGTATTTACACTGCAATCAACCCCTAGGTGCTCAGCTGCTGGTGTCCATTATCTAGAAACTTTCAAAAGCTAGTTTTACTTATACCACCGCCTAGAATATAAGAAATAATGTGCTGATCCCCCTCCCAGTGGACATCTTACTACCAGCTGGTTAAAAACGAGTGATTGTGCAATGATGAATAATTAAAAAGGAAACAATACCAGGTCTATACAAAGAAGCTACAGTCCAACAAAGGAAAGAAGTATATGGCAGATGAAGTTTCCCCAGGCAGGAAGAAAATGCAATTTTACAGAGTAGATTAAACGTGAGGTAAACTTTGCCATGAATTAAATACATATAATTAAGTAATTGCTTCTATGATGGCACATAACAAGGAATATCTTCAAGAGCCCAGGGAAGAGATTGTGAGAAAACAGATGAAGATTATGATAACGATGGTAATCATCGTGATTATCAAATCTTACTAACACGTTTAACAATTACTTCAGGAAATCTTAATTGTGGTTTAAACTGATTCGTGCCTCATAACAACCTTATGAGATAAGTACTACTATTATCCACTTTTTTTTTTTTGATGAGGAAAGAGAGGGACATAGAGATTAAAAAGATAGTCCAAAACTGAATAATGAAATATAAATAAGAGTCCAGAAACAGACCCATTTATAGGTAGTCTCCAGATTTGGAGACTTTGGAAAGCCAACACCGGTGTGTAACAGAAAAGGATGTTTTTTGTTGTTGTTATTTTTTAAATAAATGATGGTGGGCCAATCGGATAGCCATAAGAAAAAAATAAAGGTATCTGTATTCCTGTCTCATACCATGTCTTCGAGTTCTTCAAAAACAGAACCAATAGGATATATACACACACATACATTTATATGTATATATATTCACACACAAACATGAAAAAGGAAATTTATTTATGAAGAAATGGCTCACACAGTTAAGGAGGTTGAGAAGTCCCATGATCGGCTATCTGCAAGCTGGGGACCCAGGAAAGCCAGAGGTATAAGTCAGCTGGATTCCAAAGGCTGAGAACCAAGGGAGTTGACAGCATACTTCTCAATTGAGAGCAGGAGAAGATGAGACAGGATGTCCCATCAATCAGTGAACAATGTATGGAAAGTATTTTGTTAGCAGTTTTCATAATTTAATGAAAAAATATTGATAAAAAAGATGACATTTGGAATAAGACTGAGTTTACTTGGAAAATTGGATTATATAAGACAAAATGAAAAAAACAGAAGGTTAAGAGGTAATACTTGAAACAACAGCAGTTAGTCTCCAGTGAGGCAGGAAAAAGGAGTGGGTTCCTTTGCCTTTTGTTTTATTCAAGCCCTCAAAAAATAGGATGATGCCCTTTCACACTGGGCAGGGCAAACTACTGAGTCCTACAGTTCAAATGCTACTCTTATCTGGAAACACCCTCACAAGCACACCCAGAAATAATGTTTAATCTGAGCACCAGTGACCAGTCAAGGTAACATATAAAATTAACCATCATACACCATATGCTAATATCAATTGCACAAGCATTGCAGATCCAAGTTTAGAAGTATAATAATAAAGTCTTTAAGAGAAAATATAAAACCTCTTCAGACATTAGATTATTCTATCTTCTTAACAGAGTACTGTTAAAAAATGATTAAAGAAGACTATTTAGGTGACACGAAAAAACTTGATTTAACATTTCATGAAGCAGACAGTCTTTTTTCCAAGAACTACAAAATAGGCTGGAAGATGAGAAGGTTTTATAGAACAAAGAATGAAAAACAAAGAAGGGACAAATAGAAAATATCTGATTGGCTAAGGTCACAGAGTTAACATCACTTGGGGTGAGAAGGTCCAGAGTTGTTTGGTCTTTGGTGATTGACCAACTAGCTATACTGCATTTCTGGTCAAGAAGAGCATTTACAGGAACACAAAAGTTATCAAACTTTCAGTTTGTTGATGTGGCATCCTGTGCAGGAGTACCTTCATCATGGGCCTAGGAATTTATTTCAACAATACAAAATAATAAAAGAAATATGTATAAGTTGAACTATATTAAAATTCATAACATGATCATCAAGACATCAATAAAAAAAGACAATTCACAGAATGGGAGAAAATATTACAAAATACTTATTTGATAAAAAGATTCATAGTCAAAATATGAAAAGAAACCTTCAAGTCAGTAAGTAAATAAGAGTATAGTAGAAAAATGGGCAAAAAGCTAAAATAGACATCTCACAATAAGGATATCCAAATGGTGAATAAATGTATAAAAACATTATTAAAATTGTTAGAGAAATGAAACAAGGAAATGTAAGTTAAAACTGTAGTGTGACACTGCTACCTGCCCACTAGAGTGACCAAAAAAAAAAAAAAAAAAACAGGTGTCAGGAAACTATGGAGAATCAGTACTCTGATATATTGTTAAGAGAACATTAAAGAACAGCATTTCCCATGAATTGGAAATGCTACACAGAACCTTGTAATAATGAGAACTTGACTCACAAATCACATGGAAACAAACTGTGGCTCCAATACAAGAGTCATGGATAAAGCAATGCACTGGAAATACGTATCCTTCTTGAAGTTATTGTGAGCAGTGGTTTTCACACATTGTTCTCAGAACCCCCTTTCTCTCTTAAAATCATTGAGGACTTTAGCTTTTGTTTGTATTTGTTACATCTATCAATATTTACCACATTAAAAGTGCAGAATCAAACATAAAAAAGAACAAAACAAAAACAAAATCCAGCTCATAGATATAGAGAGCAGAACGGTCGTTGTCCGGGTGTGGAGTGGGGTCAAAAAGTAAAAAGAAGAAATATTTAAAAAAATTTAAAAAGTGTTCAAAGAAAGAAGAAAGAAAGAAGAGAGACAGAAGAAAGAGAGAGAAAAAGAAAGAGAGAAAGAGAAAGGGAAGGAAGGAAGGAAGGAAGGCAGGCAGACAAAGAAAGAAAGAAGAGAGACAGAAGAGAGAAAGAGAAAGGAAGGAAGGAAGGGAGGAAGGGAGGGAGGGAGGGAGGAAGGAAGGGAAGGAGGGAGGAAGGAAGGAAGGAAAGAAGGAAGGAAGGAAGGAAAGGAGGGAGGGAGGGAGGGAGGAATTTTGTTGACATAAGCATACTACAGGAGACTGTAATTTTTGTGTGTTTTGTGCTAAAGCCTGACTACCTGTGTGATATGTAGAATCTGGGACATTTGTCACTTTTTTCCAGAATTCTGAGCACCAGTCTTGCCCACCAACATTGTTCACCAGACCCAGAGGAAAGCAGCCTAGGGTGGGGATGGTGGCAGTTGGGGAACAGAGCTCATTGTCTTCGTGTCTGGTTTGATGTAAGCAGAAGTACTGCACTCGAGTCCTGATTGTATGGCTTTTTAACTTGCTTATTCCTTGCTCCATTTCAACAGAGAATTTGGGCATGGAATGAGAAACTAATCAAATACTAGTAACTAATGCTAAATAAAAGTTTAAATAATCAATAAAGAAATTTGGGTAAAGGGAAAAGAAGGCAGAACAATAACAATAAAAAAATAAATGAAAACAGATACTTTAAAAACATCTTTACAGTAATTCACTTAAAAACTATCAAATCCTTGGGGCTCCTGGGTGGCTCAGTCGATTAAGCATCACTCTTGATTTGGGCTCAGGTCATGATCTCAGGTTTGTGAGATTGAGCCCCACTTTGGGCTCTGCACTGGAAACAGAGCCTGCTTAAGATTCTCTCTCCCTCTCTTTCTGCCCCTTCTCCCCCCGACACACCCCCCCACTGCTGCTCATGCTCTCTCTCTCTCTCAAAAAAAAAACCACTATTAATCCATTAATAAATAATGTAGTTTTAAAAAAATAAACATATAATTATGACATTGGAGTAGGCAAAGGTTTTCAAAAAGAATATGAAAAAACAAATTGACAATAAATATATAAAACAAACATTAATCATCAGGGGCACCTGATTGGCTCAACTGGCTAAGTGGCCAACTCTTGATTTTGGCTTAGGTCATGATCTCAGTGTCCTGGGATGGAGCCCCACATCAGGCTTTACGCTCATCAGGGAATCTGCTTCAGGATTCTTTCTCTCACTCTGCCTTCCCCCTGCTAGCTTGCTCTCTCTCTAAAATCATTCAATCAATCAATCAAAAAAAAAAAAAAACATTAGTCATCAGATAATGCTGTTTAAATGGCAATGGAATACACACCCTACAATGACTAAAATGAGAAAAGAAACTAAAAACCGTTTGAAAAGCATATAATAATATTAAAATTCAATAAACTTTTACATATCTAACACTTTTAATACCAAATTTTGTTTTATAACTTGATAGGATCTTTTGTGTTTATTTATAATCATTCATGAGAAATTAATTCAGTATTTATCTCATTACAGAAAAAAATCTTACTTAATTTTAGTAGTATTTTAAGGTAATGAAAGTGCATTTCAAAACCTTTGGAACTACATGGTAATATTAGAAAGTAACTCTGCTTTCTGCTTTAATAGAGAGTAAAACATCAGCGTTTGTTAGAAACATAGGTCACAAATGCCATTTTTGTGCAACTACATATCCAATAGCATATTTTGTTATGTCTCTTTGGGTGTGTAATAGAAATGTATATAAGTTTTAGACAAGCTTGTGTAATGTGTGAGCTTTCATAGATGTGATAAATGTCAATATTTATCAATCATATTTTCTACATGTATTTATTCTATTACTGGTGACATATTTTTAGATAAACAAGCTCAAGGGGCACCCGAGTGGCTCAGTCAGTTAAGTGTTGGACTCTTGATTTCAGCTCAGGTCATAATCTTATGGTTGTGGGATTGAGCCCCACATAGGGCTTCAAGCTCAGCGTGGAGTCAGCTTGGGATTCTCTCTCCCTTGGCCTGTGCCCCTCCCCCTGCTCACGTATTCTCTCTCTCTCTCAAAATGGATAAATTAAAAAAAAAAAAAAACAAGCTCAAATAATCCATTTGTCATTGTAATCCATTCGACCAATGGTCAACTGTTGCTTAATGAATTGTCTAGTACTTTTCAGGTTCTGAATGAACAAAAGATGATCATCACTAAAGTTGTTAATTATAAAAAGGAAGAAAATTTTTAGGTAGAAGCGAGACAGGAGCAATAGAAGAAATGCCCTGCAGCAGAGTCCCAACCAGGGGCTCCAGGAGGGGTTCATCATGGGTCTCCACATAAGACCCACGCAAGGCTCCATCTCATGACCCTGAGATCATGACCTGAGCCCCAAATAGGAGTGGGGAGCTTAACCAACTGAGCGACCCAGGCACCTAGGTGCTTAACCAGCTGGGCGACCCAGGCATCACATTGAGTGATACCTTTTTAAAAAAGTTTTTATCATAAGAATTTTAGCATAAATACCTAACATCCAATCATCTATGTGTATATATGTACATTACTAATCACTTGATCTAAAATTTGTTTAATTAACTAATAAGCCTAGTTTGTTATGATTTAAATCTCTTCCAACTCCACAAACCTCTGAAAAGAGAGACATGGCTCCCTCAGCAGGTGGGATATGGATGAAATCCACTAAAGCACAATATGCTTTAGGCTGATATATAGGTGAGATCTGTTCTTTTTTTATAATGACCTATTTGAAAAAGAGAAATCTCTTGTTTTGGGCTGATTATTTTCCTTCTGGCACCACCCAAATTACCAGAAGTATCCAGAACTACTGTTTGGGAATTGTATCTCTATAGATTACCACTTTTATGATAAGTATCATAGGAAAAATTTGTGACATGACATAAACTTAATGTCATAAACTAAATGACATAAACTTAAGTTGTGGTGACACTCACTTTGTACAAAATGATAGTTATGCACAATTAAAAAGGAACGTATTTTTACCTGGGTGATGAATTAGGGTTTCCTAATCCTAATACAGGAAAAAAAAAAAACAGTGATAAAAATTAAGATAAAAATCAGGACTATTAAAATCATTTATTTCACAGGAAGATACACATTTAGCCCTGCCTGCTATATAAGCACATTTTTACTAAAGTTACCTAACTTGAGAATTTGATTAGCATCACAAGACAAATTAAGAGTGGGATGAGCATTAATATAGCAAGGTAAGCATAGAAGAAAATTTGCAAAATAAAAACCACTTCACAGTTGAACTTCTTGGATTTATTTCTAGTTTACTTTAAAAACATTTTTGTGGCCATTTTTCTAAGCAACTTTGTCAGAAGAATGACTATCTAATTTAAGTTTAATGCTAGTATTTTCAAATTTTGAATTATATATTAATTTGTGCTATACTTTTCCTGGACCAAAATATTTTATTTATGCTTCCTTCAACTTAAGTGTAGTATTAATATAACTTAGGAGTGAATATTAATAAAGAATTTATACCAGCAATTTAGTTAATATTTGAGTTTTATTGAAAATATTTTTATTTTCCCAGGTTTGAGGGGTCTTTTACATATATAAATTCCCTGTAAATTATTCAAATCTGCAAGTTTCTTTTTATTATTTAACATTTTTGGAGGAAAACTAAACTTTTCCATTTTTTTAGAAACCTTGAAAGAAAGAGAAGCTGAAAGAAAAAAATACATGGAAAAAAATATAAATGAAACATGGGACCCTATTCATTCTGTTAAATAATTTTCAATCTGTTCTGAAGCACAGAACTTTCACACTTCTAGAATTATTAGAATATTCATCATTTTTAAATTTTATTCATATGTTAAAAGTTGGGCAGTTGCAAGGTCTTCTCTGATTTTATTTCTCCATGATATTTGCCAAGTTTTTCAACTTTATTAATGGCAAAAATACACTAAATAGCCATGATTTTCAGAATTCATTTTTTTTAAAGATAAAAATAAAGGAAAAACTAGCTTTGTGCTTTTGTAAAGTTATGGCCTTGTTAATTAAAAGTCTCCTGGCTATAGAAACTACAATAAAATTCAGAGGCTTTGATGACAGATGCCTTTTAATCAGAATCATTTTGGTCTTTGAGGTTGCTTTGTGACTATTATATAAATCCAAATGGAACTTTTAAAAAGGCATTAAGTGTAATCAAATGTGAAGAATTATTAGCTGAGATGCTAATGTTCATGATTTATATGAAAAAGTGTCTGAATTTCAGTACTGCCAAATGCATTATGTTATTTTGAATTATGATTATCAGGTGATCAATTGTTAATGATTCCTTATCGTTATAATTATTTCTCTACTGGGAAAGGATGCATAGTGGACAATTTCATGGTAAAATATCAACCATGAGATGGAACCATGTTTCATTTGAAAGAATTATATGATCAGAGAGAACAAATTTTTTAAAATGTGATTTTAGTTTATTAATGTTTATATTATGAAGTATCAGTGAAAAAGTTCTTATAGATAAAATGGATCTATAATCAACAAATTTTACCTGAATTTTTAGATTTTATTTATTTATTTAGTTTACAGAGAGAGAGTATGAGTGGGGCAGAGGGGCAGAGGGAGAGGGAGAGAGAAAATCTTAAACAGACTCCCGCTGAGTGTGGAGCTAGGACCCAGGACCCTGAGACCGTGACATAAGCTGAAATCAAGAGTCAGATGCTTAACCAACTGAGCCACCCAGGTGCCCCTTGCCTAAATCTTTATAAGGTAACTAATTACAATTATAATTTCATTTGTCCACTTCTTGTTTTAATGTAAGTTTCCTTAAGATACAGTTTTAAGAGGGGCGCCTGGGTGGCTCAGTCGGTTGAGCGACTGCTTTCGGCTCAGGTCGTGATCCCGGGGTCCTGGGATCGAGCCCCGCATCGGGCTCCTTGCTCTGCGGGGAGCCTACTTCTCCCTCTCCTCCCCACTTGTGCTGTCTCTCACTATCTCTGTCTCTCTCTCTCTCTCAAATAAATAAATAAAAAATCTAAAAAAGAAAAAAAAATTTTTAAAAAAAAGATACAGTTTTAAGAAAAGATTTTTTACTTCTTGAAATAAGTATTATGACCTCAGATCTTTGAGTATTGCATTGTTTCTTGATAAGATTTACAAGGATTGGTGGTGCTAAAAATATAAACTGTTTTAATAACATGGCACACAAATCCTTTATTTGAGACCATCTTAAATTGGCATCCCCTATTCTGAACACTTTTTTTTTTCTTAAATCTGCCTGAGCTGAAAGAACATGGATTTGGAGCCTTGGGATGTATTAAATAATATTACTACTCTTCTTGGGTCATGATTCAGCACCGATACCAGACCATTCCTTCAGGAAATGGTTTTGACTGGGTAGTTCCCTAGCAACAAAAGCCATAGCAACACCAAAGGAGGCATCAGTAATGCGAACTCTCCCAGGGAATTTTGATTGATATTATAGAACCTGCATTGCCGGTAGGAGTAGGACTCCTAAAAGTGACTGTGACCTTTATCATCTTCTCTTTTGATTTTTCTTTGTAGTCATTACAGTTGTTTTTCCACTGAGTAGTAAACTATGCCAGTGGGATCCTGAGACAAGACTTTTTTTTTTTTTTCCAGACATATAGAAAACAGGAAACAGATATATAGCAGATGTAAGACTTTTATTTTTTTTTTTGGATTCATCAGGTGACTATTAAAAGGGAAGTTGGGATTGTTCTAAATAACATATGATAGAGAATAAATCTTTTCAATTTAATTTTCTTAGAGAGTTTTTTTTAATTTTTTATTTAAATTCGATTAATTAACATATAATGTATTATTAGTTTCAGAGGTAGAAGTCAGTAATTCAACAGTCTTATATAATACACAGTGCTTATTACATCACATGCCCTCCTTAATGCCCATCACCCAGTTACCCCATTCCCCACCTCTCCCCCCCTCCAGCAACCCTCAGTGATTTTCCTATGATTAAGAGTCTCTTATGGTTTGTCTCCCACTCTGATTTCATCTTGTTTTATTTTTTTCCTCTGTTCCCCTATGGTCCTCTGTTTTGTTTCTTAAATTCCACATATCAGTGAGATCATATGATAATTGTCTTTCTCTGATTGACTTATTTTGCTTAGCATAATGCCCTCTAGTTCCATCCACGTCATTGCAAATGGTAAGGTTTAATATTTTTTTGATGGCTAAGTAGTATTCCATTGTATAAATATACCACATCCTCTTTATCCATTCCTCTGTTGATGGACATCTGGGCTTTTTCCATAGTTTGGCTACTGTGGACATTGCTGCTATAAACATTGGGGTGCAGATGCCTTTCGGATCCCTACATTTGTATCTTTTGGGTAAATATCCAGTAATGTGATTGTTGGGTCATAGGATAGCTCTATTTTCAACTTTTTGAGGAACCTCCATACTGTTTTCCAGAGTGGCTGCACCAGCTTGCATTCCCACCCACAGTGTAGGAGGTTTCCCCTTTCTCCACATCCTTGCCAACGTCTGTCATTTCCTGACTTTTTAATTTTAGCCATTCTGACTGGTGTGAGGTGATATTTGATTGTGGTTTTATTTATATTTCCCAGATGCTGAGTGATGTTGAGCACTTTTTCATCTATTGACCGTTTGGATGTCTTCTTTGGAGAAATGTCTGTTCATGTCTTCTGCCCATTTCTTGATTGGATTCTTTGTTCTTTGGGTGTTGAGTTTGATAACTTCTTTATAGATTTTGGGTACTAGTCCTTTATCTGATGTCATTTGCAAATATCTTCTCCCATTCTGTAGGTTGTCTTTTGGTTTTGTCAACTGTTTTCTTTGCTGTGCAAACGCTTTTTATCATGATGAAGTCACAGTAGTTCATTTTTGTCTTTGTTTTCCTTGCCTTTGGAGACGTGTCTAGCAAGAAGTTGCTGCAGCTGAGGTCACAGAGGTTGCTGCCTGTGTTCTCCTCCAGAAATTTAAAGGATTCCTGTCTCATTTATGTCTTACATCCATTTTGAGTTTATGGTCTCTGTTCTTTTCTGGTCTATGTTAATTTTGGGCTCTCTCTTCCCTTAAGAAATCCCCTTTAATATTTCTTAGAGGGCTGGTTTAGTGATCACAAATTCTTTTAGTTTTTGTTTGTCCTGGAAGCTTTTTTATCTCTCCTTCTATTTTGAATGACATCCTTGCTGGATAAAGTATTCTTGGCTGCATATTTTTCTCATTTAGCACCCTGAATATATCATGCCAGTCCTTTCTGGCCTTCCAGGTCTCTGTGGATAGGTCTGCTGCCAGTCTAGTGTTTCTACCCTTGTAGGTTATGGACCTCTTGTCCCAAGCTGCTTTCAGGATTTTCTCTTTGTCTCTGAGATCTGCAAGTTTCACTATTATATGTCGAGGTGTTGACCTATTTTTGATTTTGAGGAGGGCTCTCTGTGCCTCCTGGACTTGAATGCCTGCTTCCTTCTCCAGATTAGAGAAGTTCTCCACTATAATATGCTCCAATATACCTTTTGCACCCCTCTCTCTTTGCTCTTCTTCTGGGATCCCAATTATTCTAATATTGTTTCACTTTATGGTATCACTTATTTCTCAAATTCTCCCCTCGTGATCCAGTACTTGTTTATCTCCCTTTTTCTCAGCTTCTTTATTCTCATTTTGTCTTCTATATCACTAATTCTCTCTTTTGTCTCATTTATCCTAACAGTTAGAGACTCCTTTTTTAATTGCATCTCATTAATAGCCTTTTTTATTTCAACTTGATTAGATTTTAGTTCTTATATTTCTCCAGAAAGGGATTCTCTAGTGTTTTCCATGCTTTTATCAAGCCCAGCTAGTATCTTTATAATCATTATTCTGAACTCTAGTTCTGACATCTTATTTATATCCATACTAATTAGGTCCCTGGCAAAAGGATAGGATGTAAAAATGAAAATTATAAAAGATTTTTAAAAAGAGAGTTGATAAAATAAATTGGTTGAAAAAGGGAAGACAGAAAAAAAGTTAAAATTGAAAGACTAAAGAATCGTGAGAAAAAAACATGAATTCTATACACTATTTTCCCTTGGTGCTGGAGTTTTGCAATTCTGTGTGATTGGTATACTTGGTCTTAGCCAGATGTTCTTGCTGATCTTCTGGGGGAGGGACCTGTTGCACTGTTTCTCAGGTTTCTTTGCCCCAGTGGAACTGCACTGCCCTTGCCAGGGGTCCAGGTTAAGTAAGCAGCTCTGGATTACTCTATGTGGTTTTGTTCCCTGAAGGCTTTCTGAACCGCTTTAGAGGACGAGGATGAAAATGGTGGCCTCCCAGTCTCCAGTTCCAGAGCCAAAATCTTGGGACCCCATTCCTCAGTGGGCCCCCAGGGAAAAGCAGTCAATCACTCCTGTCTCCCCGGTCTCTGTCTGCACTCTGCTCACCCAGGCTTGCAGGAATTGGTCACTTTCCTATTTGTAGAGTTGCAGGTATTTTCTTAGATCTCTGGTTGAGTCACAGGTGTTCAGAATGATTTGATAGCTATCTAGTTGAATTCCTGGGACCAGACAAAACTAAGGTCTCCTACTGCTTTGCCATCTTAGATTATCTCTGCAGATATAAGACTTTGTTGGTTCTTATAAGCAAAGGACTTGATAGAAGATTATATGCTACCCTTAGAACCTTTTGAGTTAACTTTCTTTTTTTCTAATGAAGAAAATATTCCAGGCAATAAATTCACATACATAGTTAATATCAATTATAGAAAACAATAAGACAGTTGATTAAGAGATTGATTAAAATTGATTGGCAGTTGATTGAATCTTTTGTAAAATATTTGTTTTCCTGTGGCCTATGAGGGAAAATGAAAACATGACTTGAAAGGTAAATTGATCAAGTTAATTCCAAAATTCACTTTATTTTTTTTTTTTAAGATTTTATTTACCTATTTGACAGAGAGAGACATAACGAGAGGAGCACAAACAGGGGGAGTGGAAGAGGGAGAAGCAGGCTTCCCGCAGAGCAGGGAGCCCAATGCGGGGCTTGATCCCAGGACCCTGGGATAATCACCTGAGCTGAAGGCATACGCTTAACAACTGAGCCACCCAGGCACCTCCAAAACTCACTTTAAAGTAAATATGTAGCATTCTACTTTTGCTTAAGATTAAGAATAAAGCCGCAGTGTTTTCTATGATTACAGATTTGCCAAGCAGAGGCTGCAGTCCTTGTGTGGGAAGTGGTGTTGTGTTTACCCATTATACTATCCATTTGGGATAAGCATTTGAATATAATTCAAATGCACTTTCTTTTTCAGTTGAAAGCAATACTCTCAGTTCTTTCTCTGAACTAGGGAACAAATATACTTATTTGTAGCAGAAATTTGTTGGTGATCAACACAACACAATCTCAACTATTGACTTCACTGTTACTTCACTATTGAGGTTGAAAATCTGAGTGATTGCATCCCCAGCCTCCCTTATCATCAAGCAGCACACTTCTGGCTCATAACAATAAGCAGAAGTGCCCTAGGGGCTTCTGGAAAAGTGTTTGTTTTTCTTGTGAAAAGAGAATGTTTATTATTGGCACAACCACCACCCCCTCTGCCTTTTTCTCCCGCTCTCTTCTTTCCATCATTCTTCCTGCCTGAAGGAGCTACAGCAGTCCTGAGTCCATGAAGGAAAGGCACAGAGAGATGCCCAAATGCAGGCCTTGCTGGGCAGCTAAAACAATACCAGCAGTTTCTTCTTCCCTGCTTCTTATTCAGAAAGAAAAGAAGATGCAATTTCTTTAAGGTTCTCAACATTTGATTTGCTATTGTTGCTAGCTCTACCTTACTAATTCAACATAACTGGTTTGCAGTGAATGATTGTCTTATTGTTTTCTGCATATGAGTTTATTCTTCTTGCATACAATGGCAATTTTAAGGAGATAATTTTGGGTTTCTTTTGCTTGTCCAGAAAGCTGTATGGAGGATTAGACACTTGGGAAATGTAATAAATACCTTGACATTGTTTACCCTATGGCAGGGTTTCTTTGCCTCAGCACTCTTGACATTTTGGGCTGCATAAATCTTTGAAAGGGGCCATCTTGTGCATTTTAGGATTTTTAGGAGCATTCTTGGTCTCTATATACTAGAGACAGTAGCATCTTCCTCCCAGATATGACAATCAAAAAGTCTCCAGACCTGCCAAATATCCTCTTGGGCCCAAAATCATTCCAGTTGAGAAACAAAATACCTAAAGCATTTGGATAAGATACATTAAAAATGTGGAAATTCCCCTTAATGTTTTTGTTCTTCAATTGTATTTGGTAAATATTTTCTGTATTGCAGTTACTTTTGCAGTACATATATTTTATTTTGCTCTATGAAATTGCTTTCTATAACATGACATGAAATAAGCTTCAAATAAAACTTGTAAGAAAATGCTGTAGAGTAAGTCTTTTTTTATGTGACATGAAAACCACAGGTTAAGTCTGTTAAAAAGAAACACTGAAGCAACGTAGTAAATAGTTGTTTGGCATTGGGTAGCATTGGGTAGTTGTCACCACATTACAAACTGACAGCAATGACCAACTAGGGAAAAAAGTCTGTGAAACAGCTTTGACAATTTCTACTCTGATAGAAACTGATAGCATTGAAGTTAACTGAAGCACATTATCCCAAAGAATACTTAAATCCAAAGAATATTTAAATCCAAAGAATATTTAAATCCAAAGAATATTAAACACTCTACAGGCTAAAAAAATATATATGTTTAGGTATATTTAGGTATATTTAGGTATATTCAGCTACTAGTTTGCAACCCTTAAATAATTTTGTCTATAGGGGACCATAAAACCATTCCGTGCTCAGTTAGATGCTTTGGCATAAAATGTTAATCTTTGTATTGTCTTTGAGTTGGCTCACCTGGACAGTCTATTTAGTTAAATTGTGTTTTAAACTGGGTACCAGGAAAATGATTTATTTTTCACTTACATGCTAGGCTGTGTGTTTTGGTCCCAGACAGGCAATAATTCTCAAACCAATATCACAGATGTTCTACTCCATTTCTATAAAATCATATAATACTTAACTGGCAAATAATGATTTAAAGTGGCTGTTAGTTATTCATTCATTCTTTATAACATGCAACAATTATTTATGTATTACCTATTTGGAAACCATAACTAGATCAGATACTGAGGTTGCAAAGAATAATAATAAATGATGTTGATCCAAAGGCACCCACTGCCAAGTAAAAATGGATATTAGATAAAGAGATAATTATAATGCTATGAGGTATTATACGATAATAATACAAACATTCATAAAAATTGTAGAATAGAAATGTGGAAAAAAAGCAGCTCATTCATTTTTATTGTTTACTTATTAAAATACACATTTTTATTAATTGTGAAGTGTTCAGAGCTCAGAACAAAATGTGTACAATCATTCAGAGAGGTTCTGAAGTGAAGCCATAAAAATTAGCAAGGTTTTGTGAAAAAGAATTCACTTTTAATAAATCACTTAAGCAAATAAGATTAACCATAAAAGATTCCACTGAAGCATACTGACACTTATTTCAATATTGTTATTATGCAGATTTGTGGTTTTAAAGCAACTGAAATCGATGTAACTCAAAGAAGTGGTCAGCTTCTTTCTCTATTTTAATCCATTATCATCAAGGGGAAACTTTTGAGGATAAATTAACTGATTAATTTAATATTAAGATAACATTATTATTAATATTCAATTGATTAAATTCTAATGGAATTTGTCTCAAGACAGAAATAGGCTAATATGAAGATGATCAGAACAGGAGTAAGTTTTATCCATTTAAGCTGCTATTAATCACAATTAACCCTCTACATTGACTATTTATCTTTGCAAGTAAAGTAGGTTGACTCTACTGCTGTGGACTTGAAGGTCCTCATTGTTGGAGGACCACTGGAACCACAGATTCTCTTTTTCTTCTCTTCTCTTTTTAAATTATTATACTTTCTATTGATTTCAGGAAGCAAATGGTGTTCCTCATTCTTTAGGTATTATTCCAGATACTCTTGGTGCTCCTCTATACCCCTTTGGAATTCACTAGTCCAGTGCATGCCACATTTGGAGGACAAATATACTAATTTTCTCCTTCAGGGTAGCATAATGTTAAAGCATCTTTAACATGTCTCCCAAATGTTCACATTAAGTCAGGCTTCAGATGAACATAGTAGTAATCTGCTAATAATATACCTTTTGTTGTCTCCCTTCCATTCCCCAACTCACTTCCCAGCATCCCCATCAATGCTTTCTGGGATCTCTATCCAAAAAAACTCCTTGACTCAGGAGCCTGATATAAATAAGAATACATATTTATAATTCTATAAAGAAATATAGGCAATTTATTAAACTTAGATTCTATTATTCTTTATGCACATAATTTATATAAAATGATGTTGAGTGATAATTACTTGTGGATCTTCCACTCTAGGATAGTTATAACAGTAGTAATAATAATAGTAAAATATGCAGTTAAAGTTAGTACAAAGCAACATATTAAAATGTTGTAATTGGTAAAAATAAGTGCTTATAAAAAGGGGAAAACTTATGGATGGAGTTATTAGGAAATCAGAGAAAACATTCATCCATTCTTTTACTCAACATGTGTTTAGTGTCTCCTATGTAGCAGGCACAAAGCTAGAAGATGTGAATATAAAACTGATTATAGTTGAACTGACCTTCTTCTTTTGTATGTGTCACAGATTGGCAACATTATTTCAAGACACGTATACATTTGAACATATTTTCATGATTCATGTGACAGAAGTCATTCATTTGATAATTTAAAGAAAAAGGGGCAGTGCAGAGACACAAGAAATAAGGAAGGGAGAAAGAGTGACTTTATAATTTATCAAAATACAAATTGCAGCATTTCATTTTTGAAATACAACCAAAGCACTGCAATGACTTTTAAATTGATAAGTCAAAAGGTATGCTAGTAGGTTCAAAGTGTCACATAAATGCAAAGGATAAAATTTGTGGTTTTTCTTGAGGGGAGGAATAAAAAGAATGTAGGTCCTAGATATTTTATCATCACTGATCACATAAACCTGCAGAAACTGAAGCTAACACAGAGCCCTCTCTAGTGAATTTTACAGCTGAATTGGCTAATTTACTTGTCCTCTAAGAAAGACAATTAAAATTTGAAAGAAAGAGAGGTAGCTGAATGTAAAACAAAGTTGGAATCAATAGCTCAGTAATCACTAGTGTGATGATAATGGAATACTAGAATTTCATGTGATTTTAATTAAGCATTATGAATATGTACCTTTTAGAGCAAATTGCCTGTACCTGGTCAAGTTATTTGAAACCTGAAGATTCAGTCAAAGATACTGGATGTATTTCATTAAGCCTGCTACAATATTCCTAGATCCCCCAATTCTTAGACCCATCAGAATGGAACTCTGTGATTCAGAACTACTAAATCTTTTAGTGACATTTAACTTCTTCGCATGATTTGAGCAGTACTTATTATAATACCTCCAGTCGGATATTTTCAAATATAGTAAGTAATGCCTGTGATTCTTTTGTTTTGAACTTTGGCTTTCTTATCTAAAAATGCTGATATTAGGGCCTATCAAAGTTGCTTCTCTCTTTTTCTTTCTCTTCCTTTCCTTTCCTGCCTTTTCTTTTTCTTTCCTTCTCTTTCTTTCTTTCTTTCTTTCTTTCTTTCTTTCTTTCTTTCTTTCT